>NC_134542.1:71923535-72523535 GCF_050624435.1 Tenrec ecaudatus | reverse complement strand
GTAAGATTAAGAGCAAGTTTCAGCATCTCTTCTGACATCCACTTTGTCTTTTCATTCTTGTCTTTTTAATGAAATACATGAAATTCTTTCTTGTCTTTTTAATTTGCTTTGTTCATGATATCTATTCCTGTGTCCTTCCACAGCTCATCAGGACTTCTCTCATTCATGTTCAATGCAGCAAATGTGTTCTTGAGCTAGTTTCAACATTCAGTTCCGATATAACTCATAGATATATTTTGGCTATCATGTTGTTTTGTTATTGTGTTTACATTTTCTTCAGCTTAACCTGAACTTGCATATGAGCAATTGATGGTCTGTTCCACAGTCAGCCTCTGGCCTGGTTTTAGCTGTTGAATTAAACTTCTCCATCTTTTCTTCACACAAATGTAGTCAAATTGATTTCTGTGTATTCTGTTTGGAGAAGTCCATGTGTATAATCACTTTTTGTGTTGTTAAAAAAATAGTATTTGTGGGTGAACAAGTAAATGTGGTGAAGAAATCTGATGGTGCCCGGCTATCAAAAGAGATAGTGACTGGGGTCTTAAAGGCTTGAAGATAAACAAGCGGCCATCGAACTCAGAAGCAACAAAGCCCACATGCAAGAACACACCAGCCTGTGTGAGCGAGTGATCCCAAAGGGATCAGTTATAAGGCATCAAAGAACAAAAAATCATCATATCATTGGCTGCACACCTCCATGATAGGATCGCTGAAGACAAATGGGTGCATAAGCAAATGTGGCGAAGAAAGCTGATGGTGCCCGGCTATCAAAAGAGATAGTGTCTGGGGTCTTAAAGGCTTGAAGATAAACAAGCGGCCATCTAGCTCAGAAGCAAAAAAGCCCACATGGAAGAAGCACACCAGCCAGTGCGATCACGAGGTGCCCAAGGGACCAGGTATAAGGCATCATGCAAAAAAAAAACAACAGAATATGTGTATGTGTGTGTGTGTGTGTGTGTGTGTGTGTGTGTATATATACCATATTGAATGAAGGGGGAAGAGCAGAGTGGAGACCCAAGGCCCAAGTGTCGGCCAATGGAGATCCCCTCATAGAGGGGTTTAGGAGAGGAGATGGGTCAGTCAGGGTGCGAGGTAGTACCGATGAAGAGCACAGCTTTCCCCCAGATCCTGGATGCTTCCTCCCCCTAACTACCATGATCCGAATTCTACCTTGCAGGGCTGGATAGGGCAGAGGTTGTACACTGGTACATATGAGGACTGGAGGCACAGGGAATCCAGGGTGGATGATACCTTCAGGACCAAAGGTGTGAGGGGCGATGCTGGGAGAGCGTAGGGTGAGTGGGTTGGAAAGGGGGAACTGATTACAGGGATCCACATGTGATCTCCTCCCTGGGAGAGGGACGGCAGAGAAGGGGGGGGAAGGGAGACTCCGGATAGAGCAAGATATGGCAAAATAACGATGTATAAATTACAAAGGGCACATGAGGGAGGGGGGAGCGGGGAGGGAGGGGAAACAAAAAGAGGACCTGATGCAAAGGGCTTAAGTGGAGAGCAAATGCTTTGAGAATGATTGGGGCAGGGAATGTATGGATGTGCTTTATACAATTGATGTATGTATATGTATGGATTGTGGTAAGAGTTGTATGAGCCCCAAATAAAACGTTTAAAACAAAAAAAATAGTATTTACTATGAACAAGTCATTGGTTTGGGAAAGTTATATCACACAATCTCCATCTTTGTTTCTATCACCAAGACCATATTTTTCCTAATTACTTTTCTTTCTCTGGTTTTCAACTTTTGAATTCTAACTGCCAATAATTGTCAATGAATCTTGATTGAGTGCTTGATCAATTTCAATGGATGGATGGTGTTGGTTCAATTCTTCAATTACTACATCACTAGCTTTAGCGTTTGGTGCATACATTTTAGTAATAGCTTTATTGATTGAATTTCCTTGACTACAGATATATATATATATATAATCCTATTATAGTTAGTAGTGAACTTCAATGAATGCCACTGGTCAATGAATGGAAAACCATTCCCTTTGATTGGATCATTCCCAGCATAGTAAATGGTAAGATTTCCCTATTCAAAATGGCCAAGTTCAGTCTGTTTCAGTTCACTAACATCTAGGATATCCATCTTTATGTTTTCAATTTCATTTTTTGATGACTTTCAATTTCCCTCTTTTTCATACCTCTTACATTTCTGATTATTAGTAGTTTTTGCAGCTGTTTCGTCTCATGGTGAGTTATGCCCCATTCGTATTTGCGTAAAGCCCGAAGTTCTCCTCTCACGGGCTTTCCTCCATCCACCTCATTGTGAACAACTCTACTTTGAAAAGGTAGCGTCTCCACAGTCTGTTTTGATTGAGGGCTTTCTGACCTGAGGCGCTCCCCTTATACTACCTCCAACGATGTTCTGCTTCTGTTCATTGAGCCTTACGTAAATGACAATGTGTAGCTGCGATGCATAAGGTTTTCAGCAGGGAATTCCTCTGCAATGGGCTGCTCAGTCCTTCTTAGCTTGATGCTCTGCTGATTTCCGTTCCCTTTGGGTGACCTTGCTGGTATTTTAAACACCAGTGACTTAACTTTCCACGTCACAGCAACACACAAACCACCCTAGGACAACAAACTGACAGATACGTGGTGGTCCTCAAAGCATAGAAAACAAAACAAAACAAATCAAAATCTCTCTCTCAAAGAAGGTGGTTGATTTTGAAACATCCTAAAGATGTATATTTATAACATATATTCTTAGACTGCGTCTGTCCCACAACAAAAAAAAGTTATCCTTTGAGCTGAGTACAATAAGAAAGTAATATTTTTATTAGTTTCAAATAAATATAATTCTTTAAATTTTACAGCATAATATTATGCATCATCCAAAATGCTGATACTAAATCACTAAGAGTAGAATGGTAATGTTCAAAGTACAGGATTAAAAAATTGTTTGATCAAAATTCCACAGAGAACTACTGCACTTTATGTGATTAATTTTAATGCACAAGAGCCCAATGTTTCCATATGTGTAGTCCACTCACTATAAGATCATTTGATTTAAACAAGTTTTCTGGTACAGCACCCAAATATGTTTTCTTTCCCCTTGTAATATTAATGATATTTTTGTATTGGGGGAAATGCAAACGGTTTCTTCTTAAAGTCTCTGTTAGAGATCATCAATAATAGTATCAGTTGCCATTTTCAACTTGAGTGCAATCATATTTAATTCCTTTAGTTGTTTTAGTGTCTAGGATGATCAGGTTCTTTCCTATCCTTTTCTGTTGTCTCTGAAAACTTTCAAGATGCCTTTTAAAATACAATGTTCAAAATTAAAAGTAAAAACCTAGCTCCAGATGTCCTCAATTTTTGATAAGAAAACAAAAACCTGAAACAATTATAGTATGTCTTTCTCTACCTTTTAAAGTTCCTTTTACGTCTGTAGCAAAGAATCCCAGTTTATTCACTAGTTATAATATACTTTTGGCTCACATAGAAAGAACCAGAAAACTAAGTTGTTGGTTTTTTTTTTCTTTCCTGGTCTTCTTTGTTCATTTAGATGAAATAAATATGTAGATGCTTTAGAAACAGCTGCTCATTCAGCAGGACATCTGCCTACCCATTCCAACATCATATCAACATGCTGAAGAAATAATGAGGTCAAATCTCAGTCACCACCGGAGATAATCAACATAATTCAATGATTTCACCGACAGTTCTCAGTGTTACATGTTTGTTATAGTCAATAACACACAAATAGTTTGGGTAGTTAAAGGATAAGATCTTGAATATAAAAACAAACAAACAAACAAGCACTGTTTGACAATGAATGGCTGGAGAGCACTGATGGTCTCACTTTCTCAGTCTGATTTCACAGGATTTTGGGGGCTTTCATTCCAAGAAAAAGGCAATGTCTTCAAGTGTAAGCACATATATTCAAGAGCTTTGTGCACAAAACAGAGCTTTTTTGGAGGAAGCTCCTGGAGGAGAAAGATAATGAAGTAGCGGGACATTAGTGGGTCCAGTGAAAAGAATATTTTCCATCTCTAGAAATCAGCATTTAAACAATGGCACCCTAGAAAACTGTAACAAATCAGATAACCAAGCACTGGAACATAAATAAGCATGAAGACAAATGAGGGGGGGAATGCTAACTCAGACTTCAATTTGTTAAATGTAATTATCATGAATAGAAACAAAAAAATCAATGGAATGTCAAACAAAAAACCCCAAATACCTGTACATTTAAATGACTTTTTCAATCACCTAAAATTATTCATGAAGAGGAAGGGCAAAGAGAGATGACATCAAATGCATGGAATGATTGCCATGAAAATCACAATAACAAGCCCTTGACACTGAAAAGCATGGAAAATAAAAATTGGCATGAGTTAATAATTCTTATCCATTATAGTCATAAACAGCACTTCTTTTAGATAAACTTGAACATACATATAAAGTTCATAAAGAACAAGTTTGCCGTCAATGTACAAAATTAACAAAATTTAAATTCTCCAAAAGTGAAATAATGAATTTTTAGTTCATTAGGAAAATGAACATTTCATAACCTGCATCTCATGTTCTCTAAGAGTTAAAAAACAAAATAAAACAAAACAAAAACTTGAACTTACTGTCACTGAATTGATCCTGACTCATTAATAATAATTTTGAAAAAAAATTTTGGAGTTCAGACCTGTGTGTATTCTGTGCATATGTATAACCTAGAATAGGGTCTTAAAAATTGTGTGTTTCCTTGTACACAGTTGTAAATGTAGCTTGATTTTTGGAGGAAATGTACCACTTTCTAGAATCAAGCTACTTTCTGAGTGAATATTGCTTCTAAATCAAAAAGTGTCACTTTGAATAAACCGACAGCATAAAATCAACTCAGACCAGAGATCCTCTTTGAACATTCTGTGCGGTTTCTGAGGCTGTGAATCTTCCCACAGTGGTTGGTGGATCTCACTGCTGACTTCCTGTTTAGCCTCTGAATACTCAACCCACTGAGACACCAGAGATCCTTAACTTCATCTTAGAGCACCTTTAAAATCAGCAGTAACACTAATACCATTTCTTTTTCCTTTCTTTTATTTGCATTTAGAAAGTGTTAGCTCTAGAGGATGTCAATATCAGGATAAAGATTTGCTTTCATCATTCCACGAGGGACAACAACAATACAAACATCCCGACAAGGAGAAATTAAACATATGAACTGGATTATAAAAAAAGGCAAGTTTCTTAGTAATGTAGAGTCTACCTCTTCCTGCCCCAAAGGAACTCCTAGAGTTCAGTCTTTCCGTAATGTATATGAGTATAAAAGAAAACATTGTCCGAAGAAGTTATCTCTTTCTGTTGTTAGACAAATTAGATAGGACAATAAATATTTATATATATTTAATTTTAGGGAAACGATTTTATATCTATTGGCAGGTTTACTGTTTACTTCACAATGTATAGATTTAGAACTTGCAGCTTTGAGGGCCAAACTGTATCTCCCTTGGTGATATATAACCAGAACTCAATCCACCAAGGAGTAAATTTGCTTCTTGAATCAAATTGGGCATTTTAAGCACTTAAAATATTGTTCATTAATTTCTAGGCAGGGATTATTAGCTTTTAATTGGTGAATATACATGGGGTCCTCATGGACATTTCCCATTATCTGTTCATTAATTTTCCCCATGAACCTTTTAAGTTCTTGTATGTACAGAAAAAATATAATTACTGAATCAATTAAAAAATAAAGACCTACTTATAATTGCTCTTAAAATTATTTCCAAATATACTCAAAATTCAGATTAGAAGCAGAACATATTGGCACTGCCTTGAACTGTCTTAATGTGTACTAAGGGAGCAGCGATTAGCTGTAAATATAGGGAATGATTTGGAAATGACCTTTTCTGCTCTAAGACTTTATTCTTGAAAATTCTCTCCCACAAAAACAGTGTTTAACAGAACTTTAATTTATTTATTGTAATTGGAATTTAATATGATATACTAAACCTAACTTTAATATTGTATGTAATATGATATATATTAAATAGCACAAATCCATTCAGAGTCATAGTATGCCTTTATAGGGTTCCCAAGAGGGTAAATCTTTATGAGAACAGAGCTGCACCATTTTCCTGCAGAACAGCTGATGGCTTTGAAATGTTGAACTTGAAGTCCTATGCCTAAGCCACTCTGCTCTCTCTTTCTTTGTGTGTGTGTGTGTATAGATATGCATATATGTAACATAGACACACATTCATAATTATAAATATATAGACTAAATTGAGAGGGAAGTTGATAGAGGTTTTCAAAGTGAATACTGGTTCAAGGGCTTCTGCCTGTTATACTCTATATCTTACTTTTATAATCCATCCAACAAAAAACTTTAGCACATGCACTTGACATCACCTAAGAATATGAGAGAGATGTCAAGAAGGTCATTGATAGAATCACACAAAAAGATGGACTTGCCCCATGATGCTGTGCTTCAAGTCACCTATGGAACAATTGTATATGTTTCTATTTTCTTGCAATGGGTCAGGCAGAACTATTTTGTAGTTGAAGAGCATGCAAGACACTGAAAATAATATCATATATGTATGATGTTTTTAAGGTAACCTGAATAACAGTGGTCACATTTGTCTCTGTCTGGTTAAAAGCACAGAGCTGCATTCCCGATCCAGAATGAGTTTTACCCCTGTGAGAAGTAAGAAGGTTAAGCATTGAAATGTAAACTACAGCATGATGAAACAACTGAACCAACTCCGATTTAAAATATTTAAAGTCAGATATAACATACATTGAAATTAGTTATACATAGGAAAACATACCATATAGAATTTTTACAATGTTCACCAATGTATGTGAATCAATAGATTATAAATCACTCTACACAGAAGAGTCAATTAAACAGTTATATAATTTATCTAGAAGTTAAACTTAAATGCAATAATATGTTAAAGCAACCTTTTTAACAATTTAAAACCAACAGCATCTTACATGATTTTCCATGTTGAGGGTGGGCATGAGTGCGCTTGAAGAAGACTGCTCTAAAATGGCCATTATCTGATCTACTTCCAAGTATTCTATTTAATTCATGTAGAGACATCAAGCAGAATTACAGGAAAATGTTTTCAAATTTGTCAAAATGTTAAAAAAATAAGATACATGGATTTTCATATTATACCAATATTTCATTATTTCTATGGATTAAACACAAATATTCAATATAGATTTTTTAAAAGTTAAAGCATTTGTGCCAACTAGCAAGTAAAATCTGGTAAAAGAGTATATGAAATCTATATGGTCTAAATAAAATCTGTTTCGAGAGTGTATTTTTTAAGAATTTATAAATGAAAGCCGTGATCACATGCCATCACCTACAATGAATTCCCTACGTCTTAGGATGTCAAAACACACTGCTGAAAAGGTGACATGATCTTCTCCAATACAATAATAAGCAATCGCTATTCATCTGAGGGGAACGCTTCCATGAAATAATGCAAAGCCAGAGCTAAGACAGTGTAATGCAAACCAATGCATGAAACACTTCATCTTTGCAAATATTTCGACAACTTTCAACAAAACCATCAAAAGGAAAGCAGTTCATAACTAGTAAACACGTTAAGCTTCTCCCACAGAGGACAGGACCCAGAATCGCACGCTGAACGGGTGCATAAATGCACAAATGGGTGAGTCAGGTGCACAGTGACGATGTTGGTTTTTGGTCTGGGATTTCTTTTTGCATCATATTTCCCAACTATGGTGTCTCCATTTTTTTTAGTCTGTCTTCTTTCACAGCTCCTCAAAAATCCCTTACCCAATACTTCCCAAAGGAATGGCTTATTCCTCTGATTGCTTTGGAATGTGCCTTGCTCTGCTCTTTGACTACATACTTGCCTTTGTGTCACATGTGTTCATGTGATCGGAAGGGAGTAAGGCCTGGAGAACCTCATTCTTGGTAGCGGGTCACTAAAAAAGGGGAAGACTCTCAGCAGCGTTGATTGACGCAGTGGCTGCAACAATGGCTCAAACAAAGGAATATATCTAGTGAGGATGGCACAGGTCCAGGCAGGGTAACCTGTGGTTGGACACAGGGCAGATCTGAGTTGGAATATACACTCCACAGCACTGAAGAATGACATACTTGTGTTCGGGCCAGCTGCTAGATTATACACTCCCTGATGGTAATGATGATCTACTCTTTGCTTCGAAGTGCATGATGATTTTGAGAGCTCAATATTTGCAGAGTACAATACTTTCAGAGCGCCAAATATGAGAGGATTCAAAATTCCATTATTTTTATTCTTATTTTCCACACTTTTTGAAACCACCTCAATATCTGCTGAATATAATTAAGGAATAACTAAGAAATGTGCATTAAAATGTTGAACATACAGTAGGACTTCTGTTTTCTCAAGAAGACATAAATTTAAGATATGAGGGAAATAACTTTATTAAGTAACCTGACAGGATAATTAGGTGGTAAAGAATATGCAGATTGTTTCATATTTTATATTTTTCCTACCTTTGTATTATTTTGAACCACTTGAAAATACTAAGTTTTGTTTATTTTCCTACTGCAGTAAATGAAAATTAACTTTTGTTTCCTGGTAACCTTACATTAAACCAGTTAAAATTATGTTATGGATAACAAATATTTTACAACTTTATTTCTTAGAACGTGAAATTATTTTCATTTATTCTTTGGACATTTTCATGAAGGAATCATAATCATCACCATATTAGAGGAATATGTTGGACACTATTAAGGCCACTCCATGGACCTTTTTAACAGACTAAATTTTATTCAGGGAGGTAATATGCTCAGTTGAATTTCCTACCTCTGCCAAGCTCCTTCGTTGTTATGGAGGGCTATGTCAAACAGCTCTTGCTTGACACTTGTCACTAAGCATAAACCCAAACCAATTAAGGATCGCTCATTTTTGTTTTAAGCCTTCCGAAGTCAGATGCATGAGGCTCCACTCTGTCCTTCCCATGGACTTCTCTTTCCTGTCTAGGATCAGAATGGGTATATACGTGACCATAAACAGTAAGAAATATAAAGAAAGTCACATGCTAAGATGAGCAGCTTTGTAAAGCAGGTGCAATCTAGGACACGGATGTCTTTGACAACTGCTAATTTCTAGATCTCTTTTAATATGGGAAGTAGAATATTCTATCTAGTTTCACCACCTATCCAGTGTAGTTGGCTTTCCAAGGGATGCAGCTAAATTGAATTCTACCCTATGCAGCAGCAAAAATCGTCTAAAGAACTCGAAACTTGTGTATCCAGAATTGCTCATGGGCCCTTAAATAAAAATAATTTATTCAACCCAATAGGGCCTGAAGGGCAACCATATATATAAGTCAAGATGTGAATATAGTTTTACTGGTAAAGGTGCTCTAGTAAGTCCGCGCTATTTACACATTGTTCTAAGAAGGGGAAGGGTATGCCTGACTCTGTAAGGACCATGGAATCATCAATGCCAGCTAACTTCACACAAACCATAAAGACTCCTCAGATGTGCAAGTGACTAGTTTTGCTTCTTAATCTCTTAGTCTCAGTTATCAGTAAACATAGATGAATTAAATCTACTTTTCAGGTGAGATTTAATTATAAAACGGATGTGAAATGCATATTTTTTGCGAAGTTTCTTTTATGCTTTCTTCTTTTTTTTTGCTTTCTTCTCTACGTAGAAGTTGATTAACTGTCTTCTTCCTTTCCGCGGCTTCTGTAGCTGCGGTGTGTGGTGTAAGTCTAGGCAAATCACTGCCGGGAGTACTGGCTTCTGAACGCTTCTAGCCGAGTCTCTCTCTGGGAACTAATAGTGGGTGAGAAGTTTCTTTACCACCAGTTACACTGACCTCTCTTGAGCGTGTCGAAGGCGAGGTAGCATTGCAATGGCTGCTTGACGCAGTGTGCCAAAGTCCTCCCCTCCTCGCCCAACCAAATCAGACTACTCTGCTGGCCACCTTAGCACAGGGAGACTTCGTTGGTTGTATTAGTGATTACTGTGTTAAGGTGCTGACTAAAAGGTTGGAGTTTGCAGTCCAGGGAGGGGTGTCTGAGAAACCAGCAGAGCACGCTGTCTGCCCCACTCAGCGACTCCATCTGAGAGAGCAGTAGAGAACAAGGTGATTAGAGAAGCAATATGTTTGGAAGCCTCTCGGGAAGCCTTAGGGGTCTCCACTACTTTAAAACCATATGGGGCTGTTTGCTTTTTACATTGCACGGAGAAATACAATCCACTTAATGTTTTTCTCGGCTCTATAGATCTACTTCCTAAATCCACCGTATAATGCTTTAAAACAGCACTGTTTTCATCTTTAAAGCCGAGGAGAAAGTCGCTCATAAAATGGCAACCAATGAGAATGACTTTTTCATCCTCTTAAGAACGAGCTTTCCATTAAAAAATAGATTTGTATGTTTGTCGAATCTCGGAATAATTACAAAATCACCATATGACTAAGAATTTGGTTGAGACAGCTGGTAGTCATATTAAATTATTGCAGCTGAGCAAATCAGGCTGTTTTTTCTCTCCCTTTCCCAATCCTTCACACGGTGCCTGGGGCACAGTGGGTCTCAAAATTTATTGAATGAACGGGTGCATTTCATGCTCCATTTGAAGCTCAGAAGCAGGAAGCGCTTCGCTGCTATTGCTAAAAATCTCTGTAATGTCCAGTTAATGGTGCTCCTCTGAGGAGGGCACCCCGAGGCGAGCCCTCAGTGGAGTCCGTGTGTTCTCTGAAGCAGCGACCAGGGTTTAGTTCTCATGACAGCACGAGGCGACCGTAGTCCTTTCTTGATTTGGAGATGCAAATGGTACCTTCAGAAAAATTCTGATTTTCTAATTGCCTCCTGGGAATCACTTTAACTATTTTATTACAGATTTCATTTGTTTACTCATCTTTTTGGTCATTTTGAAGTAAAAGACTTTATTATGAAACATTTTGTCAACTCTAGAGTATATTCTTCCTGGTTTCAATCAGGGTAAAGAAATTCACCTTCTGAGAGTTGATTCATGAAGAGCACTAAAATATTTCAGGAGCATGTATTGAGGAAATCGGAAACTGAGGCCATAAGAATTTTGGGGGTGGGTAGGAGTGGTTTGACATGTCTCAGTTCAGATGTTCTGCTTCCTTTTTTTTCAAACTGTAGGTCACTAATCAGGTAACAAGAAAATCATATCCCCACTCCCGAAGAAAGAAAATATTTCAATATTTGAGTCACACATCATGCCAGGGATGAAATTAAGTTCATCCTCCAAAACAACCCAGTCCATGAAAGCAACCACTGAGAACAGTGTTGCTAAGGAATCTAAGTGCATCATCAGTAGGCAAAGAGAATACAGAGAACAGGGCCCACAAAAAGCATGTGTTTCAAACTTTCCCTTTGCTGAGAATGGGAACCACTCCCCCTTCCACACCTGGCTCAAACCAAACAAACTGACACAAGTCCAGTCAGACTCCTCTTGAGGCTGTATAACTTGTAGCATATAGTTACTTAGAATGTGTGCCTGACCTCCAAATGCCATGCTTATAATAAAATAATCGAGTTCTACTTTGTAACAGGCACTTGTACAATTACTTACTGAAATAATTTAATCTTCATTATAACTGCGTTATATATGTGTTTATATGTACCTGTGCAAATTTGTACATGAAACAACAAAGAGTTGTAAATTGCACTGGTCATCGAGCTGGGATTTGAATCAGGGAATGTGCCTCCAGAATCTGCAGTTGTAAAGATCCCGTAAAATCAAACCCGTTGCTGCAGTCAGTTCGGAGGAGAGCTGCTCTATGTGCTATTCTTGGCAGCAATCTTTTATGGAAGCAGATCACCAGGCGTTTTGTGCCAGTGGCATTGACTTGAACAGAGAATCTGCAGGTTACTATTTGAACACAAATCCATCGTACGACAGGGATCCCACCCATACCCTAGTGGGTGGCTGAGATCTAAATAACCTAAATGCATTTAACTGAGTTTTTTAACTATTGGGTAATCAAAATTTGACTTTTGGTCCCATTAAGACTCACAAAAGCAGCGTCCAAAATTTCAAAGGACAACTGAGACTTGGAAAGTGAAGGAGATTTTCAAGAATCTAAGAACTCCATCTGCATGAACAGTTGAATGCAAATATTAGAAAAATGACAGCAGGGGAGATTGATACGGAAGGGTAAAAGATACTTCAAACCCATAAGAACCATCTGTATTTTTTACTAGTCAAAACATAACTAACGAAAACCAAAAATCTTTGGGGACATTATCATTTCAAGTATTGGACAAAAAGATCCCAGAACCACCAGTTATATCTCAGTGTTGTTTCCAACTTTGCTAACATCCGTCCTATTAGTTTTGAACCTTCATAAATGCTTTAATTCCTGTCTATGGTCCCATAAGTTTGAATATCCTCAAGATGACACACTTTGGGATATATCATGGAAGACGTTTTCATGAAGAAAGGCAAAGACACAAAGGCTATAAGTTTACATCAATGTCAATCAGGGCTTGGTTATCTTAAATATAATGGCGATCATCCAATAAGTATAAGAGAAATGGTAGCTAATATTGCTAAGGGCTCACCGAATCAAGCACTATGCTAGATGATCTAAAGAAATTATCATGTGTATTCTTTGAAATTTATTTTTTATTATGTGTATCTTGATAATAATCTATAATAAATGAGAAAATGTACATTTTCCTCATGTAGATATGACTTCAGTGTCATGATAATAAAATCAATAATATTAGACAACACAATTTAACAGCCTTAAATGTCAGGCAACTAATGATAACAAAATGCTACGCTTTCTGAACAGGTTGATGGACTACAAAAGACTAATCTTGAAAGAGATTTTTGGAATATGATTTTGATGGCCAGGTTCAAGCCAAAATAACAACATATTTTGAAAATTTTAGGATATCCTTTCTTCTATGTAAATCTTTTAAAATATACATACAGTATTTTTACTTTATCATCTTGGAAATAATTCCTCTGACTACTTAGAAACACATGCAAACAATTTATTTAGTATTTATTTTCTCAATAAAGATTGAGCGTTGACTGTGTACGTGGCATTTTGCAGTGCACTTTAAGAAGATACACAAAGTGCCTTTAGCCCTAAGGACTTCAGTCAAGATAGGAGAGACACATGCGTTCACACAATGAAGCACTGTAGCGATTTGATGAGGCTTATCGAAAAGACTAAAGAGCATAGAGAAGATTGTAAATGGAAGGAGATGTTAACTTTTCCTGAGGAGAGAAGGGCAGGCACACAACTCGGCTCCCCAGAGCAGCTCAGGTTGGTTGTTACTCATCGCATTAAGTCACCATAGGGATGGAATATTGAAAATTATACAAGTAACTGTCATAATAATTAAAAAAAAATTAAAGACACTGATGCATCTGACTGAGTTGTCCATTTGCATAGGTTTCATGGAAAACAATTCTTGTAAACATCACAAAATGTCACTAGGAAAGAAGATGAAGAGCAACAGAGGGGTGACTCTCATCTGTTTAAAGAAAGCAAACCGTCAGTGTCAGAAAACAGAACAATCCCAACAACTATGACATTCCTCTTAAAAAAAAGACAGAGGGATGTTAACTTTATGTGGAATAACCAAGCTTTCATTACTAAAATCAGCTAAAGATTGACAGAAAGTCAAGAACCTTCTGCGATAGTTAAGGTTTACTGTCTCAACCTGGCCAATAAACACGTGTAGGATTAATTGAAGGGTGGAGAGATAAATGGCTCCGTGAGCCTCGCCTTCCTAGTTCTCCGGTCTCTTGCTTTCTGATGGTCGGACCAGGGTGCAGCTGCCTTAGTCAGTTCCTTGCTTCAGCTGATAAGGATGACTTCCTGAAAGACATCCCTGAGGAGAAGCCACATGGACCTACCCCGATGCAGCCCTGAGTGCTGGTGCAGCCATGTGGAGACCCCTGCCAGCGCTGAGATGCTTACAGTCTCACTGATTGGGCTTTCCTCCTGCAGTCGGCATCATAGTGTGTGTTTTGTGAGATGGAGGACTTTGTGGATTGGTGTCGGACAAATGGGCTAATGTTGGACTTGTGGGCTTGGGCAGCACTGGGTTGGGATGCTTTCTTAATGTACACTTATCTTTATATAAAACTCTCTTATACCTATGAGTTTCTGTGGATCGTATCCCTAGTTTACCCAGACTAACACACCTTCCAACTCCGCAGAAGTATACATTTGTCCTTAAAATTCTACTCTATAAGTAAGCACGTATACTTACAGTTGGAAGTAAAATAGACTTTCTGCAGTATGACAGGCACAGTACCGCCGCTGTAGTGCAAATGAACGGCTAATCTCTTTTATAACGGCAGCCGTCTTAGTCTGCGGCTCTGTAACTGTACAGTCACTTTAAAAGGACATGGCTTAATCATGTAATGGAGGCAATGCCTCAGGCCTCTTTTAAAGTGCAAACCCAAACAGGAAGAGGCTAAAACGATAATCTAAAGTTCCCTGAAGTAGATCCAACTATAGTAATAAGTTTGCTATGCCACTTATCTCAAATTGAAGGCCATGACTATTATTGAAGTGAAAGGACATGTAACTAATAACAGTGGACTTTCCAAAGCACTACGGGAAGTAGGCTACATGTCTGAGATGTTTTCTCCATGAGGGAAACTGGTATGATCTTAGCAGAAGAACAGTGTCCGTTAAGTAATTTCTTTTTTTAGTGGTGAACGAAATATAATGAATGGCATTTATATGCATGGTTTTTACCATAATACGTTTCATTTTTGTCTAGAATGCAATGAGGTTGTTTGTTTGCTTGTGTGTTTTGAGCGGGAAAGCTTGCTTTGCTTTGTGGGGTCAGCATCCTTCTTCCCATCCCTTCAAAATTCATCAGCTTTCTCATCGGGTCCAGTTTAAGGAATGACTACATTGAGCTATACAGCACTTTAACTTTCCACTTCTATAACACTTATCTATATGATTTAATAATATATACAGTATATAATGCATATAAAATATCTGTAACACAAAACTAAATTTAGTATTATTCATATGTGCATAGACTGTGTTTTTATATGTTTTATAGATATGGAGAATGCATGGTTATCCCATACATACTAATGTTTTTCAAGAATCTATCCATCCAGGGAGGTCAGGACTTCATGTAAGA
This sequence comes from Tenrec ecaudatus, assembly GCF_050624435.1. Taxonomy (NCBI): domain Eukaryota; kingdom Metazoa; phylum Chordata; class Mammalia; order Afrosoricida; family Tenrecidae; genus Tenrec; species Tenrec ecaudatus. The sequence goes on along the minus strand of NC_134542.1, from coordinate 72,508,417 downwards.
GGTACCGTATTTGGCACACATTTGACAAGACTTTCTAACATGTGACTAAACAAAGGAAAATAAAACTGTTTTAAAATGAAATCTTTAATATTTATAGAGTGGTATTTGTAATAAAACTCACCCATGGTTATTATATCCTGAGTTACTAAAAATACAGTTCACTGCATATTTTGGGTCACTTGGAATAGATATTACCATATCACGGTAAGGAAGGGAGATCTCCAAGAGTTCACAATGAATTCACAATACTATTTGATGTACATAATGATTTCTTACAACGTCTAAAAGTCGAGGTGTGATACTTAGAGTTGTCAATTTGGCTGGGCCAGAGTCCTCTCTGGTTTGGGAATTGAGGCTCAGTGATCCCCCATAATGTGAACTAACCTTATAAGCAGCTCCGTAATGAGATCTGCTGTGAGCAGTTGCAAGCTAGAGTGGAGTACAACTCCCTAACTCAGGTCACAACCTTGACACACCTGCAAGGAAGGTTCCTCAGGGGTGTGGCCTACTTCCTACATAAATGGATGCAGTGGGAAAGCCGTGTAAAAAGAAGCTGTAGGGACCCTGGTAGCATAGTGTTTTGAATTGGACAGCTAACTGCAAAGTCAACTGTTCAAAACCCCCAGCTGCTCCTGAGAAGAAAGAAAGGATTTTCTACCATAAAGAGTACAGTCTCAGAAACCCACAGGAGCAGCTCAGCCCTCTGTCCTTGGGTCGCTATGAATCAGCATCGACTCGATGGGCAGTCTTTGATTTTTGAGTGGGAAAGCTTGCTTTATTCTTGCTGGGTCTACATCCTGCATCTGGCTCATCTATGGCTGGTTCATTGGACTTGAGCCAAACACCTGCTAGCTTTCCTGCCTGCCCCTAGGGAAGACAGTGCAGTCTACCCTCTGACCTGCCAACTTTGGATTTATTCCGCTTTCCAGTCCCAGGCCTGGCCTTCTGAACTTGGATTCACCTACTTCTGCAACCTGATAGGAGCCTGATGTTCCTGCCAATCTTGAGTGCATCAGACCCCCAAATAATAAGTCTGTAGAAACCTTCAGAACTCAGACTGGACTTGCCCAATTCTACAATTTTCTCTCTCATCTATCTATCTATCTATCTATCTATCTATCTATCTATCTATCTATCTATCTATCTATCTATCTATCTGAACCTACCTATATATGCATATTTATATATGTGCCTACATGCATATATGCATATGTACATAGGTGATATATATATACCACTGGTTTTGCTTCTTTAGAGAACACAGTCACACACAGGCTAAATAATAATTAATCCAGGAAGAGGCATTTTATAGAGTTTAAAATGAGGAGATCACATATATTTGGGGAAGAATTAGGAGGACAGTAATAATTGTATCCTTTGAATACTGTTCTAAGCATTTTCCATGTGTTAATTCATTTGATCTTTGCCCAATCTTATGAGTTAGGTACTAAGAACGTTACAGATGAACAGCTGGGAGATATGCCTTAAAAGATGTATACAATATTTTGACCAGAGCAGGAAATCCCAAGCAACGTCACACAGGTATAGTGTGTTTTGATCCAGAGGGAGATTGATTGGCTACAGAGGAACTACTGGGAACACAGATGGTCAAAACCAGTTTGGGCCACAGTGTGAATACATACAGCTTTTAATATGGGAGTCTGTGGGAGCCAAGGATGCATCCTGGGAAAAGGATGATGTGATTGAGATAGGACTTGCTAACAAAATTTAATCAAATAGTTCATTAGAATAGATGGAAACGTGAAGGGGGAGGGACCAGCTGGGGCTTCATTTGAAATGGGCCTGGTAAGAAGTAGTGAATGGGAAGGCAGCGGTGCTAAAGAGAACAGGAGGGTTCAATAAGCACAGTGGGCGGAGACTGGATGTGGCATCCAATCAACGGAATGGAAGAAGAAAAGGCTCAAACATACTCTGGTGCTTTCAAATTTGGCTGAGAAAGACGATGAACTCAATTATTAAGTGTCATTAAGTAAAATCTTACCTGATGAATAGTCAGGCCCTTGTGTGAATTCATATGCACACACAATATCCACCAGCTTGCCATGCTTCAAGAATCATTTTGATTCCTCTCATACCTAGTAATACAATGAAACAAATAATCCGTATAAAGGCATCTTACCCCTTTGCTGTATTCACTCTCTGAATCGCTGCTAAGTTCTTCAGTATTCATAATTTCCAAATCAGATTCCCCTGGTGCAATTGGCACCGTCACGGTGAGGCTGGGGTTATGAATAAATGATTGACAGTCACTTTCTTCCATCAAGTATTTGTCCAGACTGCTTCCGAAACCACTCATCTTATCCTTTTCCTTGTGGAAATTGAGCTCTTTGTTCATCTCAGCAAGTGTACGATTAGAAATAAAGTTTTCCTTTTTACCAGTTAGATCTTCTGTTTGCTTTATGTCCCTGGGAATCTTTGGCTTTTTGGAAAATGCTTTCAGAATACATTCACGTAAGGTTACTTTCACATAATTTATTCCCTTCTTAATCCTGGCCACTGCGATCTGGAGGTTGTTTGCATCTTTGTCTTCCTCAATTGCTGAAAGGTTGTCGGAGCTGAATGAGCTCAATAGTAAAGCGAGAAATAGGTTCAGGACCTACATCGGGGTGGAATGGGGTGTAGAGAAAAAAGGAGACCAAAAAATTAAGGAAATAAGCACATTTCCTCCCTGATACAGAGCAAAATTCAAGTCAGCAATGAGAATCTGTGCTTCCTCACAGAGGTAAGAACATGGCAGGAATGAAGACACGGTGGATGCTCACCACTCTCTCCATACTGCAACTCGTGTGCATGAATTCCGGGTGGCAGAGAAGCATCCACACCCACAGAGAATTACCATGGAGCAGAGAGACTGGTCCTTCACCACAATCACTCTGTCATTTTTAAGTGTATCACTCTGCCAGGAGTCCTTCAGTCAAATTTTCTTTTGTGGGCCTAAAATGTCTTCCTGATGATCCCTATTATTGCTCATTAGTACTTTTATCCGTAACACCCAAGTAGAATAAGAAAATTTTCACTATGCCTGCTGTGTTTAACTAGCTAGACAAAAACTATTCACTTTTCTCTGGACATAAATACTGTCAACACCAATGGAACATGTCATATTTGTGTATTTCAGTTCACTGCCATCAAGTGAAGACAACTCGTAGGCACCCAACAGGACAACACAGAACTTCCCCTGTGGGTTTCCGACACAGTAACTCTTTACAGGAGTATAAAACCCAGACTGCCTTCTGAGGAGCAGCTGGTGGTTTTGAACCGAGGGCCTTGTGGATCACAGACGAATGTGTAACCACTATGCCACTGTAATAAAACTGATCAAGAATTGTGCCGGTTGCTTCTTAACTAGGTAATGTTTAAAGTACAAGAAAGGGCTTGCCCACTGAATCTGATTCAAATGAGGAAATGACATTTTGATTAGGTTGATTCATTGTCAATCATTTTAGACCCTGAAGTCATCAAACATAAAAACAACCTTTCTCATTGAAGCAAAATCCTGGTTGTGAGCAAAATCATTTGTGTTTCTTTTCCCTGAGATGGGTCCCAGTAAACTCAATATGGTTGAAAAAAATTCTCACTCAGGGCTGAAAGTGTGTAAATTATATTTAAATATTGCTTCATGTGAGAATCACATGAATCATTTGATATAGGTCTATGTCCAGAAATGCCTACCTCATATTAAAAGAAAAAAAATTTAGCCCTCAGCAAGGAGCAGGGGCTTGCCCTTGATTTTATCCAGACATGAAGGAATTCCCCAGAGATGAAGCTAGAAAATATCAGATCATTTAAACGATGCCTATCTCATGGTATAAGAGGCTTACTGGCATGAGGAGCATCAGAGGATGCAAGTGTGGGTGATCACGAGGCCTTGTAAAGTGCCACTGTCTCATGACTGTCACGACTCCTCTATGAACAGCATGAAGGGCATGTGTTTATTTTCATGGGGATGTTGACAGGACCCACTTTATTGCTTTGGATTCCTAAGCAGTGAAAAGTGTTGATAGGCTTCCTTTTCCATAGTATTCATCTATTTCATTACTTCTTCCTGGAAGCAGCGTACTATAATAACATTCCTTCCTTTAAAACTCATAAAGGGACTCCATTTTTATTATAACAAAATGAATGTTACAAAGTAAGCTAAAGGCCATTCTCTCATGTCTCTCCATTATCACATTAGGCAAGAAGATAAATATTAATAAAGTATATATTGATTCAGTCTCATTCTGATGAAGATCTGAACTCACTAACGCTTGCATTTTCCTCAATTACCCACTAAAACTTGTGGTCATTAGCATTTGGTTGTAAAATGTACTCAGGGATAAATTAAAGAAGAAGAAATATACCTAACATACAACATATAACTCTAACAGCTGCACTAGAAACATATTTTGACTTTTTCAGATTCTAATCAAGCATTAAGGAGAGTCTCTTAATTAAGAGTTAGTTATACATTTTGTTAATTACGCTTTCTTCCCCACTCTCACTACAAAATAATGAATGCCCGCCATCTACTTTATATGGGTTAAAGACACAGTGTATTGCCTCTATTTATAAGTATAACTCTAATTGCCTTTCATCAATATCCATGCACAAATATGAAAAGGTACCCCCTCAAAAAAAAAACCCTGGATTTTTTTTCAAAGCTACGTATTTAAATTATTTTTTACAAAATAACCTTATCACCTTCAAAGTACTCTCCATTACACTGAATACATTTGTCAAATCTGTGATTCCATTCTTGGAAACAGTTTTCAACTCATCTGTTAGGATGGCTGACGGCACCTCCCTCTTTTTCCTTCACCTTTTCTATGTCTTCAATCACTGTCCTTTCATGTCCCTTATAGTAGCTACATAATTTCCTGTCAACCTGAGTGAAGGAGGCATGGCCTTCTTCTGAGGATTCTGGGAACTCCTATCTTCCTCCCTGGAGGTGGGAAACACACTCTCTCTTGACAAGTCACATAGAGCTATACTGATGGCAGGCAGAGCCCTGGAGCTAGATGAGCCACATGGAGACCAATGCCAGTGTTGGGATGTTTCTACTACCACTGGATCCACAAGACTCTCCACCCACCAGTCTGTGATCTTTCTGCATTTGGCATCATTGCATGTCTTATGTGAATCTGATGAGGAATGTACAGACTGGTATAGGACACGTGGGCTAATAATCGACTTATGGACTTGATCTGGACTGGGCTGGGATGTTTTCTAAATATATAATTACTCTTTGATATCAAGCTCTTTTTTACACACATAAGAGTGTCTCTGGATTTGTCTCTGGACTAATTCATCCCTCTTATTTGAAGAAACAAAAAGAAGTCGCACAGAGCAAGGTCAGGTGAGGAAACTGCGTGGGGCAAGAGAGGCATGGTGCTTTTTGCCAAAAACCGATGCACTGAGATGGCTGCATGAGCAGGTGCACCGTCGTGGTGACAAAATCAGTCTTCTGTCTACCACCAATCAGGCCTTTTTGGTCACACAGTACTATGCAATCTTTTCAGAACCTCTAAATAGGAAGTTTGATTAACTGTCAGACCTGGTGGAATTAACTCCAAATGCACTATCCCCCTCACATAAAAAACAAGACAAATGAGCACCAGTGTTTTTTTTTTTGGGGGGGGTACCCTTTTGTATACACTGCATTTTCTAAAACTTCACTTGAAAGGTCTTCCTTAACTAACAATCTAGATCATCCTTTTTTTTTCTTCCAAGTGTGAAGCACATTTTATTTTTATCTCATTGCTAGTGTTTACTTCTTCATTGTCTAATAATTTCAGTATACATTTATCTCTTTCCTAATAGACTGTAAACATCCTGAAAAGAGGGACACAATTTTGGGTGCACCTCTGAGCACCTCACAAACCTTAAACACACTTCCTTTAACATAGCAGGCACTAAAATAAGAGGAATTGTTAATGTATTGAGATCTCACAGAAATCTTCCTCATTTTACATCAACCAGAATAAGCAATAAACATCTATATTTTTTGTGACCCTTGTCTTTGGTGTGAATTTTTGAGATTCTTATACCTTGTCGAGAGCTGAATTTAAATGTTTTTTTGGTTTCAAAAATTTGGAACTAGAAATAGACAAAGAAATATCATAGAGCTTGTGAATACAAAACTTAAACTACATGTAGACAATGTATACTTCATTCCATATTCACAGGGTTTTTATCATACTATATACAAATGATCAATACCATTTGTAATGCCAGTACTATGTACATTTATTAATACCACTTGAAGATGAAAGGAAATGTTAAAAGAAATGTGTATTCGATTTAAAGACTCCTGATGAACAGTCTTTGTAAGTTTTTGATGGAGTCTTGAGCTGACTAAAACCTTCTGTTTTACAGAAGGGTAATTCATTATGTGTATACTTCTGTTCAACAAGGTTCTGGAATTTGCAGTACTGAAGCTATTCTCTGTAGGTCGGGCACAGTGACATTTCATTTGTAATCTGATGAAGTTTGGTTTCTATCCTAGACTCTGAATGACTTCTGACATGGGTATTACAAGGACAGGAGGAAAAAATGTCAGCAACATCTTTGTAAGCCAGTGGGAAGGGCAAGTATCTACCATATGGCTGTTACCATACTCCACTTCCTGGAATCTCTGATGGAGGATCTGAGGTGAAGCTGACCACATGAACCAAGGCAATGTGGAGCTTCAAAAATGCAGGTGAGTGGCTCATTTATCCCAATTCTATCCTGTTTGTAAGTTCAAGCTTTCACCAACAGACACAAGAAAGAAATAAGTTGATGAGTGTAGGCAGGAAAAGACTAATGAAGAAACAGGAAGGTTGCTTTGTAACAGAGCTACTACAGAGGAACTAATAGTAATAGTTCAGATAATAAAAATGTTATGGTTTGTAGGCCACAGGGCTCTATGAGAATTACTTAGCTAGGGTACTATGAAAGGAGCCACGGACAATGAATGAGCTTGCCTATGTTTTCATAAAACTTTTTAAATGGTGATATTTGAATTTCATATAATATTATGTATATTGAAATATTATTCTTCTTTTGGGATTTCTCAGCCATTAAAATATGTAAAAATCATTCTTAACACAAAGATACATCCCAAAATAGGTGTTTGGGTTTGGTCCAGAGGCCAATTCTTGCTATAGATAATAATCTTATCCATGACTGTATTCCAGCATTAGGGCTAGCACTTTCATTTGCCTTCTTCCCGTATGACTTTATTTTGTTGCTAGTTTCCTCTTTAAATGGAATTTTCAGAGCACTACAAACCCAGATTTAACGCATGTCACATTACTATCAAAATAAGAAAACTAAGTAGAAAAGCTTTCCTTTAAAGTGACTAGAGGGCTGTTTTGAAAAATGTATATGTGGTTTATATGGGTAGCAAAATTAAGACAATACTTTATTTTCAGTTCTTCCTGGATTTAAAATAGCCACTAAGCAATTACAGTCAAAAGTTTTTTATCTCGTTAATCTTAAAATGTTGTAGTATAAAACGACCATTTTCCATAAGGAACTTTATATGTTGGGACATCTGGTTACGTACCACTAGGTTCCCGATGACCATGACCATCATGAAGACAGTAAGGCACATGGGTTGGCCAGCGACCTCCATGCAGTCCCACATGGTCTCGATCCACTCCCCACACAGCACTCGGAACACGATCAGGAAGGAGTGGAAGAAGTCGTGCATGTGCCAGCGTGGGAGCTCACAGTCATCATTGATCTTGCAGACACAATCTTTGTAGCTCTTACCAAAGAGCTGCATGCCAACCACGGCAAAAATGAAGACGATGATGGCCAAGACCAAGGTGAGGTTTCCCAGCGCCCCCACTGAGTTGCCAATGATCTTTATCAACATGTTCAGTGTGGGCCAGGATTTTGCCAGCTTGAAAACTCGGAGCTAAAAGGAAACACAAAAATATGATTTACTGATTTTAAAAAATTAATAAAAATAGATATAAAGCTTAATGATAAATTACCATGCTGTAATGCTCAATGCTTCCTATCTTGATAATTCTTCTAATTTTAAAGCCAATATTAAGTTTTATAATATTTTTATTAACTGTCTAGAATCAATTATTCCAATTTTTCAATAGCCCCCTTGATTTGATATAATTACCACAACATAATTACCATATACATTTTAGAAAGGGAGTGTATAATTGTAATAGTAATAATAATAAAATAATAGAAAGCAGAATTAAGGATAATGGTCAATCCTAAGAAAGATGATATCTAAAAAGGGCTTTTTTTTCCTAAAGCAATTGTGAACTACAAATACTTTTATTACCATTTATTTTCATGCAGACACTGTGATAAGAGCTATAATTTTATGGGGAGAAACATTAAATCTTTACAAAGTTTATTTTTTAAATAGCTGTCAAAAGATCAAACATGTTTTATAAAATAAAATAAAAAAATGTCTAAACTCACTGCTGTGAGTCTATTCAATCTCATAGAGTCAGTTTTTGAAGATGTACATCTTTAGGGGAGCAGAAAATGTCAAAGTTCCTTCAAGGAATGGCTGTGGGTGCAAACTCCTGATCTGTAGTTAACAACTCATTGGTGCTTTTAAAGTCCATGGAATATTTCCATTAGGTTTTCATTCCATTTTCCCATGAGCTTTTGGAAGCCCCCATGCATGGTTGAAATTTTGTAAGCTATAAACTTCACACTGTGAATTTAATTCCATACTTAGAGATTTTTTTTCTTTACTCATTTCCATTTTACTGGCATATACTGCAAATTAAGTATTGAACATGTCTCAAAGATACTAAATTTAAAATACCCACGCTGTATTAAGCTCTTAAAGAGTATGTTTTAAAGAATGACCTTTGTTTTGCACAAAATATTAAGATCTAAACTTACTTTTATTTAAAAATTCTGAACACTTGAAATAACAAGAATGCAAAGCCAACGCAAGCCTTCTTTACGCACAGAAAAGCATGGTAAGGTGGGTTTCTGCTTACCAGTCTGAATGACCGTAGAACTGACAGGCCTTCCACATTCGCTAGAAACAGCTCGACCAAACTTAGCGTCACAATCAGGCTGTCAAAAATATTCCAGCCTACTTGGAAATACTCATATGGGTCCATGGCAATGAGCTTCAAAGCCATTTCTGCGGCAAAGATCCCCGTGAAGACCTAAGTGGCAGATATTATTCTCGCATTATGAGAAGGTATGCAGTCAGCAGAGTGACAGTAATGACTATTTGATCGTTTTTATTTGGGTGGTTCTAGATACTTGGCAAATTTATATAATTAACTCATTTATTCCTGTACACTAGGCACCTTTGGTCCTACAGCTCCCATTTACACACTGATGCTAAAACGTCCTAAATGTTCTCTCAGCTCTCAGGAGCTTAGGGTAGTATTTTAGAAGAACATATAAGAATTCCAGTGAAACAGAAATCTTTAACAATGAACATAGTCACCCTTTGTTCAAAAAAATGTATCTGGGTCAAGACTTTACTCTAGAAGAAGGTGAAAAGGAAACATTCACTGATAATTGAAATTATGAGCCAATTTTTTTTCTCTTTTGTTTTACTTTTCTTTGGCCTGATCACTCTTAGAGTATAGAGAAGATGCTGCCTCACTCACTCTTCAACCATTTATCCAAAGAGGGAAAAGTGTTTCATTGACGTAGTGGGAACTGAAGTAAAACTTCCAAAGCTTTGACACAAAAGTGCAGGACAAAACATCTCTAACGCCTGGCATGGGTACCAACAGAGTCACTTGCAAAGGTAACATTAGAAATGCCTGTTTCTAAATAATTTGTGCACTCTTTGCCTCAAAGATATTCCCGAAAAGCAGTTGAAAGGGACTGGTGAACTCTCTGATTGTGAAAGAAAGGCTGATGGAAACTCATGCCTTTGGGTGACCGAGAGTGCCATGGACTGGCAGAATAGCAAACAAACTTGTCCTGGAGGAAGTACAGCCAGAATCACTCGTTGGAAGCTAGGACGCCACAGGGAACCTGCTGTCAGGAGTGCTTTCTGACAGGAGAAGGGAAGCATGCCGGCAGAGTCGGTGAAAAAAGCGGATCTCGATGGAATGCATCGATAACAGTGGCTGCAACAGTGGGCGCAAGCATTGGGATTGATGGTGAGGACCGCTCTGTGTTTCACTCTGTTGTCATGGGGCCATTGCCAGTCGAAGGAGCCTCCAGCGCACCTAATAACAATAGAAATTCCTAACAAAGCAGAGCGCACCCAGAGTTGGAGTCATTATAAGAAAGGAGACACATGGCGAATCCTGTTTTAGTTCACAGTGATCCAGTGGGTACAGCTGGAGGGGACTGCATATCAACCAGCAATTAGAAACCTGAAGTCCTGCTTTTTTCCCGAAGAGGAGGGGAGAAGAATGCTGACTTGCAGAGCATTTGGGAAGCTAACGTCCTGCCCGGGAATAGTCCAGAGCAATTTGGGAAAGAAGACATCAAAACAAACGTTTGGGGAAGTTCAACTGTTTGGAGACTATGGGAAAAGGAAAAATAATCTTATGTAGATGCTGACAAAGTCACCAGCATTATTCGTGGCTTATGATTAGTCGTAAAGCAGGACTCTTGGACCCTGAGACAGAACCTCCGTCTGTTCATGCGTATTGTCAAAAGCCAGCATTTCTCTTTGCTGCAAGGCCATCAAGCCAGAGTGTGATCAATACTGATTCTTAAGAGTTCATTGTGGCATCAGTTTTCCTAAGCATACCACACGTTGTTCTGAGGTCTACCTATCACCTGCCTGTCCTGTGCCTTCCTTGCCCAGTTTTTTCTCCCTACTAATTTATTGAAGGGATGACAATGGCACTGATAATAATATTAAAACAATCATTTCTCTCTGAGTACTTACTATGTGTCAGGCTAATAAGTAACACTGAAAATGCTTCATGTACCCAAAATGTTGTAAGTGAAGTTTTAGTACTTTCATCGAATAAATGATCAGATTAAAAATAGAATAGTTTAAAATATTTATCCGAAGCCACACAAGTAATAAGCTGAATTCAAAATTATATAGGTTGAGACTGGAAATGTCTAGATACTTTACTACTGCTCTATCCAAACAATGCTTCTGCAGCTTTTCTAAAAATATGTGGGCTATAGACTCCCAAGGAAGTACCAATGTAACTATAAAATATGTAAGAATGTATCAAATTTTGAAAGTGTTGTTCCCAAGAGAATTGCTGGCAGAAACAAGAGCCTTGTCAACTCTGAGGATGGCAACCCTGCAAGGAAATAGAAATGTTATTTATAGATCCCAACAGGATTGCAAAATCGTTTGAAATTTGTATATTTAACCAGAAATTTGACTTTGTACAATGACTCACTTTGGGCATTCTTGATGTGCATAATGACAACTAGCTGCAGGCCCACCTGGCTTTAACATAAATGAAATGACAACAACAACAATACAAAAGAGAATCTATAGGTACATAACACGCCAAGACCAAACAAAACGGAAAACACCTAAAAACCAAACTCACTGCCATCAAGTCCATTCTGAGTCATTGCGATCCTATCAATTCTGACGCCTAGTGAACTGCTGAGTTTGAACTGCAGAGCCCGTGATTAGCAGCCTAATGCAACCCATCACACCCGCCCATCTCCTCATCCACGGGCAGACTCACCAGGTTTCCCACAGAGAGCACGTTTTTGAATTCTTCTGTCATTGGGTGATGCTCCATCGCCATAAACAATGTGTTCAAAACGATGCAGATGGTTATCGCAAGGTCCACAAAAGGATCCATTACGATGATGTAGATCAACTTTTTAAACTTTATCCAATATGGAGAGCAATTCCAGATCAAGAAAGTGCGTGCAAATCTATACCACCAAGGTGGGCATTTCTGTCGGGATTCTTCAAGTTCTGCAAACAGACACACCAAGAACATGAACTAAGGCAGTTGGATATTTTATTCCTACTAAAAAAAAACAAAAAACCAATGGTGTGCCCTTGTATGTCAACAAATCTTGTGATTTAGACTTTGTAAATATTTAACATAATTATATCCATGAGAGCTCTGCACATGGCATGAAAGTCTGGCACCATGTTTGTTGGCCAGCTTAGGCATCAGTGAGGGCACGCTCATTGCAGGTGTGGGATCTGGAACTGGGTCTGGTTAGTCTGGGGGCAAGGTGAGAACTGGGACATCCCGGCAGGGGTGGAAGTAGGAGTGAACACATTTTAAAACGTGGCCATCATTTGACTCTTCCCAGTCAATCCCAAGTTCTAATCACCACAGCGCACACTCTCCAAACTTTTCCCAATACCATTTCCCCTACTAGCATAAATGTTAACATGATCTCACATCATTGACCATTTCGCAAAAGTTATTTTATATAATGGAGTTAGAATTCTAAAGTATCACTTTATTATATTAGAAAAGGGAACAAATTCAGAGAATAGCTGAAATTTCTAAAATCACCCAATCAGTACTGCTTCCCAATCTAGACTAGACAGGAGTATATATATATATATGCAAGAGATAAAACTCACAACACATGGAACCCAGGAGCAGGAATGAGAATAGAGACACCAAAGGGTAGGGGAAAGATCGGGCGAGCTGGGAAGGGAGGAGGACACGAATCGCAATGAATGACACATAACTACACCCCCATCCAGGGGGAAGAACAACAGAAACCAGAGGGGAAGGGAGACAGTGGTCGGTGTGAAAATAATTAACAATCTACAATCTATAAAGGGCCACCAGGGTCAGGGGTGGGGTGGGGGTGAGTGAGGGAAATAAAGAGGAGCTGATCCCAAGGGCTCAATGGAGAGTAAATGTGTAGAAAAGAACGATGGAAGATATGTACGAATATATCAGATACCATTGTAATAAGTCGTAAGAGCCCCCAATAAAATGATTAAAAAACAAAAAAAGAACCACACCACCTAAGTTAACCCAGTTTTCTATATCAGAGACCATTAAACTATAACAGTACTTTTCTCAGTTCTTTCCATTAAATTTTTTTATTGTGCTTTAGGTCAACGTTTACCTGGAAAATCAGGCTGCTTTTATTAACCTTTTAAGACATGCAAAGCATTTCATTAATATCCGTTGATCAGTTTCTTATTGCTTACAATCATTTCTGATCTCGGAATTCTTCTTGAGAACTAACTTCGTCTACTGACTGAGGCTGCCCAGGAGCTGTCCTAATTGTTCTGGTAAGAGTCAGTGTGGCAGAGAGAATAGTGTTACGTGCCTTCGACAGTGTTGGTCAGTATGCTCGCTCTGCTCATGGCTCTTTGTCTGAGACTGGGGTCATTCAGCATCTCCTCAGAGAGGAGATAGGAACTGGATCGTCTTTTCCTATGTCTCTGACCAGTAGTGCCCTGAAAATGAAAAAAAAAAAAAGATGATTAGGAATAGGACCCTTATACATTGCTGGTATGAAATAAAATCTTGCTTAGGTAGCAATAGTGAGTGATTCAGGGTACATGGTATATTACGGGTCCGAATCACAGTTCTCCTGCTGTATGTCATAGACAGGTAATTAAATACCTCTGCATCTGTCTCATCACTGGCAAATATGGGGATAATAACAGCTTCTACATCTCATCATCCCATGTTAGGGCTTAGAGAAATTTGTACATAAGGATTTTTTAAAATCTAGCTGCTTTTATGGTTATATTAATGATCCATTGTTCTGGGTCTCCACTGTAGTCTCATACAATTAGTATGGAAGAGTCCTAAATGAGTGGAGCTAAGCAGCCAGTATGGAGCCAGGAGTGTGCACGGGGCGAGATCGCCAGCAGTCTGTAAATCTTTGTCTCGGTGACAGCATCGTGGAGGCTTCCATGGGTATTGTTTCTTGCTGGCAAGGGAGATTGCATAGGCTGATATGAATAGATAAGATGAAAAAAGGCCCATTTAGACTGATGGGGAAAAAGGAAAAGGGAAATCCCACATGAAAGAGTGACCATTGCTCAGCTCTGAAGGATTGTGGCCATGCAGAAATATGAGCGCCATATTTCCAGGTCAACTCATTTCTAAGCGAGATTCCTTTCTTAAAATCTTGGCAATGAATTCAAGTGTACAACCTTGTGTCCTTGGTTCAGTGCAGGCCAATAACACGAACATGGACACACACACACACACACACACACACAGATGCCAATACAAATATCTGCATTATTCTAGTTATCAACCTACTTAACTGCTTATGTACAGTGCATATGTATATATACATACCATTTTACAAATATATATATACACATTATTACAATATAGTTGTGCATATATTATATATATAAACATATTCATGTGTATGAAAAACACACGCACAGGTGTGTACATATGTGTATATGTATGCACATTGTATCTGTGCACATATACAAATTGGTAGGAGGCTTTTTACTGAGATCTCCCTATAAACATGCGCTCTGCTTTGGTCTCTTAATCTTGGTTTTCCAGAAGCGGAAATATTTTCCCCCAAAATCAAACAAGAATTGGGTAAAAATAACTTGATAAAACAAATCCTTTTCCTTGTAGAAAGGTCTCAGGTATAGAGATTATATAATTTGTAATGTATTTTTTTCACCTAATGCACATTATGACATTTAATAATATGTATTGAGTCTATATCGAATCTTGGAGAATCTGCATCTCTAGTTCTAGTTTCAGAGTTTATTATGGCTCTGTTTTTCCCTCTGGTGGTAAAAATAAAGGTCTAAATGAAAAGAATCCATTAAAAATATAAAATAATCTCCAAATCTGACATATTCCACAGATTGCACCAAATGGCTGAAAAGCAAGATCACAACAAAGATCTGACTCCACAGAGATTGCGCATGCTTGTTTGGAAAGGCGAGATGCCTTAGAGCGGGCAGAAGCTGTGTCATGCAAGAAGAGAGGTCGTGCTCCACCTAAAAGCACATGCAGGCTGCCATTGAAATGGACACACACAGGTGGGACCACAGCTTTGATGGAACGTTAGTCTCATGTGAAATATTACATGGACTGGAAATATGAACATATGAAAATGTATAGCACTAATGCACAGCTAACTGGGTTAATCAACGGCCCTCATGATATGTGATGCCATCCAGTGAATTAGTGAAAGGTCAACAGGTAAAGCCTAGAGACCAGGAACCATGAAAGATCCTGTCTGCAAGCCTAAGTAGGTCTTTCACTTCAACCACTCAGTGACCTGATACATTTTTGAAATTGTTGGAGTGGTTACTTTTTGTCTCTTTGTTTTATGTAAGTATGTTTGTACCAACTTCTGTAGTTTGGTAAATAAGTTTTTATTCAATGACTCTGGACGAAACCTATAGTTTTCATGAAAATGGCAAATATTGGTATATGGGAACTCCAAAGTAATTCTAAACTATTTCCAGGAAAGCTATTATATATTGGAGAAACACAGAGGATTTGTTTCCCTTTTCTCTTATTTCAACCTCAGGGCTAAAGTTAATTAATTGAGTGTCTTTGGGAAAAATTCACTAGTTCTCTGTGCCTCAAATTCCCTGTGTGTAAAACAAGGGTAAGAATAAAATGTAACGCAATTATGAATACTAAGGTATAGAGGAGGGGGACTTTAAAATGGTCATAAAAATAGAATTAAAAGATAATGGAATTTAGACACAAACTTTTAGTAGCACCTTCAAATTAAATAGTGACCTGAAAAAGATCTGATAATCTAACTTTCTTTACAGAAATATTAGCTTTATAATCTGACCAGCATTTTCTGGGCTGATCTATATCTTTTATAAATTGCTCCCTAACTTGCTCAACTCCACTATCATCAAGTCAATTCCACCTCATGGTAAATCTATAGGATAGGGTAGAATTGCCCTGGTGGAATTCTGAGGCTGTAACTCTTTATGGGAGTAGAGAGCCTCGTCTTTCTCCTGTAGGGCATCTGGTGCTTTTGAACTGACAACCTTTGAGTTAGCAGCCCAACTAATAACCCACTAGCCACCAGCTCTCCTTATTGTTCCCTAAAGGAATGATGTTTAATCTTCACTTAAAAGATTGAAACATAAGTACTGTATTTTAAAACACTGTTCTAAAAATACTTGAATTTGATGCCTACAACACATGGCATGAGATTTATGTTAAGGAGTTCAAGATGAGTTTCTACAGAAGAAGTATTGCGAAATGCAGAGCCATTCACAAGGTCAGAGAGAAGGCCCCTGCAGAAGAGAGACTGACTGATGCAGGAGGGAGGGCCCAGCCATGCCTGAGCTATTGAAAATGTCCTTACGCTCTCATCAGAAGTTGCCTTATCTATTATCACCTCTGGCAGAAGTTGTCCATTGGGGACCAAGAAGCCTGAGGGTCCGTCCACCAGGGAGACCACGCCATTGCAGTCCACGGCACTGTGCATCTTCCCGTTCACCGGCAGCACTGGGGGAGACCTACTGGCTTGACTGATGTTACTGCTGCGCCGCTCCTTCGGTCTGTGGGGCACGAACAGTGAACCCCTTCGGCTTTCGTTGTCTCCGAAAATGCTGTGCTCGTCATCCGCAAATTCAGTCTCCGATCCTAGATCTTTTCCTCGACCCTTGAAACTAAAAAGACTTGTTCTGCTGCTTCGCCTGGCGAAGAACAAGGAGCCACGGATGCTGAGTGGGGACTGGAGAAGAAGAGGCAAAAGGTGACTTGTATCTGCTAAGGTGTCCCAAAATAGAAATGCATTTCTCATCACAGCCACGGAGACCCCTGACCTGAGGGCAGGTTATCTCAGGCCTGGTTTAAATGAAATCCCCCATATTTAAAAACACAAAATTAATTCAGCATGAAGAATTCCTCCAAATAAAGATTGAAATGATCTCAAACTCCACTGCTGTCCGGCCAATTCTGTCTCACAGCCACCCTAGAGGACAGAGGAGATCTGCTCTCATGGGCTTCCAAGACTGTAACTCTTTACAGGAGGGAGTCAGAGAGCCTTCTCTTTCTCCTGAAAGGATCTCAGAATAAGTTCAGTGATTTATTGCTGTATAGATTTCTACTATGCTAGCCTGAAGCCACCTCTCTCTCTGCATATCACTTTAATTTATCTACAATATAATATGGTGCTTCAAAATGTTCATGGAAAACTTGAATTAAAATATATTTCCCCCACCAACTTTCTGAAGCTCCCTCGTGTAAGTCTCCAGGTCACAGCAAGAATGGCACTGTCTTTGAGCAGACTGGCTAGCCCTTAGAGTTCTTGCCATTCCCTTGCATTGCTGTCACTGCACACAGTGAGGGCTCGCTCAGTTAAGACTAAGAAACCTATCGATATACTAAGTTCACAAAGTCATCAGTTATTAATGCTCGGGAAAGAAACTGCCTCTTACCAAAGGGAGATTTTTTTAAAAGCCATTTTTTATGATTCAGATGCAGGACAAACCATAAATCCAATGGAAGCCAAATTATTTGGAAGTACCCGATTCAATAAACACTTGTATTGACGACATAAATGACAAAGTAATAGGCATTCTGAACAAGATAGACACAAATATGGCGAGGTCCTTGCCTCAAAACTTCCTTGTAAAACTTCCATCACATTTCTTTTGAATTATACCTTAAATAAGTTTGTATATTTTCAATTTGTGTCCCCCCAGCTAGGTTGTGAAATCCCTGAAAGCAGGGGCTCTATCTTTTATCTCTTTGTAGCGTTTCAGGGTCTTTGGGACTGAGTAGTAGACACTAGAAAATGTCCATGCAGATTCAGAGAGAAGAGAGCAGCGTGGCCCAGTGCGCCAAAGAGCACATGGAGAAGAGTGTGGAGGACAGAGAAAAATTTGTGGGATGCACAGTCCTTCTGCTGAGTCTTGAAGAACAGGTATTAAGAAAAGGAAAATCACTCCCGTTAGAGAAAGCTATGTCTAGGAAGAAAAGCGCGAAAGTACGGGGCGTGTAGACAACAGTCAGAACGCCATCGTAGTGGAGTGAGCGTACTGATGGTGCTGTTGGGCAAGCGTGGGACGGCTAAGTACAAGGTTAGTGGTTCAAACCCACCAGCCACTCCTTGGGAGAAAAATGAAGCCTGATCCAGCACATGTATAGCCTTGGAAACCCCGTGTTGGGTCGCCATGAGTCAGAATCAGTGGGAGGGGTAGGGGGATGGGTCAGACTCAACTTGATGACAGTGTTCATTTAAGGTTCTGTTTTGGTTTGGTTTTTTTTTTTGGGGGGGGGGGTTGCTGTTGTTATTTTCTTTTGGTGAAAGGATTTTGAGGTGCCCACGAGTGGCCAAAGGAAGCAGAAACCGGTTCGTGGCATGGATAAGATGTGAGTGAGTTTTTCACTGTTCTAAATGGGGCAGAAGGATGACCAAGATATTTGTTTTTTTAAACAAATAATATGAGGGCGTGTGCAATGGAAACTATGTAAGTGGTAAGGAAATTAGCAGTGATGGTTGCACTGGTGGCTATCCTGAGGGAGAGAGGCCTGAGAGGTGGCACTTTCAGTGGAAGGAAACTGGGAATGAGGAACTCCATGCAAGCAGAAGTAATAGGTGATGGGACACGATGTGCGCAGCAGACAGGGTTGAGGTGGAGATTGTTAAAGTCTTCCCTGAAGTTTTCCACCAGGATGACTAGAATCCTGGAGAAACCATTACGTCAGATGGAAAGAGGATACGATGATTTAAGACTAGTTCTAACCCAAACAGTCTAAACAAAAACATTACAGTTAATCTATCATGGAACCAATATCTTGTTTTGGAAAACCTGTTTATTCTGAAATAAATATTAGAGAAGATACAATAATTTGGAAACTATGAAATCCTTCAAAGTGATCAAACCTAAATAAACCATTACATACAAATATTTCCCCATACATGTGAAGCAACAGATGTGCCTTACCTAAAAACGCAATCAAAAAAGTTTTTTCACACACTCATCTTTCCAGAGCCCTGCTACCTAAGACCCAAAGACGGCGTGCTAGTATTACGCCTCTGGTGCTACGTGTTAGGGAGGCTAGGTACCTGGTTGGGGGTTGATAATCTCTTGTCACGCGCTCGCCTGGGCCCTTCAACGCCAAGGTGTATACTTTTTCTCCTGATACTTTCTTCGGATCCCGATTTGGACAGTTTTTCACCGTCTCCCTTTTCTTCACCGCTGGAGAGCTTCTTTTGATTCTTCTTCTTTCTCCGGTTTCTTCTCTCTTTCGCACTCTTGGAGCTCAGTCTGGACGTCTCAGAAGAACTCTCGGAGAGGCCCATCACCCTGCTCCTCCCAATGCTCGTGTATTCAGCTGCCGCTGCCGCTATTGCCTGTCGGGTCAAGAGGAAGGGACACAGTTGCTTTGCACTCATCGGAATGAGCGGAAACCGTAGAGAGCACACCCCTGCTTCTTCTCCGTAGTTCTTTGGAAAAAAGATACATATATATATATATATATATATATATATATATATAAAATTAAAAATGTGAAAGACTTACCAAGCCAGGTAACAGGATAACTTTGTATCTTATATACGTAGTATTTAACTCAATAGTAATACTGTTATCAACAGAAACCAGCACTCTACAGTTTAAAGCGAATCAGTCAAAAACAATAGGTCGAAGAAATGATAAGGCCAGTAATTTGTTTCTTCAAGTAGAGTTCTCTATGAATCCTCTGGTATGCTTAGTACCAACTCTTTTAAAAATAAGTCATTATTAATTATTGTGAAATATTGTGCAATATCATTTGTGAAATAATTATTGTGAAATAATATTTATATAAAATATAAAATCACTTGTAACCTTGCATCCTACAAATAATCGGTGCTGATATTTTTCCTAGTCTTTATATAGATATATTGTCATATATTTTGATTGTATCTTCTGTCACTTTTATACGTTACTATTCAACATCAACATTTTCTTTGTGTCAGTATCTATTCTTAAATGCATCTACTTTGATGGTTGAACACTACTCTGACGTATAAACACACCATAAGCCTCTTCGCCAGCGTTGAACATTTAGCTGCTTTCTGATTTTTAATCTAATTAACATGCTGCCCTGGATACTTTGTGCAGCAACATTTCTGTGCATTGTAGATGATTTCCTTCCCTACGTAGGTTCTGCTTCTTGAAAGTATTTAACAGAGCCAAACATTAAGAATTAAACCATGAATTTCAAATTATGGTTACTTAAGACAAACCTTCTTAAACTTTTATCCTGGAAAAGTATATTTCAAAATTGAGGCAAAACTTAAAATTCTTCACTCAAGTAGGCGAAGGAAGGAGGAACTGTTGGCATTTCTGACTTCACTCAACATGGTCACAACCACAAGTCTAACTCTAGCACCGCAGGCTTTGGCTGTAAGTCCTCAAAACGTTTTTTTAAAGACACACAGCTTTCTTTCTCTGTCACAGAATACCATAAACAGTCGTTATTCTGGGGAAATGAATTATATACCTTCTGGAGGTTTCCACAGGCCACGTACGCTCAGAAAGAACAGCCTTAGACCGTTTTCTGGCATGAGTCAGCTGATAACGGGGACAGGGGGATGGGGCAGGGGTCCCCTTGTGGGTCGGTCTAGAGCTGGTTCTTTTGTCCTGACTAGAAATGATGGTGAAGTGTTGTAAGAACTAAGGGAATTGTATCTGCAAGGGCGAGGATAGACCACACACATCCAAGGCGAACTTGAATGTAAATGACAATACCTCAGCTTCTTCTTGCTCTTTTTTAAGTCGGTCTAGCATCTGTTGAAACTCTAACTCCTTCTGCCTGGCTTCTTCGATGTTCGCCTGGTTCTGCTCCTCATAGGCCATGGCAACCACGGCTAGGATCAAGTTGATGAGATAAAAGGAGCCCAGAAAAATGACCAAAACAAAGAATATCATGTAGGTTTTCCCAGCAACACGCAGGGTCTAGAGGAAAACAGAAATGAGCAATGTTAATTATATATATATATATATATATATATATATATATATATATATATATATATATGTGAATTATTCCAGTTTGAGTGGTATATTACACAAACCCACTGCAATCGAGTCAGTGAAGACCCACAGCCACCCTATGGGGGCAGTGCAGAACAGCCCCCAGAGTTTTTAAAGCGGTGAGTCCTGCTGGAGCAGGGAGTCTCGCAGCTCTTGCAGAGATTAGCGTGTGGGATCCTCAGTTGGCTTTGCCGTTATTTAAATGGTAAATGAGGCAGTTTTAAAAATCATGTTATAAAAATATACAAAGAAATAAAATTATATCTGTCTGGAAAAAACACTATTAAAAGAATCACATTTTCATCATAAAAGGTATGGGAACTTAGTAAGGGCATGCTAAAGATAGGTAGGGTTTATTGTTATCATTAAGCACAATAATCACTGCATTGTCCCCACAGACTGAGATTCACTTAGAAAACTAACTACTTTGTTCATTTCCAAACTTTAGGAATAGGTAACATCTATTTTTATTACTCTTAAGACTTTATCTCCCCCCTCCCCCCAAACAGGAAGTATTAATGCTATTCCCCTAAACTTTTATTTTGCATATGTTTTATTTTGAATTTCTTCTTGACTGTATAGTCATTTAGTGATTATGTTTTATTCCTGGGAAGTGTGTTTTAGTACCCTTCCTATGGCCATTTACAGCATTCTCAGAAATTAAGTAGACAAAAAGAGTCTACAAAAAATCTTGTGATTCTGAATGGGTGGGGGGATAGAAACCTGACTATTACTGATAAAGATAAATAATCATTTTGGCCTTCTCTTCAGGTTAGGTGCTGAAAATATGCCAATAAAATAAGAGCATATACATCCACGCGGATGGCATTCAGGTCAGAAGAGAGAGCCTTGTGAATTAAATTACAGTAAAAAGACGGATGCTATAAATATGCAACAGTCCGTGGAAATCCAGAAGACGGAGCACTTGAGTTGGGAGACAGAAAAACGTAAGTGAAGGGGCTCTGTACGTGTAGATATCAGTTCGACAAGTAAACCAGGCAAGCATGGCAGCAAAGCCGCAGAGCCTGGAGACCTTAGGGTGCTGCAAGCCTTCAGGCATGGGTGGGGGCGGTGTGTGGTCGAGGGAGGACATCAGGGCATGTTTCCTGCTGTTTACAAGAGGCCCATCGAAGGCTACACTGAGGAGACAGGGGAAAAGAGACTGAGGGACCAGTACACCTAGAAAGGCTAAGAAACAACTTATGATTTAAGAACCACCCACTTAAGAATTGCCAGGTGTAAAACCTATCTAATTTTAGTAATAAGGCAACTCCATTTTCTCCATTCTAAACGGAATAAAGTATCTTCGTATTAAGAGAATAATAAGGAACACAGACCATGTTTTTTCTGAGTAGGTCCCTTGGTACTCACCTGTTGGTAAAGGTTTTCCCAGTAATCCTGGGTCATTAACCGAAACAAGGCCAAGAAGGCCCAGCCGAAAGTGTCAAAACTTGTGTAGCCATAGTCGGGGTTTCTGCCAGCTTTCACACAGGTGTATCCTTCGGGACACTGGCTACACGTACAAACAGAACATCACAAGTTAGAAGGTTGCAGGAAACACGATACAGACCTATTACAGGAAAGTGAGACACTCAGGTTCCCCTGGGGAAGGAGCCCGATTGAACAATGATTGACACATGATTTGGAGCCTGGTTTTAACCACATTTTCACTGTTTACTGGTTGGTGACTTTGTCAAAGGAATGAGAAGAGAGCAATCCAAGGCATCATTTCCTGTGTCTGTGAAGCCAGCCTCCAAAGGTTAAAATGATTATTAAGTTTAAATCAAATGATGTATGCAAGTGACGGTCTACTTCCCACTCAGAGAAGTAATTTAATCAATCATAGCTATCATCCTCATAACTCAAACGTGGAAATTTTAATCACATCTCATACATTAATTTTTGAATCTGTACAGATTGAGTATCTTTTATTAAAACTATGCTTACCACAACTTATTCTGGGATGAATACAAAAATATAGCAAGTGTGCAGAGTAGCTAAAGCAAATAGAAGAAATCATAAAATAAAAGAGCTAAACTGATAATCTCCAAGGGCGGCTCCAGAGCACAAGTAAAGGATTATGATGAAATGTGTGAAAATCTGGAATTGTTTTTTTTAAAGGAAGAACATTCCAACGTGAAGAAAAATTAAACCTTCACGTTGCAATATTGAAGAATTCTCTGAATAATGAAGCAAAAGAAGATGGAAGGAATACATAGTCATTAACAACAACGAAAAAGGTCGGTACTCAATCCTTTCAAGAGGGAGCATTTGATAGTACAGAAGGAAGAAGTGCAAGTTGCAATGACAGCTTTAGGATAAAACAAGGCTCCAGGGACTATTACTTGAGATGTTTCAAAAAAATGGACACCATGGCAGAATGAGATCTCTTAATTTGGCTCTTTTACCCAAGTATCTGGCAACTCCCCCAAAAATGATTGGGTGGGATTATGAAAATATGGCACGTGTAATGATAAGAGAGGGGATTGAACAGGGAGTTACCAGATAGGTTCAGGCCAGATTCTGAAGAGGATATGGAATAAGGGATATTCATTGTTCATGTCAGATGGATCTTGGCTCAAAGGACAAAATATCAGGAAGATGTTTACTTGTGTTTTATTGACTGTGCAAAAGCATTTGAATGTGTGGATCATAAAAAACTATGGATAGCCTTGAGAAGAATGGGGTTTCAGCCCCCTTAATAGTGCTCACGAGGAACCTGTGCATGGATGGATCAAGAGGCGGCTATGCGAACAGACCAGGGAATATTGCATGGTTTAACATCAGAAAAGGCGTGTGTCAGGGTTGTGTCCTTTCACTGTACTTATTCAATCGCATGCTGAGCAAATCATCAGAGAAGCCGGATGATATGAAGGGCATATGGCATCAGCATTAGAGGAAGGCTTAATAGCAACCTGCAGTATACAGATGACATACCTTGTTTGCAGAAAGTGAGGAAGACTTGAATTGTTTGCTGATGAAGATGAAGAACTACAGCCTTCAGTATGGATTACAGCTCAATGTAGAACATACAAAAAAATCAAACCTTCCTACAACTGGACTCATAGGTAGCATCAAGAGAAGTGGAGAAAGGATGGAAGAACCCAAGACTTTCATCTTGCTTGTATCCACAATCAATCTTATGGAAACAGCAGTCAAGAGAGCAAATGATGCATTTCACAGGACGTCTTCACAGTGTTGAAAAGTCAGGAGGTTACTTTGAGAGCTGAGCTATGTCTGATCTATGTCATGCCATTTTTTAATGGCCTCGTATCCATGAGAAAGTTGGGCATTGAATAAAACTGACTGAAGAAGAATCCATGTATTTGAATTGTGGTGCCAGTGAAGAATATTAAAGGTTCCATGGACTGCCAAAAGAACAAACGCTTCTGTCTTGGAAGAAGTGCAGCCAGAAATCCCTTAAGGGTAATGAAGGTGATATTTTGTCTCAGGCAGTTTGGACACGTTGCAGGGAGACTAGTGCCCGGAGAAGGACAGTATGCTTGGTAGGTGGAGTGGCAGCAATGAAGAGGGAAGCCCTCTAGTAGGGGAATGGACACCGTGGCTGCTGCAATGGGCTCAGGCACAGGAACGCTTGTGAGGACGGTGCAGCACTGGACGGTGTTTCATTCTGCTGTACAGAGGATCTCTAAGAATAAGGACCAACATGCCCCACCACCCAAGCTTCTGTGACTTCTATCAAATGATTGAGTAGGACCATACACATAAGGCATGTGCATCACTAAGAAAGGGGATTGGTCAGTTCTCTACCAACCCCATGACAAGAAGGGCGGATAAGTCGAACCCCGTGCACCTTGGAAGAGCACTTTCAAGGTCTGTCTGAAGTGGCAGAAGCCATCAAGACCACGTCACAGACTGTGGCACAGAGACGCAGCAGGGCAGCACCAGGACTGTGGGGTGTCTTCTCCTTATCTGGTCCAAGACTATGGAACTATGGGACAGAGTGAGAGGCTGGCTGGCTGCCTGGCCCCTGGATGCAAAAGCCAAGGGCCTAAGGGCAAAGAGGTGGAGAACTAGAGAGCCACTTGGTAGTGGCTTAGGAGTCCAATGACTACATCCTTACTGCTTGTAGATCCTGACTTGTGGTAACTTATTAATCTCCCTAACCAAACCCTTTAATTGTGAGTATTGTTTATGAGTTCTGTGTGGTCATTGCAAATAATCATTGAAGGCAGCCTACATGGAGTGGTGTAAGAAGAACGATCGGTGTGAGAATGTGTAAAGATGGATGGTGTGTGGAGGCACATGTGACCCCTGCCTTGTGGCAATACAGAAGCAAGAGGCACTCAGATAGGTCTGAGCTCTTTTGCCACTTATTGAAAATACACTAGAAATGCTCACTCATCTATGAAAAATATATGGTCAGTGGCTGGAAGAGATCCATATATAAACCCATCACAAAGAAAGATGTCACCATAATACTGAAATTGTGGGCAGTCTCATTCATATCACATGAAAATAAAGTGTGTAGCAAATAATTCCAAAATGGCTGTAGCAGTATATTTGTAGGGAATTTCTAAAAAATTAAACTGGACGCAGAAGAGACACAGGGATGAAGGATATCATTGTTGTTACCATACGGATCTTGTCTGAAAGCAGAGAATACCAGACATATATTTACCTGCTTTTTATTGCCTATGCAGACATTTGACTGTGTTGATCATGAAAAACTAAGATTGTGAAGAATAGGAATTTCAGAACACTCAGTTGTGCTCATGTACACTCTGTACATTGGCATGAGGAACAAGGGGATACTGTGTAGTTTTAAAGCAGGAAGTGTGTGTGCCATGGCTGCACCCTTTGAACATACGTAATTAGTCTGCATGGATAGCAAATAACCCAAGACTAGAAGAGTTGAAGAAGAACATGGCATCACGTGAGAGCCTCATTAGCAGCCTGCAATAAAGAGATGCTAAAACTTTGCTTGCTGAAAGCGAAAGGGTCTAGAAGCACTTACTGATGAAGATCAAAGACATAACTTTCAATGCACAAAAAATCTTTACAACTGGACCAATAATAAGCATCAAGATTAATAGAGAGAAGATTGAAGTTATCAAGGATTTCACTTTGCTTTAATACACAATGAATGCCTACAGAAGCAGCAGTTAAGAAAACAAATGACACATTTTGTAAATCTTCAGCAATAGGCTTCCTGAAAATGTCAATGAAGATAATTCACTGGAAATGCTCACTCTTCTATGACCAAAAATCTGGCCAACTGACTGGACGTGATCCATATATTTGCCTTTCCCAAAGAAAGGTGAGCCAATAGTTATGAAAGTATTTGAACATTTTCAATCACTGCATATGCATTCAAAAGTTAGATAGCTAATGAAGAAAATGGAATTAGAAGTGATCTCTTTGAATTCAAGTGTTGGTGAAGAATACTGGATCTATCATGGACTGCCAAAGAATGAAGACATCGGTTTTGGAATCAGTACAGCCAGAAGCTCCTTAAATGTTAGGATGACAAGACTGATTCTCACATACTTTGGACATGTTATCAGGAGGAACCAGTCCCTGGGGGAAGCACATTATCATTGGTAATGTACAAGGTCAGGCATGGTTGACACAGTGGCTCCAATAATGGGCTTGCAAACATAGCAGTGATTACAATGATAGAACCAAGCACTGGATTATTCTGTTATGCACAGGGTCGCTATGGATCAGAACCAACCGGAAGGCACCAAATGACAACATCCATGACATACTTACATAAGTACAGTTTTAGGAGTCCCCTAATAGATTTGGAGCCTTATCTTGTTTATTTTTAGACTTTCACTATCCACTGTGGGTATCTGTATAAGTATGAGGTTCTTTATTTTTTCCTTTATTATTGATTGTTTAATCATTTTATTGGGGGCTCTTGCAGTTCATTTATGAGGTTCTTAAAATATCTTTGCCTATAACCTGTTCATCATTTTGTTTTGAGGGGTCAAATAACCCACCACTTAGTCATCTGAGTCATATTTAACTGGAGAAGAAGTAGAATTTAGGAAAACACCTAATGATCAAACAGACTGGTGTGCTTCTTCCATGTGGACTTTGTTGCTTCTCAGCTAGATGGTCACTTATTTATCTTCAAGCCTTTAAGACCCCAGACATTATATATTTTGATAGCCAGGCACCACCAGCTCTCTTCACCACATTTGCTATGGACCCATTTTGTTTAAAGCGATTATGTCAGTAAGGTGAGTGACTGAGCATCATGGAATGCCAGGTTATTAGACCAAAGTATTCTTGCATTGAGGGAGTATTTGAGTAGAGGCCCAATGTCCATCTGCTACCTTGATACTTAACATATAAATATTTGTACATAGATCCATTTCCCTATCTTTTATATATTTACATATGTACATGCCTGTATTTAGACCTCTATGAATGTCCATTGCCTCCTAGTTCTTTCCTCTATATCCTGTTACTTTCCTCTAGTCCCATTATCATGTTTGGCCTTCATCCAGCTTTCAATAATTCCTCTCGGTTACATTGCCCTTGATCAAGCCCTACCAGGCATCCTACACCTTCCTGTTCATGGATTTTAGATTTTTGTTGTTCCCTTGTCCCTATGTTTGTTAACCCCCATTTCCTTTCCCCATCTCCCCTCTCCCATGTGCCCCTGAAACTGTTGGTCCTGTTGTTTTCTCCTCCAGATTGTTTATCCCGCCTATATTATCTAGATAGAACTGCAGAGACAATAATAAGCACACAAAAAAGGCAGAGCAAAACAAAACGAAAAAGAAAACCAAACAACAACAACAGCAAAATCTATGATGAAAAAGGAAGTAGAATTTAGGAAAACGGCTGGCACCTAGTTGACCCTAATGTGCATGGCAAACCTACAGGGCCAAAGAGAACTTCGCCACAGGGTTTGCTAAGCGGCAGATCCTTGTGGAAGCAGACTGTCACGTGTTTCCTTTGCACAGCGGCTGGTGAGTTCAAAACACCAACTTTTCCGTTAGCAGCCAGGCCTGTAAGCATTTGGTTACCAGGGCACTTTCAGGATTTAGAATCAGACATATATCCATGAGTTTTGTTACTCTTCTTTCATGAGTTTTGAAACTACCCAGGCAATGTTTGGTTAATTTTTCTTATGAATGTCTCCACAGTATTAAAGTTTATATTTAATTATTTTTATCTAGTCTAAATCCAAGCACTAACTCCAAGTCTTCCTTTTAAAAGTGCACAGAACAAATATGGTTTCGCTTTGAAACCAAAACCCCAAACCAAACCCACTGCTGGTGAGTTGATTCTGACTCATGGTGATGCCACAGGTTACATACCAGAGCTACTTCATAAGGTTTCCTTTATTGTAACTTTTTAATTTACATTTTTATTGCCACCTAATCCATATACCATAGAATTCAAAAGCTCAATCATATCAAGAAAAATTGTACAATCATTACCACAATCAATTTTATAACACCACGCCCCTTTGGTTAAATCGTCTTTAAAATAAGTTATATCATCAGTCAGTTCTAGTGCTCCCTTCCTGTTCCCACCTCCATTGTTTGTCCCCCAAATCTTCTCACCCTCCCGTGACATTCTCTAAAATCATTGCGTCAGTTAACCTCTCTGTGCATGAACTCCTTCTGTGTTTCACAAACTTGGAAATGCAATAGAAAAATTTAAAAGAACAAGATAGAAATAAAATGGTAAGGATAAAATAAAAATAATATAAAGATAAAAATACAAATAACAAGTAAGAAAGAAAAGACCACCCTCGATATTTAAAAAGCCAGGGGAAAATGTCTCGCCATGGAACATGCAAGAGCTACTTGCACTTAGAACAAATTCAGGTTGGGTCAATAGGGAGGTCAGCTGGCCACGAATCAAGTTCTATGTAGCATAATCAAGATGACAATGATCATCATCTGATAGTAAGGCTGTTTTAGGAGATCTTTACCTGTGGCTAATGTGGTCTGCCAGCAGCTTAATCTAACTAGTTACTCCATAGATTGGTTTTGGGGTCCCTCTGTCCTTCACAGCTTTCTACCAAATGGATGTTCATAATTTTAGCTCTGATAATTTTTCCTTAATCATATTTGAATTTTGTTATTGTCATCTTTGGATCATACAAACTGGTGTGCTTCTCCCATGTGGACTTAACTAACTCCTTACTTAGATGGCTGCTGGTTTGAATACAACCCTTTGAAACCCCAACACTATTCCAATTGATAGCCAGGCATCACCGCTTTCTTCACCACACTTTGCCGTTATCTTCAGTGATCATTTCATGAAGGTGAGTATAGAGCAGGGCCATGTTGTCAGAACGAACTGTTCTTGGATTGGGGCTAGAGTTAAGCAGGAGTCCAGAATCCATTGGGATATGTATGACTCTAGTTTACTTTGGCGGCCATAATATGACAAAATCAAAATCCCTTAAGACCAACTACACCAAGAATAGCAACAAACCAAGCAGCAAACAAACTGGGGGAAAAAATAGCTAACAGCAGGAAAACAACAACCCATTGAAACAAAAAAGCACAATTGTGAATCATCCCCTAGTGGAATCAGGCAATTGAACTGACAGCATCTTCACTTTTCCCAGTGACAGCTGTGGTATGAGTACTCTGTGAACACTCTGTGAGTACATTTCCACCTTGAGCCACATCTCGTGAGTTGTTTCCCTACACTGTTTGACCTCCAATTCAATTGGACTCTGTTTACCCTAAGGATGGGGATTGGGGCCAGGGAGGATCCTCCTGGATCAATTCTTCTAATAAACACAGGAGAGCATACGCCCACCTGTGTTTTATCTCATTTCTTTACAGTATGTGCCTAATAGAGGTGTTCCTGGATCATGTGGGATTTCAGTTCCCAGTTACTCTGAGTACAGCCATATTTTCCATTAGTGGCTGTATGTATTTTCAAGTCAACCAACAGTTTATACGAGTTCCAATCTCTCTGTGTCCTCTGCAGCATCTGTTATTTTCTGTTTCTTTGATTTGGACTAGCATTTTGGGTGTGCAGTGGTATCTAACTGTGGTTTTAATTTGCAGTTCCTGTATGGCTAGTGATCATTGTCATTTTTTCATGTGTTTGCTAGCCATTAGTACTTCATTTTTGGTGAACTGTCTGTTCATTTATTTTTCCCATTTCTTAATTGGGTCTCATTAGTTTCTTACTTGGCTGTTGTAGAGTTCTGTATATTTTGCTAATTATCCCTTTTTCTGATGTGTCGGTAAAAAATTTTTTGCCAATCTGTGGCTCTCGTTTCATTCCCCTGATGCTGTGTGTAAGTAATGTCGCTTCAGTATGCCCCAATCCTCTGTGTGTGCTTGATTGTACTTTTTATGGCAGCAGATTACTGGCCCACTCTTTCGTGGTGTCACTGAGTGGGCTTCAGCAGCCAACTGTCGGGTGATTAGTTAAAAAGAAACCGTTCTGTACCACCTAGGTACTTTCACATTGGGACTGGCTGAGTCAAACAATTATCAATCAATATATGAAAATAATATAGACTCATGTTCTGAGCAGCAACCTGATTGAGCATGCTTGCCTCTCTTTTACAGCATACACGCACGCACACACACACACACACACACACACAAAACCCAAAATAAATATTATCACTTACCCTGAATCTCCACTGAAACCACAAAGCAGAGCATCTTTTGATCCTTCGGTATAATAAAAATATTCTGTTTAAGAAGAATTTAAGCAATACACTATTATTGAGTGGAAGCTAAGAGGAATAATTTATATCTCTATATTTATATATACACATTGAGGCTTGATGTCAGGTATGATACACTCATGAATTTATTATCCCTCAATTTTTATTCACTAGGATTTATGGGGTAGGAATATGGTGATGAACAAGATAAAATGGTTAATGTTATAGGACTTCTTTCTTGGCCTGGTAGGCTGGGGGTTAAAGGTGAAGAGAGACATTTAATAAGCAAATACATTAAAATATTTTTGTTGTTTTAGGAGACTAATAAATAATCTGGAAAAAAATTAAACTAGGGACTGCTGACAAACTGTTGTCTGAGAAGGCCTCTCTGAGGATACTGAATTTAAACTGAGACGTAAAGGAGAAAAAGGAACCGGCTATGAAAAGATTTTTTTGGAGGATATATTGGGGAGGTTTCACACCCAAAACAAAAGTCACACAGCAGAAATAAAATTGCTGTGTGGGACAGGCAGCAGCATGGTCATCCTGCTAGAGTGTGATGGACGACGAAAGTGTAGTCACAACGATGGCAGGGTCTAGAGCACGCACACATTCATAAAACATGGAGAGGAGATCATGTACACAATCCTATAACATGGAGTAGAGATTGTATTTTTTAAAGTTAGCAACAAAAAGGTAGGAAGTGGTTTTCAAGGCAAATGGACCTGAGTTTTCACAACAATGTACACATAGCTAGGAAAAAATGGAGAGGAAGAAAAAAGCAGAGAGCAATACATTAAGTAAACACAGGAGCTCAGACTGAGCTTCGAAGTACTCCAACATTTTCTTTTATAGAAGATGGGACGAGGCAGTCACTACTATAAAATAAGCAAACTCTGTTCTCTGAAATGATCTCATCGTTTATTTACTCATCCATTTATCTAAATCGTTCTATGTTACGGGTGTGAATATGAAATAAATACACATTTTTCATGGCACCCTTTCTGTCAATTTTCAATTTTCTCCTAAAATCTCCTCCAGAAATGCTTTTTTTCTGAAGACAGTGAGCTCCTCCAACATTTCAGAGTAAATGTGTAACACTAAAAAAAAAAAAAAGGCAAGACTCTTTTGGACCTACCCCAATATACATCCTTTAATTAAGGACCCAGTATTCTATTGGGGATGAATCAAATGAATAAAGATGTAATAATAGAAAAAAAACCAACAAAGTTTGATGTCAGGTATACGTCGATTTAAGTCTTATTTCTATCCTTTCATCGCTTTAAGCATCAGCCGTCTCACCTGTCAAGTGAGGACAGACTACCTCCTTCCTTTCAAGCTTGTTGAGCAGTGCACAGAGGGTACTGTATACAAATCATGTAGACAAGGATTCAAACCTCCTATTAGCTGCTCAACTACCAGCAAGTGCTATTATTAAACTATTATATAATTTCAGAAAATATTGACTGACTAAAAATATTGAAGATTTATATTATGAACATATCTTATGAACATTTAATCTCAGATTTTTATGTGAATCTACAAATGTTTTATTTTTGCATTACATTTTTCCTTTTCTTTACATATTAACCTTAAATTCTCTTGAGACCAATTATCCTAACAATGTAAAGTCAACTTGTTTAGAAGGTCGACGAGTGAGCTCTTCTCATTGCTTTAGCTTCCCTCGTTCTTGAGCTGAATTAAGTATATTAGCCTGGTGTCATACCCATGGAGGAGCTCATTCTTATTAATCAGTTCCTCAATGATTTGTAAAGATAACTACTTCAAATATATAGTCTTACTTTAAATCTGAAGAATACCTTCCATAAGAAAATATCTCGAAAGTTTATGTATGCAAAAAAGTTTGCACATTATTCTTCCCCAACCTGTTATGCACGCCTTCCCTGAGTAGCAGCTGAAAAGCATACATTTTATATAAAACCTAGAAATAATTTAAACAATATTTTTAATCTTTATAAATTGACACTCAAAATAGACTGTATTTGCATTTATTTCCTCAGTCTCCCGCAGAGCTTCCCTTCCCTCATTCTCACTCTCACATCCCATACTTCTTTGTAGAATAATAACATTGGGATTAAATTTAATCATATTCTCGTGATTCTTCTGCCTACTTCCACCATTGTGCCTTATAGTTTCTACTCAGGTGAGATCTTTCACCTGTGAACTTTTACTTTCTCAAGAACTTGACTCTTTTTCTCCTGAATGATGAATCTGCATCTTACTTCATACTCCATTAACCAAAATCCTTTCAACTTGACCAATAGGCAACATTTTGGTCATCAGGGGGCAGGGGCGGGGTGGGGGGAGACAGAAGTTTTCATCGATTTCACTTTACTTGGTTCCACAATCAATGCTCCATGGAAAAATCCACTGCACCAACCTCTTTAAAGCATTAGAGAGCAAGGATGTCAATTTGAGGATTAAGGTGTACCTGACCCTAAGTCATGGTTATTTTCAAGTGCTTCATATGAATAAGGAAGATCAAATAAGAATAGATGTATTTGAACTATGGTATTGGCGATGATTTTTTAATTCACTTTTGGGGAACTATTAGAGTTCTTATAACATTCCATATATCAACTTGATCCAGCATATATGAACATGCTTCTATCATCATTTCCAAAACATCTAATTACTACTTGAGCTCTTGGTATAAGCTCCTCTTCTCCCCCCCCCATTAATTACCTATTGCTATTATTATTTCATAGCTTACACTGTTCATTGTTGTCCCCCTTTACCCACATTCTGTTATCTGTCCCCTGTGAGGGGCTATATATCCAACCTTGTGATGGGATCCCCCTTTCTCCCCTTTCCCCTTCTTTGACCATCCCCCTACCTCATGCTGCTGCTACTCCAACTACTATCTGCACCAGTGTGTGTACAGCCAGATTTCCAGGTAGTACTGGGTCATGGTAGTCAGTGGGGTCAGGGCAGGGAAGCATTCAGGAACTAGAGGAATGATGTGTGTTTCCTTGGTGCTATAGTACACTTTGGTTGAATCATCCCTTCCTTATAACTCTTCTGTGGGGGGATGTCTAAGTGTCTAAAGATGGGTTTTGGGTCTCTATTCCAATCCCCCTCATTCACATTAATATAGTTGTGTGTTTTGGATCTGTTGATACTTGATATCTGATCCCCTTGACACCTCATGGCCACACAGGCTGGTGTGCTTCATCCATGTGGACTTATTTGCTTGACTGACAAATGGTTGCTTGTTTAACTTCAAGCCTTTAAGACCTCAGATGCTATATTTTTTGATAGCCGGGCACCATCCATTCTCTTCACCACATTTGCTTATGCATCCATTTTGTCTTCAGCAATCACTTCGGGAAGGTTATTAGAACACAGTGTTCTTGTGTTAAGAGAAGCCTTGAGTTGAGGCTCAAAATTCATCTGCTATTTTAATACTTAACATATAAACGTATGTACACTGGCCTCTATCACTTTCATCATAAATTAATATATTTACATATTTGCATGCTTATATCTATACCCCTATTAATAGCCTTTGTCTCCTATTTCTTTTCTGAATTTCATTTCACCTTCCTCCTATACCACTATCATGCTTATCCTCCATTCAGCTCTCAGTAATTCCTGTCAGATACATTGCATTTGATTAAGCCTCATGAGGCATTATACACCCTCCTTGCCATCAATTTTAGAACTCTTGTTGTTCCCTTATCCCTGAGTTCGTTGGTTCCCCACTCCCCCTCCCTGCCTTCTCCTGTCACATGTCCCCTGGGAACCACCGGTCCCATTGTTTTCTCCTTGGGATTGTTCACACTGCCTATCTTATATAGATAGACATAGGGTGAAAGAAAGTGAAAACGTATAAACAACCAACCAATCAAATAAACCAAACAAACCCCCAAACAAAACAAATAAACCAATAGATAGTTCCAGGTCTGTCTGCTGACTTGGCAAAGACTTTTGAAAGTATCATGAAGGGTGAGAAGAACAAACAAATCTGCTTTGGAAGCTGGAAGGTTCCTTAAAGCAAGAATAGAGAGACTTCATCTTGTATACTTTGCATAGATTACCAAGCGAGATAAATCTCTGGAAAAGGACATCACACTTGGTGATGTGGTAAACCCAAACCAAACTCACCGCCAGTGAGTCAATTCTGACTCATTGTGCCCTTACAGGGCAGAACAGAAATGCCCCTTTGCATTTTTGAGGTTGTAAATATGTATGGATGCACACTGCCTCATCTTTCTCTTGCGGAGTGGCTAGTGATTTCAAACTGCTCATCTTGTGGTCAGGAGCACAATGAGTAGTCCACAGCCACACCACCAGGGTTTCTGGTCACAGTCAGCGAAAAAGAGGCAGACCTCCGACCAGCTAGACTGATCTGGTGGCTACAACAATTGGGTTCAAACATAAGCGTGATTTTGAGGATGATGCTCAACAGGGTAGCATTTCCCTGTGTGGTCAAATCAGAACTGACGCAGGGCCACATAAACATAAACACAACGCTGGCCTCATCACCCTGCCACTCTACCAGACTTTTTCTGATGACACCCTTGCTGACTGAACTAATGTGTATCCCTCCACACTCATCATCCTTGATCTGTAGTCATTCTACACAGCCCTTCCCTTTCCTCAAGAGACTTTCTTCTCTTGGCTTTACTCTTTGTATCTTTTTTGCTTCTTACTTTTCTGTCCCTCGAAGTCTTTTTGGAGTCTTATCCACCTGATTTCTAGACATCACCATTGTGGAGTTGAGGTTACTTAAGGTCCAAAGTTGAGGTTACTTAAGCTCCACCATTGTGGAGTTGAGGTTACTTAAGGTCCTATCCTCTACCTGAATGCAACATATCAAAGTTGCTCAGAAGGATATGTATATATACCTTTTATTTTTTATAATCTCTTGTAAATTTTTATCTCCAAGCCCTACCATGCATCCTACGCCTTCCTCGCCATTGATTTTAGATCACTTCCTCTTCCCTTGTCCCTAGGTTTGTTAACACCAACTTCCTGTCCCCTGCCTCCCCTTCTCCCATGTGCCCCTGGTACTATCAGTCCCATTGTTTTCTCCCCTGGATTGTTTATCCCATCTAATTTATCAAGATAGAACTACAGAGACAATAGTAAGCACAAAAACAAGACAGAGGGGGAAAAAAGACCAAAAAAGAAAAGCCTTTACATAGTTGACCTTTAGGGGTGTTTTCTAGTTGAGTCTGATAGGATGCCATGCCCTGGCTCTGAAGTAGACTCCTTCTTTTAATCCAGAATATACAGTCTGTGACATTTGAAACTATCTTGTTTATTCCATGGCTTCAGAAATTTACACAACATGTAGTACAGAGGAGATACTTCATAAATGCCTGTTGAAAAATGAATTTTAACAGCCAGACATGGCCTCTAGACACAATAAGTAGGCAAGACAGCAAAGTCATACTTGACTCATATATCTGCTCTCTAAAGCTACATATGACAACAAAATGAATTGTGCACATAATTTGGAGACTAGATTATGGAATAAATGTCATTGTTAGCCAAGCTGTTAATCACTATGTATAAACAAAAAAATCAAACTCACAGCCATCGGGTCACTGCTGACTCATAGTGACACACCTGACAATGTCCAAGACTATTCCTGTTTACAGGTGTAGAAAGCCCATTCTTTCTCCCACAGAGCTGTTGTTGGTTTTGAACAACCAACCAGGAAGATTGCAACCCAATGCATAACCACTATACCATCAGGGTCCCATGAATAAATAAAATATGAGGTTAATTGTCATACCTCAGGTCTCTTTCTACTAGTCTTGGGGAAAAAAAAGTCTGGTTCTTCAGTGAGAGGGGATGTGCACTTTAGTAAAATAAATATATAATATGCATACTTCTCGTTATCTCAGAGAATTCTGACTTTCACTCTCTAATATCCTCTGTCAACGACATGTGTGTAAAAGCTTGACTGATTTCAGTGCCACCTCTGGCTCTGTTGGTGTTGTTGGTACCACTCCTCAGGTGGTTCTGACTTAATGGTGAGACCATGTATGCAGTGCGGAACTCCTCCACTGGGTTTTCAAAGCGGCGACAGTTCCTAAGCAGATAGCCAGGACTCTCTTCTGAGGCACCTCTGAATGAATTCAAACCACGGACCTTTTGGCAACTAATTGAGTGTTTAAGCATTTTTGTCCCCATGAAGCCATCTCTAGTGCTTACTGATCTGTTAAGGCTAATGGGTCCACAGGGCAACATCATGTAGATGGATTGCAGGTATTAAAGAAATAGTGCCATGTTGGTGTCATTTCCAGCCCCTAGTGTTCTTCAATGGGAGTGGGGCCAGGCTTTCTTCTCCCGTCAAGAGTTATAGTCTCAGAACACGCCCCCCGGGCCAGTTCTACTCTGTCCTACAGGGTTGCAATGAGTCAGGATCAACTCAATAACAGCGAGGTTATTTTCCAATTTATTTTTTAAATGTCCTTCAATTGTTACAGTAAAAGCAACATATTAGGAATTGTTTAAAGAACATGAAGGCCATGTTCTATGCTAGATACTCATAAATATATTTTTGAAGTAAGTAGATTCCTGAGGCTGTGTGTACAAACGATCTCATTTGGTACCAAAAAACAAACTAGTTCTTCTAGTTCAAAGTAAAACTTAACTTTAAAATTAAAGTAAACTTCAATTTGAAAATATCAGTCTCATCAAGGAGCACTGTTAGAAGCAGCTGTGAAACTCATTGCTGGTTATAAGGACGGTACTGATAAAGCTAAATTAGTTCCTTGACTTTAAATGAATCTTTAGAAATACTATCAAAAGACAGATATTGTCATATAGGATAATTATTCAAAACAACAACAACCACTGTTATCAAGCCAATTCTGATTCATAGTGACTCTCCCGGACAGGGTGGAAATGCCCCAGTGGGTTCCCAAGATTGTCACTCTTTATGGAAATATAAAATACATCTTTCTCTCATGGGGATGCTGGTGGTTTCGAACAGCTGTACGAAATATTATACTACCACAGACAGTGCGGGAACCCTACACAGACAGGATATATAGCCCCCCTCCAAAGAGGGCGAGTAACAGAAATGTAGGTGAAGGGAGACAATGGAAAGTGTAAGATATGAAATAATAATAGCAACATATAATTGATCGAGGATTCATGAGGGGTGGGAGGAGGGGAATAGAGGGGGAAAAGAGGAGCTTATACCAAGGGCTTAAGTGGAAAAGGTTTTGGAAATGATGATGTACAAATATGCTGGGTACAACTGATGTATGGAACGTTATAAGAACTGTAAGATCTAAAATAAAATGATTAAAAACATAAATATATATTCCATCACATGATAAACTTAAGTATATTAACTATTATGAGGGGGCTTTAATAGGCTCATGGGAAAAATCACAGAAAAATCTAATTGACACAATAGAATTTTTCTACATTCTGAAGTCCCCTCAATTAACTATGTTATTTTTTTTTGTTTTGCGCCATTGAATTGATTCCAAATTCTTGTGGCCCGTGTGACAGAGCAGAACTGCTCTATCAGGTTTCCTGTGCAAGGCTCTGTAGGGGAGGTGACTACCAGGTCTGTCCACCCAGGGAGCGTCTGGTGGGCTCAAACCATGGGCATTCTTGGTTAGCATGTAAGCAGAGGATTCCATAACAAACAGTAAAATATGCACAATGTATCTATCTAGATGCACACACACATACACACATATATATCTATATATATTGAGTATTCGATCATAATATATACAAACTACATATAGATACATACTACATACATATAAATCATCTATATAAAATGCATATAATATGTATATATTATGTATCCATGTATGTATATACCATAAATAGTATGTACTATACTGTATATGTAACTATGGTATGTATATAATATATACTGTATATACTAGAGTATACATGTGAGTATGCTACAAATACACTACTATGGAATGCACTAATATTTATATTAATTCATAGCTATATTTATTTCTCTAGAGTTAACTGATTTTTTTAATCTTATAGAAATTGGGAGCAATGGAATGATTATGTTGCCATTACAAGAATTGTAATCAGAAAGCTTAGAATCACAAGTAACAAGTTTCATTCTTCGAATCATTCAAAAAAAATTCAAGCAAACCCAACACGTCACACTTTTCAAAGAGAGCAATGCTTTCACTCTGATGTCAGCCCACTGAAGCTTGCAGGGACGCTCTTACTTTTATAGTCCTCTTCTGTTTCCAGAGTATCAATCATGCTATCTAGTACTGCAGTGGAATTTCGGAAACACTTATGCCTCAGGTTGCCCATGAACAGCTGCAGTCCAATCAGGGCAAAGACACTCAGACAGAACACGGTCAGGATCATGACATCGGAGAGCTTCTTCACCGACTGGATCAGGGCCCCCACGATGGTCTTCAGGCCTGGAAACAGGAGGGGGAAGGGATTCATCATGAAGAAAAGTCGATGAATATAAAACGAAAACAAGCCCTCCTAGAAAAGCATGCATTAGACCAAATGAATGACATTCGGTATCTTAAGTTTTAAAACCTGCAAGTTCAAAAGGGTGTATTTGCCATTTTAAATGTATTTTGTTTCAATAAATTACAGTGAATAATGAAAAGTAGTAAGATATTCCTAATGAGTACAGGTAGACGACAATTTACGACAGAGTTTGGTCTGGTAGCTGGTGTCAGTTCTGATGGAAGTTGAACGTGTCATTATTTTTGGTTTTGTTTTTATTTAGTACTCATTCAGTTGCCTTTTATTATCAGTATGCTTATAAATTTGGTCCTTCTTCATTTGACTTTGGGGGTTAGGAACATTACTTATAAAATTACAGGCCTGATGGCATCAGCATTTATGTATTGCTGCACTGTAGGTAGTACTTATTACTACTGGTGAGATGCACACACATACACACACAGCCACAACCACCACCCAAAATATGAACGGTTACAGCGGCAGTTTGTCAAAACACCAGTATGCTGTACGTTGAGGACTACCTGTACTCATGTTTTCAAGATACACAACTTGATTGCTGAAGCTATACCTCAATCATTTTTGAACTTATTTTTTAAAGTTTTAATTCACTGAATGTTTGTCAAAACAAGCATTTCTTTTAAATAGCACCAACATAAATAGTAGGCTTCATCACAGCAGCTACTGACAACTTTATAGTGAACGACTTTTTAATGAAGAAATGTTTTACAGAAGAAAAGCATACAACATAATGTCATGCAATAACCCCATGCTGATATATGTATGATCTCTTCCTTTGACTATATTAAAAGCAACTAAACCTGATTGAAATTTTCATTCCTGGATAAGCAAAGTGAAAAATGACCTCTTATACAGGAGGGAAATTTCAAATTGAGATGTAAGCCAAGTGGCCACATTCATCCTCCAAGAACCATGCAACTGATTAAACATCCAGGGTGACTTTTAATAATAATTTTGAAAAAAATAACCTTCAGAAATAAAATGTAATTAAAATTGCACAAGAGAAAAGTTTTCTTGTCTTTCCTCCAAAGTATCAAAGTCAGCCTCGGTGTTTAATCCCACTCTCACCTGGAATGACTGAAATTGTTTTCAATGCTCGGAGAACTCTGAATGTTCTCAATGCTGAGACATTGCCCAGGTCCACAAACTCTGTCACATATCTGTAATAAGTTTATATACAAACACAATGACAACACACACACAAACAAAGAACAACTCCCAAAGAGTTGGAGTTAAGCATGGCCTAATGCTTCACACCAATTACTTCTTACCTGGAATTACAGAAATAGTTTTCAAAGCTCTCAAGACTCTGAAAGTTCGAAGAGCTGAAACATTGCCTAGGTTTACAAATTCTGTTAAATACCTGTAGGATTAAATCAGAGTCATTCAGAATTTAGATAGAATCTGAGATACTTACCTGCGCCTTTAGTCAGCGTATTTTTCATGTTTCAAACTCCTTTGATCAAGAGTTCTACAAATCTCTTTTCTTATTTAGTTTAATTAGACTCATTTGATGTAAATAAAATACATATTCTATTACTAAAGGTACATATTATAAATACCTATCTAATTAATCAGACATTTCAATGATCTATCCCTCAACATTATCTAAATGTAAATATTTAATTTCCTATAAATCATCAGCCAGACTTTGAAAACAGGACAATAAGGGACAGAAGACGGCCAGGTATGGTATGATTCCATTCCATTTGTATAAGATATTGAGAGGAGGTAAATCCAGAAAGACAGAGAGCATTCATATAGTTTCAGAGATTGGAGGGCAAGGGCGGGGCACATGACTGGCAATAGGAAGGAAGCTTCTTTGGAGGTGACAAGAATGTTCTTAAGTGGCTCACAGTAATGGTGGAAGTAGGAAGACATGTGTTTTGGTATTGCAGCTGCTCAGTGAATGAGAAGACCCTCGGTGAGCTGGATTGACTGAGTGGCTGCCATAAGACATTTAAATATAGCAACGAATATGAGGGTATACACAATCAGGCAGCACTTTCTTCTGGTGTACATAGGATCGGATCGCTATGAATCCGAATTAAAATGGCAGCACTTTAAAGAAAAGTAGCACAACTTTGTAGTGGGGGTGGGGGCACTTATAGTATGTGAATTACGTCTCACAGCCAAAGGAGCTTCGTAAGAAGAAGCTGCCTTCTGTGGCGCAATGCTGTCCCATCAGCAGGCGGCAGGGAGCGCTGCAGCATTTTTCTGCCACACCAGGAAGAGGGCAGGCAGAGGGAGTACGGGAGTACGCGCTGTATTAAGGCCTATGGTTTAAAATGACCCAGTGAAGGTGCATTATTTTAAAACTCAAAATGATAAATGGGAAAAATTTATATCTAGATCTGAGATTAAAAACCAAAAGACACTTTCTAACAAATGCATTTGTAGTAAGAGGAGCAGCATGAATATATTAAAACTATATTTTAATGTCATATTTCCCCTTAAAAATAACTCCGGGCATTGATGCTAGGCTAAACAAGTTGTGTAAAAAGACGAACTTCAGTACTTTGATATGCTTATTTGTTGTTGAGTTGTGTAGGTACTGAAAAGAACACCAACTTAAAAGTAAAGGCCTGAGTCTTTTGTTGCTTTTTTTCCTCTTTCAGAGCTTCCTAAATAGTTTTCAGTTTAAGCAAGAACTTGGAGAAGGTGTGAACCCTGTATACTATCCATCCCAGAGCTGAGAGTGGAGGAAGAAGGCTCAATTGTAATCATGTGATAACCGGTGGTGGTGGGGGCGGGATACTCACTCTGAGATTCAGATTTGTCAGTTAACAACT
This sequence comes from Tenrec ecaudatus, assembly GCF_050624435.1. Classification (NCBI taxonomy): domain Eukaryota; kingdom Metazoa; phylum Chordata; class Mammalia; order Afrosoricida; family Tenrecidae; genus Tenrec; species Tenrec ecaudatus. The sequence continues at coordinate 72,466,626 of NC_134542.1, read as the reverse complement.
TGGTCTCATGATGTAACCTTTGAATGCAACCTCTACATGCAAGAAAGATCAACTATCTAAGCCGGATCCTTCCTGGGCTACTGTGCTGAGCTTTTCACCATAATTACTGTAAAGTACTTACGCAAACACAATGACGACAAAATCAAGCCAGTTCCATGGGTCACGGAGGAAGGTGAATTCTCCTATGCAGAAGCCTCTTGCAAGGATTTTTACAAGTGATTCAAAAGTATAGATCCCAGTAAAAGTATACCTAGATACAAGAATCCATCGAAATACAGATGTGAAAAAAACCGCACATGCCAAGGTCATCTGAATGTTTACCGCTTTCCGCATTAACCTAACTAAGGCCCGCTTGCTGGAGCACGACTACTAGCTGTAGATCCACTTTGACTTAAGATAAACTAACAAAGGTCATCCCAGAAAAATCTTAAAACGCACCCAACAAAAACACTCCCAGTGAATATAGACGTATTTTAAATAACTAGAAACACAGATCTTGGCTCTCCCAGAAAATCCCCACACTACTGCTATCAAGGATAAGGGAACCTGACATCTCTACGAACCGGGCATGCCATCTAATTCTCAAACTTCCTCCTAGAGGGCTCCGGTCATGGAGGAGAAGAATAGAATGACAAGGGAACCGTCTAGGCAGCGTGGGGAGGAGAAGCACCACTGGTTTTACAGATGCAGTCACTTCCTGGCAGACAATGGAAAGGATAACCATGGTCATGCTGAGACTATGTTAAAATGTACTTTTACGCACTTACTCCACATTCTTGGTCCATTCGGGAGGGTTGCTCAGTGTCATAAATATGCAGTTAGTCAGGATCGTGCACATGATGAGCATGCTGAACAAGGTAACTCAGAATCAAGGAATAATGACGGGCACACGGAAGGACCTTCCAGTATTTCACACTGATAATCGTTGACATGCTAATGACTTTTTCTTAGAAAATAACTCTAAGTGAGCTTATAGATAATGTTTGATTTGTCTGAGCAAGAGTGCAATAGAGAAAGGTAATGCATCCTAAAATAATAACTGATATTTTCCCAATAGTCTGAGGTTGATACCAAATTAGATCTGTGGTACAGTTGGTTGTGGCTCTTCAATCCAAAGTCTTTATAACTCTCATGAATGACCACATGGGAACATGAGAATGAGGTATAAGAATGCCACCACTATGAGTAAATAAGGGGTGTCTAAGATCCCATGTCAACAGGTGTCCATGGCAGTCGTAGACAGAGCTGCTGACTCCAGGCTCTCAGAAGGAGTAAAACAGTGTCAGTCAGGAGGTTGACTTGCAGGGTGGGGTGCCCTTTGGGGATTCAGCATTAAAGGAACTTCATACCACTCGTCTAAGCAGGACAGAGGCCAAGGGACTTGGTGGCTGCAGCTGAGGGCCAGAGAGAGATTTGTCTTTGGGCATGGCTGACAAAAGTTGCTGCAGGTAAAAGAACTGTATCCTTAACATTTCAGATCATGACTTACAACATATTAACGTCCCTAATAAACCTCTATCATTTTGAAAATTTCTATGAATTCTGTGTGGCCATGGCATCAGTTTATTGAGACCGGTCGAAAAGTAGAGTGTCCTGGAAGGAATCAGAATAGGAAAAACAAGTCTGAGAGTAGTGGCATGCCTGCCTTCTGTCTCACAGGAATCAGCCTTGGGCAGATGTGGAGTTGTGTGACCTTAACCCCCAGATGAAGCCAGAGGCAGTTAGAGGCGGTCTCCATGCCATTTCCTAAATATTGACATGGATAAACTGAAAACCAGAGTATTTCCAGGTGCAAAAAGGACCAGAGTACACCTTTAAGTAGAACATTCAAATATTACATGCTAAGATATCCCTCCAAGTAAGCATCTTGAAAAAGGATATGAATGTACTAAAATCTTGATAGAGATTCTTCTTAGCAGGTTGAAAGGAGATATAATGTACAAAGCAGGAGTGGCATTGAAACGGAAGATGACTTTTCCTTTGTTCAATACTATGAAAGTCTGCAGGAGGAACACGAAAATAGTGAGGCTGAGAAGTCAAAATTGCAATGTACCCTCCTATCCTACCAGCAGTTCCCCTCACAGGGGGTTGTGCTGGACTGAGAAAAAAACAAAAAAACAAACACTTCCATAAGATTCAGGCACCTGGCTCTAGTGCCATCGATGCAACTCTCCCTGTGACCTTGGCCAATGACCTCCAAATACATATTGATTTTTGGTAAATGAAGAAGTAAGCCATTTATCAGCTTGCAGTGCTTAGAAATCCCCCCAATAACAACGTTCTCTCTTTTTCACCTTCCTTCAAATCCTAAATAAGCAACCATAACTCGTGTCCCTTGAGATTAGTTTAAAATACAACTTTCTTCTCTTTCATTAGAAAAAATGAACACAACTTTCACTCTCTTCCATTGCACTTTGTTAGCACACCACACAGCACTAGCTATCATTGATTTCTATTATAAGCCTCGAGCATTTTAGCACTTGTTGGTAGTTTTCCTTGTTTGTAGCAAATATTCTCAAATATGAATTGTCTTAGAAATATATTTCATAAGTTTAAGAGTTATCATATTTGGAAGAATCCTTATAATTATACAGTAAACATTTTTTAAACTTTAGGTGCAATATTAATTACAGCTAAAACAGAAGAAGGGAAATTAAGGGACTGACTTGTTACTTTAAAAAAAATGATTGTTTTTAAAATTTAACTACTGTGATTATTTAGAAATATTACTAATCAGCCCACACATTCTTAAAACATGTTACTATAACAACTGCACAGTGAGCGTGAGTCTCCAGGGCATTGGTATTTAACTAAGAAAAATTAAAAGATCAAACAAATAAACAAGAAAACCCTAAAATTACCTCAGGTATTAAGTAAACTTTTGACTAGAAGGGCCAAGTTCAAATATCTGTCCTATTTTTCTACAATGGCAGGAAAAAAGTATGATTTATCTAGAAGCCTTTTTGTTTGTTTAATCTGAATTTTATAAATATTTTTATGAATGGAATGCTGACAGTAATTTTTTTTTTTTTTTTTTTTTACCAAATGGAGGAGATGCATTTGACCATCTGGCTTTGAAGTGTATGGATTAATGGTCTCAATTAAATGAAATAGAATGTATAATTCCAGATCTACTGTATTTTCTGGGTTCCTCTTAGTGGTAGTTACATAATTTCATGTCTACTTGATAAATAGAATGTAGGGGTGGGGTCTAGCCTGTCAATCAGATCACAGGCCGAAGGTGCCTCCTGGTGGGTGTGGCCTTCTCATAAGGAGGGTCCTGAGAAACGCCCCCCCCCCATCTCTTTGCCTTCACCTTTCTGTGGATGAGCTTCGTTGAGACCTACCAGGGCCCTGTGATGCTACCACTGCCATTGGATCCACAAGACTCTGCACTCACAGGTCTGTGATCTTCCTGCATTCCGCATCACTGCTTGTGACTACGTGAGTCTGAAGCGGGACTAATGGACTACTATCAGACATAAGGATTTTAGTTGGACTGGGCTGGTGTGTTTTCCTGATCTATAAAGCTTCTTCTTTTTTTTGCATTGAAGTTTTTAAAAAATCTTTTTATTGGGGCTCATAAAACTCTTATCACAATCTGTACATACATCAATTGAGCAAAGCACCCTTATACATTCGTTGCACTTGTCATTCCCATAATTCACCTTCTACTAGAGTTCCTGGAATCAGCTCGGTTTCCCTTTTTTCCCCCCTCCCTCTCCCTCACCCGCTCCCCCACTGGTCCCTTGATAGTTTATAAATAATTATTATATCCTATCTTACACTACCCGGCGTCTCCCCTCACCCGCCTCCCCATTGCCCATATCCCAGAGAGGAGGTTACACATATAGGAATGTCACTGGTTTTGTTTCTCTAGTCAACCTGGACTAATAAACTCTTATTACTACGTACATGTCTAAACATAACCTAAAACTCACCTTCATGCTGAATATTAGTTTTGAAAGTAATGCTTAGTCTTTGAGTTCAACATTTTTTCCCCTATCAGCTTTCTCTGAAGATTTAAATCATCACCCATTCTTTGCACAATTACATTGAAAGCAACTGTGACACCACATAGTGAAGAGCTTTAGAAACGTAGGTTTTACATTTGATTTAATTACAAAAATGTAATTAGTAAATTGCATTTACTATAAAATTGATGATAGGAATAATAATTTTACTAAAAAGCAGGAATAACAGGTGTGACATACAGGAGTATGATAGAGAAATGGGGTAAAAGATCACATCCCCATTTGCATTTTCAGAAAAGATTCCCTGAGCTAGAGTTCATCTGAGTTAAGAGGAAATTCGCAGCCGAACTTAGCTGTGGGAAGACCAAGTGACTTTGTACTCCTATTATTTAGCATTTTTGGTTGTAATTTAAATGAAAAATTTTAACTTATTCTGGGGTTAAACATTCATCAAATTAATTGTAGCTGGGGACAACAGGTAGACCTAAGGAATTTTTGGTGTCTGTACATGAGTTCTAGAAGCTCTGGTGGTATAGTGGTTACATGTTGGGTTTCTGCCCACCAGATTAGCAGTTTGAAACCACCACCAGGCACTACGGAGAAAGATGAAGTTTTCTACTCCCATAAAAAGTTACATTTCAGAAATTCACAGGGACAGATCTACCCTGCCCTACGGGGTCACTATGAGTTGGAATCCACCCGATAGCAGTGAATATGAGTCTAGAAATTTATCACATCCTAATATCAGATGCATAGATCTCAAAGTCTGAATGAATTCTGTTCAGTTTCCTTATTTACTTAAAGATGTATTGAGCATAAGTTAGTAAATCATGATGCTTAAATAGCCTAAGCATTGGGGCTGGGCAGCTCTGATTTAGTTCCACCACTTAGTTCTTAAGCTAAACTGATGTTTAACTTAATATAAGTTAGTGGTATAGTTTAGATTCTTAGTTAATGGTGGTAGCAGTTTGCTGATATTATACAACTCTTTGCTGTTGAGTGGATTCTAATTCATGGCACCGCTACAGGACAGAGCACACCAGTTTTTAGTAATAAATCTACAAGTGCCATACAGCAAAGGCATTGTTATGCAATGTATGGAAACTGCTGATTTCACCCTTATCTCTCCTGTGTTTCATGTTCAACCTGATTCTGTCTACTACTCAGAAATCACTCTAATCCACCCCCCCTTCTTCATAGAAAAACCTTTATAAGAGTGACGTCAAACCTTCTACTATGTCTCTAAAGCAAGCAAGACCTTCTCCACTGTTGCTACTTTCAATACTGACAGTCAAAGGACAACTTCAACTCCTACTTCATGGGACGATGGCACACTTAGTGTGAATTTCCTATGATGTGCCGACACTTATGGCTATTGGGAGCCATCAAGTTAGTTCCCACTCCTATAACCCTATGTGTCTATATGTTCTTCAGTATAGATACATCATCCCATTTCCCCCTCAAGGGGCCTAAGTGGTCCATGGGTTAAACAGTGGGCTGCTAACTGAAAGTGGGTGGTTTGAGCCAACATGATGCTGAGCGGGAAAAAGACAAGACAGGCTGCTTCCATGGAAATGTACAGCCTCAGAAACTCCACGGAACAGCTACTCTGTCCTCTAGAGGCTCTATGAGTCAGGATCGACTTGATAGCAACGGTTTGGGGTCTGGTATTCACCCCTCAAATCTCAAACAAAAGGCTTCTCCCTTCTTTCCTGATGTCAATACATGCAAACTGTTCAACAGCAGTGCTTTTGCTGTTGCTGTTACTATATTGGTCAACTTCAACAATTGGTTACAGCTGATAGCATCTGTCTCTCAATATATATTTTTTCTGATTGTGGAAATTCTGCTTTACTTCCAAGCATGCAATTGGATAACCACTTTTAAATAGTGTTTCCATTTATTTTGGAGGACATTTTCTCAGCAGGTTGCTTGTCCACCCATTTACTCCTCTTCTTTTTTGGGACCCATCAATATTTTGCTTTGATTTCCAGCACACACTTGCAAAAAGACACCGGTGCCCCTTTCAATTAGTTAGCCTATTTTCATCTCACAATTTCTGTAATTTATTTCAACGGATGGCACTGAATATGCAGCTCCAGGAGAGGGACATACCTGATAAGAGCACACGGGAGCAGATGAAGGAGGAGGAGGAGAGAGTGGAGCACATCCTGGCCAACCAGGCCTTGAGGATGATGTTCCCAATAAGAGCAGCTAGTCTACAGAGAGTCCCACATGGCTGGCCCCACTATGAGACATGACGCCCCTCACTGACCCATAGCCCTACAGGGGACAACACCGGACACACATGTAGGAATTGCCCCCGATCTGAGCGCACCACACAAAGGGGGTGCAACAGAACAGGAAGGGAACAGAGCATGAGGTCCCCACGGAATGTTGAAGGTGGACTTTGGGGCCAGGGCTTGGTGCCCTAACAGACTGGACTAGAAAACACTCGTACGGTTGTGTATAGTCCCATGGGCTCAGTAGTTAAATTGCATTCTGCTTTTGATTTCTTAAATTGATTATTTTGGTGGATTTTTATTGTTGTTTCTACCACAGGATTTTATTTAATACCCCCATAGGAAAATGATTATATATGAAATACGTTCCTTAAAAATAAAAGCATTCAAAAGTAGTGTGCTGGTCTTAGAACCAATTTGATGAAACCATTCTAAGTATATATTCCGCATATCCTTCATATTCATTTCATCTGACACCATTGCTTTGATCACTCAGTCAAGCCTACTTATTCTCAATGGGATTTATCATCCTGTGCCGAAGGAAACAAGCAGAGACTGCTGCTGCAGTGAAGGTAGACTCACCTTTTTGTCTGCGTAGTAGGGGTCCAGGTCCTCCAGGGGCTCTGAGACCATGCCGGGGGGGATGTCGCCGTAGATGAAGGGCAGCGGCTTGCCGGCTTCCAAGTCACTGCTTGGTTTGGGGCCTTCTTCCGCATCGTCCTTCTCTTCTTCCTTGGGAGCTTTTGTCTTTCCTTCAGCAATGCGCTGTTCAATGAGGGTAAGAGACTGCTTTGTGAAGTGGGCAAAGCTTTGTGGTCCTGGAGGAGGTAACGTGGCCATCTTTTCATCCTGTATGTTCTATTTCCCCTTTAGTTCCTTACATAGGGCCTAGATGAAAAGAAAGCAATGCAGTCTTAAATGTCTGCCTGCTAAGGATGACACTCACAAAAGAACGGGCAACAGAAACCAGATTTTCTACTTCAACTACGGAATCAGTATCAAATTGCGCCGCCATTTTTGAAATGGCTATTATGTCAGGGACATGTGAAGAATTGACTTACATCCAGCTCTCCAGCCGTCTCCAGCTGATGTATTATTTGCCACTTCATGATTTTAAAGGGGAAAAAATGGTAGCATCCCCCCAAACTCACTTTATTTTCCATTTTCAACTATATTTGTAATTAATATAATTCACCACAACTTTCTCTTTTACAAATGTTTATATGTGAAAAGGGATGACAAGGCAAATGATTCATTACATATTTATTTACTATAATTTTTAAAAAAGGAAATAAAAAGTAAAAAGTATTTTTAAAAGTCTTTATGCATATATATTTATGGTGTCCCCTCTCTCCAGATGGTCCTCTTGCCTTTATGATCACCAGACCCTCTCACACCACACCTCAGAGCCTCTGCCGAGCTCTCTCAGGGAGGCTTAGCTGCATATGATGCCAGCTGTCAGTGAGAACAGTCCTCTACCTTGGTCACATTGGAAGATCACCAACATCCAACACGTAACTAAGAACGTGCTAAATTACCTTTTCCTCCAAATTAAAAAGGATCACCAACTTCTCTCTTTCAATCAATGGTAGCACATCTTAGTTCTATTCTCTACAATCAATTCTCAAGGGAGCAGCAGTCAGGAGATTAAAGTGCACATTGCATTAGGTAAATCTGTTGCATGAGATCTCTTTAAGAAATGAGTAGCGGGGGCACAGGGCACTAACCCACCCAAGGGGAGGGTATTGTTTATATCTCCACAGGGAAAGAGGGACCAGACTTCAACCCAGTGCTCCAAGATGTGAATGCAACATGCCTGTGTGGAGTAGGGAACCAGTGGACAGTTCTGAAGGGTCGGCCCAAATTTCAACTACTACATGGACACCTTCCCCTCCCCCCAGAATAATTTATTTCAAAGGATGGCACTGAATATGCAGCTCCAGTAGAGGGACATATCTGATCAGAGCACACGGGAGCAGATGAAGGAGGAGGAGGAGAGAGTGGAGCACATCCTGGCCCACCAGGCCTTGAGGACGATGTTCCCAATAAGAGCAGCTAGTCTACAGAGAGTCCCACATGGCTGGCCCCACTATGAGACATGACGGCCCTCACTGACCCATAGCCCTACAGGGGACAACACCAGAAACACATGTAGGAATTGCCCCCGATCTGAGCGCACCACACAAAGGGGGTGCAACAGAACAGGAAGGGAACAGAGCATGAGGTCCCCACAGAATGTTGAAGGTGGACTTTGGGGCCAGGGCTTGGTGCCCTAACAGACTGGACTAGAAAACACTCCTAAAAGTCAACAGTCCTTGCACTAACTATAAGCTTTTCTTTCTTGTTGTGTTTTGTTGTGTGTTTTTTTTGTCATTGATTTGTTGTTGTTCTGTTGTATATTGTTGCTTGGTTTTGCTCTGTCTTGTTTTTGTGCATGCTATTATCTTCTCAGGTCTGACTAAATAAGATACACTGGATGAACAATCTGGAGGAGAAAACAATGGGACCAACAGCTCCCGGGGACACGGGAAAGGGAGAGGTGGGGGGAAAGGTAGTGGTGTTAACAAACCCAGGGACAAGGGAACAACAAGTGATCCAAATCGGTGGTGAGGGGGTGTAGAAGGCCTGGCAGGGCGTGATCAAGGGTAATGTAACCAAGAAGAATTACTGAAACCCAAATGAATACTGAGCATGATAGTGGGACAAGAGGAAAGTCAAAGGAAATAGCAGAAAGAGAATTTATAGAGGTCTAAATAAAGGCATGTACATATGTAAATATATTTATATATGATGGGAAATATATCTATGTGTATATATTTATAGATTTACTACTAAGGTAACAGAAGGACATTGGGCCTCCACTCAAGTACTCCCTCAATTCAAGAATACTTCTGTAAAATTGGCATTCTATGATGCTCACCCTCCCAACACAACCACTGAAGACAAAGCGGGTGAATAAGCAAATGTGGTGAAGAAAACTGATGGTGTCCGGCTATCTAAAGATATAGCATCTGGGGTCTTAAAAACTTGAGGGTAAAAAAGCGGCCATCTAGCTCAGAAGCAACAAAGCTCAAATGTAAGAAGCACACCAACCTGTGGAATCACAAGGTGCTGAAGGGATCAGTTATCAGCCATCAAAGAACAAAAAATCATATCATTGTGTGCTCACTTCCCTGATATGCTTGCTGAAGACAAATGGGTGCATAAGCAAATGTGGTGAAGAAAGCTGATGGTGCCTGGGTATCAAAAGATATAGCGTCTGGGGTCTTAAAGACTTGAAGGTAAATAAGCGTCCATCTAGCTCAGAGGCAACAAAACCCACATGGAAGAAGCACACCAGCCTGTGTGATCATGAGGTGTTGAAGGGATCAGGTATCAGGCATCATCAGAACAAAAAAATCATATCATTGTGAATAAGTGGGGAAGTGCAGAGTGGAGACCCAAAGCCTATTTCTAGGCCACTGGACATCCCCTTACAGAAGGGTCTTGGGGAGGAGAAGAGCCAGTCAGGGTGCGATGTAGCAATGATGAAAAACACAACTTTCCTCTAGTTCCTAAATGCTTCCTCCCCTCCCCACCCATCCCCCACTATCATGATCAGAATTCTACCTTGCAAGTCTGGCTAGACCAGAGGATGTACACTGGTACAGATAGGAGCTGGAGGCACAGGGAATCCAGGGTGGATGATACCTTCAGGACCAGGGGTGTGAGTGGTGATACTGGGAGGGTAGAGAGAGAGTGGGTTGGGAAGAGGGAATCGATTACAAGGATCTACATGTGACCTCCTCCCTGGGGGATAGACAACAGAAAAGGGGGTGTAGGGAGACGTCAGACAGGGAAAGATATGACTAAATAATTTATAAATTGTCAAGGGTTCATGAGAGAGGGGGTAGTGGGGAGGGAGGGAAAAATGAGGAGCTGATGCCAGGGGCTTAGGTGGAGAGCAAATGTTTTGAGAATGATGATGGCAATGAATGTACAAATGTGCTTTACACAATTGATGTATGTATGAATTGTGATAAGAGTTGTATGAGCTCCTAATAAAATGATACAGAAAAAACAAAAACAAGAAAAGACATCTTTAAAGTGCTTAAAAGCAAGGACCCTACTTTGAACACTGAGGTGCGCCTGACCCAAGCCATGTTATTTTCTTTGGCCTCAGATGCATGTGAAAGTTGGGCACGGAGCAAGAAGACCTTAGACGTATTGATGCACTGGAATTCTAGCGGTAACAAAAAATCTTGAAAAGTAGTCCTGCCAATGGAGCAGACAAATCTCTCTTGGGAAAAGTACAACCAGATGCTGCTTAGAAGCAAGGATGGTGAGACTTCTGTATTTTGGACATGTCGTCAGGAGAGAGCAGCCCCTGGAGAAGGAGATTGTGCTCGATACAGCAGAAGGCAGTGAAAAAGAATAATAACCTCAACCAGATGGACTGACAACAAAGTGCTTCAGCATGAGAACCGTCGGGACAGTGGCAGAGGACTGGAGGGGGTTTGCTCTGTTGTAGGCACTATGGATCAGAACTGGCTTGACAGCACCTAATGACGTCATTGTTAAGTAGTTTGCTAATAGAATCCTTCCATAGTGCAACTAGAGGATTTATCTGTTTTCTTCAGTTCTTTCAGATTGATAAATGAAGAGTATATTCCTCTGTTTAGTTTTCTCACCTCAGGTTTTGCACATTTCATTATATTACTTTAATTTTTCTTCTTCAGTTTCCCTTAGAAAAACATATATATGCATCTTAAAATTTCATTGTGATTTAGGTGAGGGTAATTACAAGCTAATTGGATTCCCATTCAACCATTAATACACATTTTGTTTCATGATGGGATTGCAGTCCCTCAAAAGGTAAAGGAACTTCTTGTCTCCTCATTGTGTTGACAAATTCCATTCATCTCTTCCTTTATAAGCTTTCTACCTGGGGAAGTGCTGCCCTTTTGATCTCCTATGGTTAATTGTTGTCAGGTTTTACTTCTTGTCACTACCATTCACTTTACAGGTCGGTCTGTTGTTTGTTTTCAAATTAAATCACAGGAATGAGTTCAGTTCCAGGTTTCACCGATGTGTAATGGGTACAGCCTCAGGAGTTTCTCGGATCTTGTGGTTCCACGTGTTGCTCACACACGAGCCAGATTCTCTATTGTGTTCACTTTCCAAGGGGTCAGCAGTAGTAGTCAGGTAACAACTAGTTCTTCTTGTCTTAGGTTGTGGTTCACCGGGTCCTTTAGTCTTTTAGACTAATTCTTCAGTTGCATGTTTGAGTTTCCTCTTTGTCCTCTCGACAGGTGCACCTTAGATGACCACTCATAATCTCTTAATTGTTCTTTGAAATTTTTTGTGCAGCTCTTTCCTTCATTAGTTCTTCCATATTCTTTAGCTCTTCTATGTGCACGAGCAAGCTTGAGTTTTTTTCTGACACACATTTAGTTTTTTTCTTTCTTTTAAGTTATCTTTTGCTTCCTCCATACAGGAGTAGAAGAGACAGTGGAGTGGGTCGATATTATCAGCCAAAACATGTCCAGGAGCTGACACTGCTTTGATACAGCTCGCTGCATATGCAAGTTTAGATTAAAGGTGGATAATATTAAAATAATCCCATGAGAGCCAAAATATGACCTTGAATGTATCCCACCTGAGTTTACAGATCATCTGAAGAACAGAGTTGAGAATTGAACACCAAGGACCAAGACTAGTTGAGATGTGGGATTACATTAAACAAAAATACAGGAAGAAGCAGACAGTTATTCAAATGACAGGAAAGAAGTGGAAAAATAAAGGCCAAAGTGAATGTCAGAGGAGGTCTTGGAAATTGCTTTAAAAAAATAATTTTATTGGAGGCTCATACAACCCTCATCCCAATCCACACATACATCCATTGTGTCAAGCACATTTGTACATTTGTTGCCATCATCATTCTCAAAACATCTGCTTTCTACTTGAGACCTTGGCATCAGCTCATTTCCCCTCCCTCCCTCACCCTTCTTCCATCATGAACCCTTGATAATTTATGAATTATTATATTTTCCTGACACTGTTGGATGTCTCCCTTAGCCCACTTCTCTGTTGTCTGTCCCCCAGGGAGGATGTTATATGTAAATCATTGTGATCAATTCTCCCCCACCTTCCCCTACTTTCATTATTGGTCCTGAGGGGTTTATCTGTACTGGATTCCCTGTGCATCCAGTTCTTATCTGTACCCGTGCACATCGTCTGGTCTAGCCGAATTTGCATGGTAAAATTGGGGTCATGATAGTAGGGGTGGGGGGAGGAAGCATTAAAGAACTAGAGGATAGTTGTATGTTTCACCATTGCTACATTATACCCTGACTGGCTCGTTTCCTCCCCAAGACCCTTCTGTAAGGGTATGTCCAGTTGCCTGCAGATGGGCTTTAGGGTCTCCACTCAGTATTTCCCCTCATTAACAATGATATGATTTTTTTGTTCTTTGATGCCTAATACCTGATCCTGTCAACACCTTGTGATCACACAGGCTGGTTTGCTTCTTCCATGTGGGCTTTGTTGGTTCTCAGCTAGATGGCTGCTTGTTTATCATCAAGTCTTTAACCCTATAATGCCTGAATTCTTAATTTCAGGAAAAAAATTTTTGTTTTTATTCTTTACTTTCATAGTTATCAATATATATAACAACCAAAATATATTTTAAAAATATAAAATTTGCAATGTTTATAAAAGGTAACCAAATCGTCACATTCATCCATGGATTTATAATACAAGAATAAATAAAGGCACCTTCATTTCTACATTATTTTTCATCTTATTTTATTATTAAATAAAAAACAAACTGAAACTTATTTTATTTATAAAATGTAATACAAAATTTATTGGTTTATAATTTTAGTTAGTGTGAAATTGAACAAAACAATTTTTTTCTTTTGTGATACAAAGACGAACTTTGCATTTGCTGCAGAAAAATACTGGTGCCCTCTTGCAATTTACATTTTTGCATCTTCCTCAGTTTGTGACCTCAAGGTATTGGTGAAGACCATCCAAACCACTATTTCTTCCAGGGACACTTTTGGTGGCAGGACCTCTTCCTTTTTGTTAGAAAACTTAACATTGGTAAAGCTGGTAGAAGGTCTTCCTCTTTTTGTTATTGGTCTATTACTTTCTCCTTCAAGAAGAGCTTCAGCGATGCTCATTTTGAACTCTTGCAGACTTTGGGAGTTTGTGAGTTAGCATTGAAGTGAATCTTGGACTTTATATCTTCCCATCCATCTCTATTGATCACTCCCAATACAATAGGACAGTTCAGTTTGCTCTTCCAATATAAACGTGAATTTGTGAGCTTCACCATTGACATAGCAAGCAGTGTACCCATAAATTGCTCAAACTCCTGGCTATTCAGTGCAAGAGGTTTATTGGGATTTTGCTGGATTGCATAATGATTTGATTGGTCAGCAATATGAACAATGATATCCCTCAAGAAAAAAATGTCTAAAATATTCAACAGGACATTTTACTATCCCAGAAGAATCTATTTGTCCTAACCATTCAGGCATAGGTCTAGCTGTACCATCTCCAGAAATGTGCCACCAAAGAGGAATTCTTTTATTTCTTGATGTAGATGGCTTTGAACTTTCAGTTTTTAGAAATGATTCAACTTCAACAAGTAAAGTTTCTAACTCATCTTCACTAGTATTATCATTACTAACTACGAGGTCTTCTAATTCATCCAAATCAGAATAATTGGGCAGATATTCACTTCCTATCATGGGAAAAATAAATATTATCAAAATAGTTTGAATAGCAATATAATTAAAATTTGATATTATAAAATAAAAATTTTAAAATATAATACACATTCTATTTACCAATTTCATTGATATTAGCATCTGGTTCCTTGTCTGAGTCTGTACCACTTCTATCTAGGTCATAAATTCACCGTTTTCCATAAAACAAATCACAATCCATGCTGTGATAATTTTTGTCACCGTCAATTTAAAAGAAGAACGTAACGAATTCATTATGTTTTGAAAAAGTGGAAATATATAATAAATATAATGTTTTGTGAGTATTACACCTTTGACATAAAAACTACAGTTTTATGAACATACTCAAAAAATATCAACACTAAAACTTCACTAGATTGAAAATTATCGTAAAATGCATTGAATGCAAATGATCACTTAACCTCAAATGCACAATCGGTCAAAACATGTGCCATGAATTAAGGATTTTGCTGCTAAAATGCGTGACTAGCAGCATGCATTTGTACTAGTAAAGTGCGACGATTTTGTCAACATCTTTGTCAGCTTCAAAAGCTTTATAATTTTGGTACCAGATATGTTTCAATCAAATGTTACGAAAACGTCGCGCAAGGCATTATAGGGTTAAGACCACAGACGCTATATCTTTTAATAGCCATCCACCATCAGCTTTCTTCCCCACATTTGTTATGCTCCCACTTTGACTTCAGCAATTGATCATGTAGGGAAGGTGAGCATCATGGAATGCCAGTTTAATAGAACAGTGCTCTTGCATTGAGGGAGTACTTGGGTAGAGGTCCAATATCCATCTGCTACCTTAATACTAAACCTATCAATATATACACATAGATCTATTTACCCAAGGTTATATATATATTTACATATGTACATGCCTGTATTTAGATCTCTATAAATGCCCTTTGCCTCTTCATTCTTTCCTCTATTTCTTTTTACTTTCCTCTTGTGCCACTATCATGTTCAGCCTTCTTTTGGGTTTCAGTAATTCCTCTCAGTTACATTGCCCTTGTTCACGCCCTACCAGAACTTTTACACCCTCCTTGCCATTGATTTTGGATTACTTGTTGTTACCTTGTCCCTGGGTTTGTTAACACCCACTTTCTTTTCCCTGCCTCCCCATCTCCCATGTCCCCTGGAACTATCGGTCCTGTTGTTTTCTCCTACAGATTGTTTCTCCTGCTTACCAAGATAGCCCTGCGGAGATAATAATATGCACAAAAAACAAGACAGAGTAAAACAAAGCAACAAAAGAAAACAACAACAACAACAACAACAACAAAATTGTCCTCAGGGCTTGGTGGGCCAGGATGTGCTCCACTCTCTCTTCCTCTCTCTTCATTTGCTCCTGTGTGCTCTGATCAGATATGTCCCTCTCCCTGAGCTATAGCTTCAATGCTGTCCTCTGAAGTGAATTCTTCTGCAAGTGGGGTGGGGGTGGGTGGGTTCTGTCCACACAGTTGGGATTGGGGTAGGTCCTTCAGACCTCTCTGTTGGTTCCCTGCTTCATGCTAGTATGTTGCATTCACATCTTGTACCACTGGGTTGAAGTTTGGTTCTTCTTGAGAGTAGCTAAAGCTAAAGAAGAAATGGTAAAGTAAAAGAACTAAAAAGAAAATTTCAAAAGGTAGTCCAAGAAGACAATGAAAAGCATGATAATGAAAAGTGCAAAGACCGAGAACCAGAAAACCAAAAGAGAAGAATACATCCAACATATCTCAAATCAAAAGAATGGGGGGAAAAAAACCCCAAACTTGTGTTGAAATACTGAAGGACTCTATGAACAAAATATTGAATCTAAGAAGCATCAAAGAAAATGGAAGGAATTCAGAGTTCATGTACCAAAAAGAATTGATCAACACTCAATCAATTCAAGTAGCATATGACCAAACTGATGGTACTGAAGGCAGAAGGCCAAGCTGTACTGAAGGCATCATCTGAAAGCAAGATTCCAGGGATTGATGGAATACTAACGGAAATATGTCAACAAACTGATGAAGCACTACTAGAAGTGTTCAGTATTCTATGCCAAGACATTTGGAAAATGGGAATTCCAGGACACTTTATTGTGTTGATGTGGAACCTGTAGCTGGATCAAAAGGCAGTTGCTCAAACAGAACAAGGGAAGGCTTTTTCACTGCACTTATTTAATTTGTGCCCCTAGCAAATAATCTGACAAAGTGGACCATATGAAGATAAAACACAGTATCAGGACTAGAGGGTAGCTTATTAACACCCTGTGACATGCAAATGACACGTCCTTGCTTACTGAAAACCCAGAGGGCTTGAAGCACCGATGAAGACCTGTGATTGTAGCCGTCAGTATGGACTGCAACTCAGTGCAAAGAAAATCAAAATCCTCACAACTGGATCAACAGATAACACGATAAATGGAAGAAAGAATGAAGCTGTCAAGGATTTCTACTGCTTGGATCCACATGCAGCGCTCATGGAAGGAGCATTCAAGACAAGGTCAAGACTATGTCCACAGGCAAATCTGCTGCACAGACCTCTTTAAATTGCTGAAGAACAACGACATACCTTTGAGGAATAAGTTATGTCCGACCCAAGCCAGGGCATTTCCATCCCTTCCTAGGCACGTGAATGCTGGGCAAGCACAAGGAAAATTAAAGAAGAATTGATGGATCTGCATCATGGTGTTAGGGATGAATGTAAAAAGTACCACGAACTGTCAGAAGAACAAACAAGGCTGTCTTAGAGGAAGTACAGCCAAAATAATCCTTAGAAGTTGGCAAGACTTTATCTCACGTACTTCGTACATGTCATCTGGAGAGACCAGTCCAGAAAAAAGCAGAAGGTCAGCAAAATACAGGAAGACCCTCAATGAGATGATTGACATAGTGACTGCAACCAGGGGCTCAAGCACACAGCAATTGCTGAGGATGGGACAGAAATGGGCTCTATTTTGTTCCATTATACAAAGGGTCACTATGAGTCAGAACTGACTTGTCAGCAATAATATTTCCCTTCGTCATCCTGGATTGTAGAACACAATCAAAGCTTTCAACGTACTGAATAAAAAAGAAATTAAAGTCTATTATCACAATATGCATTATTAAAAGCAACGCAAACCAAATGCACTTTCATATAGATATAAAGGATCAAAAATTTACCTTCCATTTATCTTTTTTCAAAATGTTCCTTTTTAAAGACAAAAGAAATAAACAAATTATAAAAATAAGAGGATAAAAATGAAGAAATTCAATTTAGACTATTTTACCAATAGTTTGAACACGAGAAAAGAGAATTTGATTCCTCAAAAAACATTAGTAAGCTTGCAATAAAATAACCGAGTAGGAACCAAGTTAAATTATGGCATTATTTTCATCAGTTGATGAAATTAAAGAAGAGAAGATACACTTGAATTTGCATAGTATAAATTAAATGAGAGGTTTAACTTCCTTCTGGGGGTAAAATCACATATGACTTGTTCAGGGGAAAATCCATAATTTAAAGATTGATAACAAAATCCACGATTTTATCATTTTACAAATACAACTGTTTCCAAAGGGTGTGGCAAATGTTAAGTATAGTTACAGAGGAGAAATGAAAGGTGTTAAAATTATCAGAGGAAAAGCAACCAACAGCTGTCATCAACGACAAGGTAAAGGGGGAGTCGAGCTGATGGAAATAAGTAAGCATTTAATTGCCTCTCTCCAAAGGGAGTCACTGCATCCTAGTGGAGTTGAAGTAACCAGAAACAGAGGTTCTAACCACTGGCCTTTCATTTAGCAACCAAGAACGTAACCAGTGTGCCACCAGGGTGCCTTTGAAATAAAGCAAAAAGAGTTACTGAAACTCAACGTGATAACCATCATCTCTCAAGGAGCGAGGAGATCTGTGAAATTTGAAGAGGGTGAGCACGAGACACCACATGCTATTTGGCAAGAGGAAGGAAACTATCGGGGAACAACAGGAAAAGGGGCTGGAGGTCGGGGTTACTCCAAAGGAATGGCTGGAGAGATGGGTACAAGGCTCCGTAAATTTATTGCCATGTGCATGCATCTGTTAATTTTATAATAATTTATATTTTAATAAAAATAGCTGAAAATTAAAGGAAGTTCTTGGAATTTATTCTTTGAGCCCAGGAGACTGAAGAAACAGATTGTGGTAGTTACATAATCTGTTGTCAATTTGAGATTTGAGGGTGAAGGGGTGGAGTTTAACCTGTCAATCAGGTCACAGCTTGATGACCTCATTTGGAGGCAGAAAGGAGATCAATAGCTCTCTGGAGGTGAGACACACACTCACTCCCTGGGAGACATTCCTGTGGACAAGGCACATGGAGCATGGGAAATTATGGAGCCATGTGGAGACCCCTGTCAGCACTGAGGTGCTTCCACTGCCACTGGATCCATAAGACTTTCCACCCACTGGCCTGTAACTTTCCTGCATTTGGTGTCATTTCATGTGTTGTGTAAGTCTGAAAAGGAATTTATAGATTGGTATCAGACATATGGGCTAATATCAGACTTATGGACTTGATCTAGACTGGGCTGGGGTGTTTTCTCAATATTCAATTGCTCTTGTATATAAAGCTCTCTCTTTTTTTAATCATTTTATTGGGGGTTCATACAATTCTTATCACAATCCATACATCCATCCATTGTGTCAAGAACATATTTACATTTGTTGCCATCGTCATTCTCAAAACATTTGCCTTCCACCCGAGCCCTTAATATCTGCTGCTCATTTTCCCCCTCCCTCCCCACAAGCTCCTTCTTATACACATGAGTGGTTGTAAATTTGTTTCTCCAGTCTACCCAGACTAACATACAGATCCTCAAGCAGATGCTGTATTGCGGCCTTCATCAGTCATGGAAAGCAATGATTGCCTCTTACAGCAATTAACTATCACACATTGGGTTAATTATTTTGGTCTTGCAATAATAGATCAGACAAATTGAAATGTCTTTCATTGATATCTCTCTTTCAAGGAACTGCAACACACAGGGTTAGAAATGTGCATTTCACTTTATTTTCCTTGTGAGTACTAAGTGCCTCATCAGATCCTATCTACTGCTGTTGATAAAAAACATTTCAAAAAATGTTATCAAATGACATAGAGTATAACACTAATTCTTCCAGAATCAAATTTCAGATATGGGTATTACATTTTATCTCCTACTAGGAACTAATGCTAGTAAAATTAAAGAGCCTAATCCCCCGGCTGCTCCTCAATGCTGCTACTTTAAACACCTCTTCCTTGTGTTTGGTAATAGTAAAAAGTCAGTTACCTGTATTTTTTTCTTAATTGCTGCTAATTTTTTTATGTCAGTGTCATCCTCTGTTATTCTTCACTTAAACCAAAACCCATCTCCCCTGAGTAGCTTCTACTCATAGTTACTGTAATTCCTGCACCGTAATACAAGCAGGCAGCCTCATGAGTAGACCGCGGAGTGACAGGTCGATTTGAACAGCCAACCTTGCCATAAACAGTGCAAAGTCTAAGCCCATGGGGGCTAATAGGATGCATAATAAAAAAGATAACTGTGTAACTTTAAAAGATGCAAATGCCAAGGTTCACTCAAATACTCCCTGAATAAACTTTCTGAGGGAGAGACTAACCTTGTCTTTTTGGATTTTTTAAGCTTAAAATATGGAAGTGAACATATAGTTAAAAAGTGTTGTTAGAGCAACACATGGATCAGATCAAATCACATCATTTTTTAAGGGATGCAAATAACATGAAAAATATTAGATGACTAATACATACTTTAACTACCAGGTTTTATTTATTCAATAAGAAAAAAGCAAAGTCAATTTTAAGTTGTACCAAGTTTTTTATTTTTGCTTTATTTGCGCATTGTTGCTCTTGTGGGCTATGCAGTTGACTCTGACTCATACAGCGCCGCTCTCTTTCCCCAGTGATCTTTATGCGAGCTTATCTCCAGGTTTTTCTCTCTCACAGGCATGGGGTGGGTTTGAATGGTTGACCTTGGTTAAGTAGTCAAAAACTCAACTATTTGCTGCCACGATTCCTGTGTGATCCTCCCCCAAGCCAAATGGGTTCCAGTTGATTCTCTCATAGGGACCGTGTAGACTGAGTCGATGTTCCTGACTGTAAATCTTTATGGAGCAGGAAGTCTCCTCTTTCATTGGAGGAGTGGCTAATACTGTTGTACTGAACCGCAGGCTAGATAGAATACGAAAGTTTAAAATTTCACATCTTAGAACTGAAAAGAAAAAAAAAACCACTGAAAAAAACAAACAATCCTCCATTCAATGAAAACGCCCGTCCCATATTTTGGCCTCTGGATGAAGGTATATTATGTTCAGTTCCAGCAACAAGGGAGCTGGAGTCAAAGGAAATGAGGAATGAATAACTCTAAGGCGAACCAGAAGGAAAATGCCGTGAACATCAGTCAGGAAGAGTGAGCAAATAATACAAAGGAGGGAGGAAGGACAACAACCTAAAAGGCAAGAGATGGAAAAGCAAAGCAAGCCCTTTGTCCTTGTTCCGGCTCATCATCAGTTCCGACTCAGAGCCACCCTATACAGGGCAGAACAAAGCACCGTCTGCTGCTGCACCACCCTCCCACTGTTAGCACATTCATATCTGATTTAGTTCTCAACATGCCACATATCAGCATTTCTGTGCATTTATTCCCTCCAGGTTCCTCTGAGGCATGCTGAGCTGCTTCTCCGAGTCTCTCCATACTGTCTTGTCCTCCGAACCTCTCACCTGTCATGCCACCTCAGACAATCTGTTGCTAAGCGACAAGGAAGCCGAAGGAGGGAAAATAACCAAGAGTTACATTTCATCCTGTCCAGTATTTATTTGAAAATCCTGGCCTCCAAACTTTCAGGAGTGAATGAAACCCTGACACAGACACAAAGGCAAAAAGACAACAGGTATTAAAACAAGCAGGTTTATTTTATTGGTGCAGAGCTAAAAGTATGCATCTTTTTATGAAATATCATTTAAGAATATATACACTTTAAAAAGCAAACAACTAATATCATGCTATACAAGTTTGTGTCATTTCTTTTTAATCTTAGGTTTGGGCAAGGTACTTAAAATATGGCTGTTTCAAAAAATATGTTTGTCATGAAGTACGCTTGCTTAAAGTTCCAAAAAGGCCGCAGGAGTTCCTGTAGCTCACTTTCCAAAAACAACCCCTATTCTGTATTCATTCAGCCGCATGGGGTCTTAGCTGTCTAGTTTAAAAGATGAAGTTTATAATCACTGCATAACAGTTCCACAGCTGCTCACCAAAAGTCTGGTGGTTCGAAATCACTAACATATTGTTTCCCCCAAAAAGAAAATAAAGATTTGGCAGTCGGCTACCACGTAGATTAGCAATGCTGAAAACACTGTGGGGTGAGAGGGGCCGGTCTGCCCAGACCACAGGGAAGCAAAGTGAGAGGAAAGGAGAGTGAGAGTGGACTTCACCCTGACCCACCCAGCCAGGAAGATGAGACTCCTGCTCTGAGTAGCCAAGGCTCAGAGAGGACCTTAGGGCTGACCCCACATGAGACTCAGCATCCGTCACTGACCCAGAGTGCTACGGAGACTGGAGAGACAGTGCGGGGATTGTGACCATCTGACCACTCCATCCACACTGGGCGAAACACAAAGGAGCCCCACAGAGCAGCAAGGGGAGCAAAGTAATGAAGTCCTGGAGAAATCCCAAAAATACACTTCGGGGGCAGGGCTGGGCACCTCATCTGACTCGATTGGAAAACATTCAAAAGGTCAACAGGAAGATCCGGAACTATTTATAGGCTTTTCCCTGACCATGTCTATCTATATGAGATAGGGGGAATAAACAATCCTCAGGAGAAAACAACAGGAATGATGGTTAGGTGGGGGGCATGGGAGACGGGGAGGTGAGGGAAAGGAAGCTGGGAGCCAACTGGAAGCCAACAAACCCAAGGACAAGGGAACAACAAGTCTTTAAAAAATTTGATGGGAAGGAGGGCACAGAATGCCTGCTGGGGGTTCGTCAACTGCTGTCGTTGAAGGAATTACTGAGAGCTGAATGAAGGTCGGACAGGAGGAAAGTAAAAGGAAATAGAGAAAAGAACTAGGAGGCAAAGAACATTTATAGAGGTCTAAATACAGGCATGTACATATGTAAATATATTTGTATATAACAATAGGGATATAGGTGTCTATGTACATATATTTATATGCTAAGTATTAAGGTAGCAGACAGACATTGGGCTTCTCTCTACTCGAGTCCTTCCTCAATGCTTTGTTCTAATAACCTGGCTTTCTGTGATGCTCACCTTCTGGACATGATTGCTGAACACGAAATGGGTGCACAGGCAAGTGTGGTGAACAAAGCTGATAGTGTCCAGCTATTAAAAGATCTAGCATCTTGGATCTTCAAGGCTTGGAGATAAACAAGTGACCATCTAGCTGGGAAGCAACAAAGCCCACACAGAAGAAGCACACCAGCCTGTGTGATCACGCGGTGTCAACAGGATCAAGTATCAGTGAGCAGAAGACCTAAAACAAACAATCATATTGATGCCAACGAGGGAAAACATGGACGGAGTGGAGACTCAAGACTCAAACCCATCTGTAGACTATTGGACATCCCCTCCAGGAAGGGTCACAATGAAGGGACGAGTCAGCCAGAGTGCAGTACAGCTCCGACAAATCATACAACATTCCTATTCTAGTTCGTTAATGCTGCCTACCCACCTCACTATCATGACCCCAGTTCTACCTTACAAATCTGGCTAGACCAGGGCATGTACGTTGGTACAGATATGATATACTGAATCCAGGACAGATAAACCCCTCAGGAACAATAATGGGAGTAGAGATACCATGAAGGTAGGGGGAAGATGGGGGGGAGAAAATAGGAACTAATTGCAATTATTAATGTAACTCCCTGTACTCACCCCCATCCCAGGGTGATGAACAACAGAAATGTGGGTAAATGGAGACAGCAGTGTAAGATAAGAAAATAATAATAATTTCTAATTTATCAAGGGTTCATGAGGGTGGGAGGGAGGAAAAAAACCAGGAGCTGATACCAAAGGCTAAAGTAAAAAGTAAATGTTTTGAAAAGGATGATGGCAGCATATATATAAATGTACATGACCCAATGGACATATGGATTGTTATAAGAGCTGTAAGAATCCCCAATAAAATGATTTATTAAAAAATTTTAAAAAGTAAGATGAAAACCGCAATGGGCATTTCTGCTCTGTCCTATACGGGCACGATGAATCAGACCTAACCAGTGGAGTTTGGTTTTGGTCACACAGTGCTAAGAATTACAGTGGGATAATATTATATATTTGGCTGCTAACTGCAGTCAGCAGTTTGAAAACACTGGCTGCTCAAATATAGAAAGACAGGGCTTTCTACTCCCATAAAGATTTAGTCTCAGAAACGCACAGGGCAGTTCTATCCTTTCCTATAGGGTTGATATGAATCAGCATCAACTTGATGGCAATGAGTTATGAATAAGTAAACCATCGAGCAAAGTCTTTTACACATAGTAAATACATATAAATGGTACTAGGAAGTCACTCATCTTTTAAACACGGAACAAATTTCACTTATAGGTATAATACACCCCGAGATTTGGTTGAGAGGAGTGATTCAAGAGCACACTGGGGAGCTGGAATGCCTTCCGTTTGGTCCTGGATTCACCACAGCGACACTGTGGGCTATTCACTGAATGGCTAACCAAAGATCAGCAGTTCAAACCCACCAGGCATTTAGGGGCAGAAAGATGAGGCTGTCCACTTTCATATGTACACATGTCTCAGGAAAACAAAGGGATCATTCTACCCTGTCCTGTAGGATCTCTAAGAATCACAAATGACCTGATGGCATTGAGGTGGTTTTTTTTTAATATTAGTTTTTTATGTGATCATCCATAGCCAACTCCTGTGTCTGAGTTGAAACACCTAGAACAGTACCAATTATTTTATAAAATGTATTTAACATCTGACAATACAAGAGGCAAATTGGTTGCTCAGAAGCTTAGATTGTTTCACTGGGCTTCAGGTGGTCCCCGGGGGCTGCAAACAGTTATCAAGCTTGACTGCTCATCCCATGTCGGGAGGTCTGAGCGCACCCAGGAACACCCCAGAAGAGAACTCTGACAATGTACTTCTGAAAACCAGTCCATGGACACCCCAAGGAGCCCGGCTCTCCTCTGACACACAGGGAGTCGCCGGCAGTGGATGAACGGAAGGAACATGGCAGCAACTAATTGGTCTCATATGGTTTGTTTAAAGTAAATTTCCTTTTGTTTTTTCATTTTCTCTCTTTAAGACTGGTATAAATAAGGCACATATATTATATAAACGGAGACAACGCTTTGTGACTCGAAACTAAACTGTATCACTAAGAATGTTTTTCTTCTTTATCAAATAATATTTATGAAGAGGTTCAAAAGGAAATGAATTTCGACACGTGGTACAACTTCTGAGAAGCATTTAAGTATCACTAATGGAGTCTCTGCACAGAGTACAAGGATTATCCCTTCATTCCAGGAATGGAATATCACAGACAGCCAGTTCTTTGAGAGTTTGGGGGCCTCTGGGTGCCGGGAGAATCTCCAAACACCATTTGGAAAACTGTATTCTTGGCGTGAAACCCCAGAGGCAGCCATGGGAAACCGTTTTGGGGAGCTTCCTGTAGTCTCCATGAACTACAACGCCCATAATTTAGGGAGAACTTTAGGGGGGAAGAGGGGAGTGGGTCCCTCTCTATAGTTCAAATGGTGCCTTTCCCAGAAATTACCCAAGTGAACTCCATCAGCATTAATTTTTAGCTGAATCATCAATGCTGGAACTAATATTGGAATTTTGATCTCCAGCTCCCAATTGATTTATGAGTACCACCTTGCCAAGTGTATCATGATTTGTGTAGGATACAGGTAGGATATCATTGTTATTTTCTAATATGTATTGGTTTTGTAATGATTATATCAGTTTTATTTTACATATGAAGTCTATACTTTCAATTGTATTCCCATAGAATTCCTTTAGAGCACAAATTCTATTTCACAACTTTGGTTATCTCTTGTAGAAGACAAGTAATGTTTGAATTTCTTGTTTCTTTCAGGATCCTTAAAAGGGCTAAGAAATGGCATGTCCTTATTGAAAAGTGCAGGAGAATAATGATATAACTATGCCTGTGAAATCCTCATAATCTCTTTCACATTCCACTATGGAGTCTGTATGGACAGGTGAATTAAACTTATATCAAATCAGTCAAACATACCATTTTAAAGTGTTGCATAAAAATAGATCAGATCTGCCCGCCCCTCCCCCCAGAAGAATTTGTTTCAAAGGATGACATTGAATCTGCAGCTCCGGGAGAGGGACATATCTGATTGGAGCACATGGGAGCAGATGAAGGGGGAGTTGGAGAGAGTGGAGCACAGCCTGGCCCACCAGGCCCTTAGGATGATGACCCCAATTATAGCAGCCAGTTCACAGAGAGGACCACATGGGCAGCCCCACTATGAGACAGGATACCCCTCACTGACCCATGGCCCTGCAGGGGATGGCCCCGCAGGGGATGGCCCCTGGCGACACCGTGTGGGAATTGCGCCTGACCTGATCCAACCACACCAAGGCAAAGCACTGGGGGAGTGCAGCGGAACAATGGAATAGAGTGGCAAGGTCCCCAGGGAATGCTGAAAGTGGACTTTTGGGCCAAGGCGTGGTGCCCCAACAGACTGGACTGGAAAACACTCCTAAAGGCCAACAAATGATCCTTGAACTAACTACAAGCTTTTCTTTCTTGATGTGTTTTGTTTTGTTCTTTGTCAGTGGTTTGTTGTTGTTTTGTTGTATACTGTTGCTTGGTTTTGCTCTGTCTTGTTTTTGTGCATGTTATTATCTCCGCAGGTCTGTCTAAATAAGATAAGCTGGATGAACTATCTGGAGGAAAAACAATGGGACCAACAGTTCCGGGGGGACATGGGATAGGGGGAGGTGAGGGCTAAGGAAGTGATGTTAACAAACCCAGGGACAAGGGAACAACAAGGGATCCAAATTGGTGGTGAGGTGGGAGTGGCAGGCCTGGTAGGGAATGATCAAGGGTAAGGTAACGAAGAGGTATAGCTGAAACCCAGGTGGGGGCGAAGCATGATAGTGGGACGGGAGGAAAGTCAAGGGAAATAGAGAAAAGAGCTAGGAGGCAAAGGGCATTAACAGAGGTCTAGAAAAAAAATGTACATGCAAATATATATATATATATATATGAGGATGGGGAAATAGATCTATGTGCCTATATTTATAGGTTTAGTATTAAGGTGGTGGAAGGTCCTTGGGCCTCTACACCAGCACTCCCTCAATGCATGAATACTTTCTTCTATTAAATTGGCATTCTATGATGCTCACCCTCCCGACACAACCGTTGAAGCCAAAGCGGGTGAACAAGCAAACGTGGTAAAGAAAGCTGATGGTGCCCGGCTATCAAAAGAGATAGTGTCTGGGGTCTTAAAGACTTGAAGGTAAACAAGTGGCCATCTAGCTCAGAAGTAACAAAGTCCACATGGAAGTACACCAACCTGTGCGATCACGAGGTGTCGAAGGGATCAGGTAGAAGGCATCATCATCAGAAAAAAAATCTTACCATAGTGAATGAAGGGGGAAGTGCAGAGTGGAGACCCAAAGCCCATTAGTCGGCCACTGGAGATCCCCTCACAGAGGGGTCAAGGGGAGGAGATGAGTCAGTCAGGGTGCAATGTAACACCGATGAAGAATACAGCTTTTCTCCAGTTCCTAAATGCTTCCTACCCCCAACTTTCATGATCCGAATTCTTCCTTGCAAGTCTGGATAGAGCAGAGGATTTACACCAGTACAGATAGGAGCTGGAGGCACAGGGAATCCAGGGCGGATGATACCTTCAGGACCAGGGATGTGAGGGGCGATACTGGGAGAGTGGAGGGTGAGTGGGTTAGAAAGGGGGAACCGATTACAAGGATCTACATGTGACCTCTTCCCTGGAGGATAGACAACACAAAAGGGGGTGAAGGGATACGTCAGACAGGGCAAGATATGACAAAATAATAATTTATAAATTATCAAGGGTTCATGAGGGAGGAGGGAGTGGGGGAGGAGCGGGGGGAAAAAAGAGGACCTGATGCAATGGGCTTAAGTGGAGAGCAAATGCTTTGAGAATGATGAGGGCAAAGAAGGTACAGCTGTGCTTTATATAATTGATGTATGTATATATATGGATTGTGATAAGAGTTGTATGAGTCCCTAATAAAATGTTAAAAAAATAGATCAGATCTAAGGTTTTAGTTTTTTTTAAGATAGTGAGTGGACAAATTTAAAAGTATGTAAGATCAAATGCTTCATAAAAATAAACAACTACTTTGAACAAGTCACTTTTCTGAAAATAAACTCAAATCCTTTCTATTGAGTTGCTGACTCAGAGCAATCCTGCAGGCCAGGGTAGAACTCCCCTGGTGAGTTTCCAAACTGTAGAACTCTAAGAGAGTAGAAAGGTCCATCTTTCTCCCAAGGAATGACTGACGGTGCTTCAATCAGTGCATAAGCACTAGGCTACCAAGGTTTTGTTTCTGAAAATAGGCATTGATATTTTCTTCACTGGTAACATTTTGGCTGGAGTACCATTCTTTTGCAAGCATCAGGACTTTGATAATGAACATTGAAAAAACAACAACATGAGCATTAAAAACAACAACAACCCAAAACCCTAAAACATTTAAAGTTAAACCAACAAAAATTAGTTGACACTGTGTCCTTGGTGCGAAGTGATGAAAAAACTTGAGACGAATCCCACTTCCCAGGCCTTGTACAAAACACGTGACCAGAACTTACTTTCTACAAATTGTCAAGGCTATAAAAATAAGAGTCTGAGAACTGTTGCTGTAGTGGGTTATGAATTTTGTGCTTCTTAGAATAAAGTTGAGGCTTTCTACACCCATAAAAGAGTTACAGTTTCAGAAACCCTCAGGGCACCTCTGTTCTGTCCTACAGGTTTGCTGGGTTGGGATCAACTTGATAGCAGTGAGAGTTTGGGTTTTGGAAGTTTGAGGCGCTGCAAGAGGAATCTACGGGCACATAGCAGTAAATGTAATATGGTACCTAGGAAGCAGTCCTGGAGCAGACAAAGGACACTGCATAACAAGGAAGGAACTCCTATAGACTTTAGTTTGTGATCATGTACAAATATGGATTTTTAACTGAGACAAATGTATAATAGTAATAACTGGATAAACTGGGTATGTACATAGGAACTTTCTGTAAATCTACTACTTAAAAATGGAAGAAATATTGAAATAGCACAGATACAGAACTATACCAATAGTTAAAATTTTTAAATCTCAATTATTTGACATTAAGGAAATTTAGTTATAAAGTGATAATAGATCTGCAAACTTAAACAATGTTTCTTTAGTGGGCTATCATTAATACATAAGAACTCTATTTCACACTGTATGAAATGTATTGGTTTGTTCAATAAGGGACCCGTTAGAATTGCTGATCAATTATTTTTAAGTCATTATGCTTGGGAGAATAGTTTTCTATAAATGTGCTCTCTTGGGTCAGGGATGAGCTTTCAACTCATAAACACTGAGCTAGACTGGAGTCGCGATGTCTGAGTCCTAATTATACTAGAGAATCATTATGACTGAGTAGGCTAAAAAACACATTTCTAGGAGATCCTCAGTGTGTTGTTTTTTTTTAAATACAGACTGTTTAATGATTGTAAGCATACTAAATAACTTTGAGATGTTAAATTATGGCATACTTATTTATCAGCTTATTATAGATTGTGCCCCCTAAAGTATGTTTTATAAATCCTAATTTTTATGCTTGTGATCATAATCTCACTTAGGAAGCAGGTTGTTTTTGTTGTGTTTATGAAGCAGGATCTGTGTAGGGTGTATTTTAGGTCACTCACTCTTTGGAGATATAAAAGAGATTGAACAAGCCATCTAGGAAACAATGACGGAGAATTGACATGACAAGTCAAATGAAGATGGTCCACCAGCAGAAGCTCAGAAGTGGCAGGAACTGTCTCCCCTCGTCAACAGAGAGAAAACCATCTCCTAGGGCCAGTTCCCCGAATTCAGACACAGAGCCTCCTAAGTGGTGAAAAATAAGTTTCTGTATATTGAAGCCATCAGTCCGTGACATGTCTGTAATTGCAGCACTAGATACCTAAGGCACAGCCCAAAGGATGTAACTGAGATGATGGGATCTCTGTTTCTGTGGTTCTTTGGAGAAGCAGATGATACTGGAAACCTATTTAATTTAGACATTCTCATTTCACTGACATCTTTACACCTGATCATATAATCAGAACAAACTAAAAAAACACCCAACTCACTGCCATTGAGTCAATCCCAACCCATAGGAACCCTCACGGATAGGGTAGAACTGACATTGTGGTTTCAGAGATTTTAACTCTTTGCATGTGTAGAAAGCCTCCTTTTTCTCCCATGGAGTGGCTGATGGTTTCGAACTATGGACCTTGTAGCAGCAGTCTAGCACATAACCACTATGCCATTATGGTTCCTCTAATCAAAACAAAGCAACAGACAATTCTACGCTGGCTTGAAGGAATACAACTAATGAGTAAGACCTGTGAGAGGGGTAACTTGAAGGGAGTGCCATGTTTTTCCATGAGGGTCTCACAAGTTTTCTGCTTTTGAAAAGGCACAGTTTTATCCCTTTGTTATTGATCTCTAATAGAGAAAACTATTTTAATTTTCCTTCTATGACGGGCTTCTGCCTTAAACAGGTTTCAAATTTCACAGGTTGTACTCTTAAAAGTCACGAAGTTCCCTTTGGGCAGCATGATATTTTAAAGCCTCTCCTGTGTTCGAGGACACATAACGTAACATCTCAAATCCCGGGACAAAAGGAAAGGACATCACCAGGAGAGGTGGAAGGGCCAACCTTCACTTTTATAACGAGCTCTCAACATCTAGCAGGAAACCTACACCTTGAATAAATTGTATGTAGTGATCTCAGCCACCACCTTTATGCCAGTTTCTGGTGCTGTGGTGGTTTGTTAGCTGCGATGATGATGGAAGCTAGGACATGGCTATTTAACATGCCAGCAGGTTCACCCACGGTGGACATGCTTCAGGAAGCATCCAGACAGAGACAAATGAGACAGAAAGGCCTGGTGGTCTACTTCCAAAAATTAACTTATACTTCCAAAAATTCTGTTTGAGTCTTATGGACCCCCTAGGTTGGAAAGAAATCAGAACAAACAGTGTAGACTCGGCATATAAATTACTGTTTCCCCTTGAACATAAAATGAAGACATAAGAGTGGCCATGGGTCTATTCTGTCTTCCATGGAGTCACCATGGATCAGAACTGACATGACAGCATTAACAGAAAAATAGTGAAACTTTGAACTTGAGACTATTAAGATAAATAAGGATTCTTGTGTGTTCAGCTGAGGGCTGAGTACATCCTGGGTTTGATCCAAATATTAATTGATATTATATTTAATAAGGAAGTGGTGGCACAGTGTTCAAAGCATTCTTCTGCAAACCAAAAGGTCAGAGGTTCATACTTACCAAGTGCTTTGCTCTGTGGGAGAAAGATGTGGCAGTCAGCTTCCCTTAAGATTTATAGTCTTCGAAATCTTTTGAGGTCAGCTCTATTCTGCCCCGTGGTGTGGCTATAAATAGGAATAGATTCCATAGCAGTGGGTGGGGTGGGGAACTGTATTTAATGCACAAGTAACCATTGGTGAAACTTTTTTGGTTCATCTTTTTAGTCACTGTATAAGAACTTTCTCTGATATTCTTTCACCAAAATTAACACCAGATGCTCTACTCAAAACAGAAGAGGCAGCCCTAAATTTAGAAGACCCTCTATGATCACCACACCTCCAGCTGATAGAACGGAAGAAAACATTCATGCCTAGAGTTGCTATAGTAAAGAAGTCCACGGACACAATATTGAATGGTGCAGAATGCATGAAAAGAAGATACAAGAATCACTGTATCTGAAAGAACAGGATAACACTCAACTACCACAAGAGGTAGCAATATGATCACGAACAGATGATATGGAAGGAAGAGTCCAAGCTGCACTGAAGGTACTAATGGAAACAAGTTTTCAATAACTGACACAATACCAATGTAAATGTTTCGCACACTGACAAAACACTATGCCAATACATTTGGATCACAGCGAACAGTAAGACAAGCAGAAAATGTTCACATTCTTTAGGCAGAGGGCAAAGATCCTGAACAGAAGAATTAAAATACAGGAAGATAAGTAAATAAATAGCATATAGAAAGAAAGGAAGATTGGGTAAGTGTATGTGTGCATCTAAGCAAACATCGACTTGACAGGGCCAAAAATGACTATATAGAGCAATGATGGTGACGGCTTGTGAATCAAATCCATCACTGATTCCAGTTTGTGTGGTTCCTGAGCCCTTCAGCAGTTTGTATACACAAACTAACTTTCCTTTAACTTGGTCTCTCTCTCATTTTAGCATACGGTACTTGAGTGGCTTTGTTGATAAATATTCTCATGTTAAAAATGGTTCAACCTTCTCATTCTGTGCATGAGCACTGTCAGCATATGCTACAGTATACAAATTGAGCTATTTTTCCTTTGCAAAGTCATGTATTTTTGAAAAGCCCTTCAATAGCTGAAAATTGGAGAATGAATGTTAAATTATTGACCAATCATCAGTTTAATGGGTTGCTTTGGTATATAGTCTTAATGATATATATCATAATTCCCTTTACCAAAATTATCAGAATATGCTTTGGGGACTGTTCTTTATTAAACTACAAAGACTGATGCAAAAAATGATACATTTAATCAATTAATTATTATTCAAATTATTAAGGGAAAAAGGAGTTCTAACCAGGATGGTTGGTCTAGGCATATATGAGACTCAGATTCACTAAGCCTCAAGACAAAGACTCAAGAATCCAAGTGAAACATAAAAGGAAGTCAATTCTTAAATCCTGAGTTTCAACGGAAAGGACAGATGTAGTCCAAATATGGGTGATAAGATGAAACTATGAAAATAGTGAATAAGAAGATAAATGGATCAGTGAATTACCTACTGACCCAGCACAACATGGCCATTTTGAATGATGCATACAGCATTCTGACGAGTGCAGGAACCAAATAACTAGCAACCACATGAACAGCGACCATAAATGTCTTCCACAACTTCCCACTGGCCAGAAGTGTGGTCCCCTCCACCTCCAACATCCTGGTGGCTGGTCAAGTCACCTCCTGTACTTCTCTGAAGCACCCAGCCTAAACCAAGGACCCTTCAAGAGATTAGTAAAGGGATTAAGGAAGACAAAAACAAACCAAAAAATCAAAGAAAATGCAGGGAAATTCTAAAAGAATCCACACAAACAAGAACAAATTGATAAAAAGAAATGAAATATTAGAAGCCATAGACAAATAATGAATAGAAATCCCAAATATTAATTACATAATTTCAGAAACTAATTACATAATTGCAGAAACGGATAACACACAAGAAGCCCAAAGAAATAGAATTTAATTAATGAAAGATCAAGTTAGTGAAATTGAAAACCAAGTGTATCTATTAAACAATTAGAAATAATGAAGAAAAGACACTTATGTAGGACACCATAAAGAGAGATATCATTATGTGTGATCAGAATTACTGTTAGGAAGAGATAAAATTAAAATCATAGAGAAAATTGTCAGATTTATTCTAAGAAAACTTTCTTAATGTCATGAAAGATGAGAAGATATGTATTCAAGAAGCTCAACAACTCCAAATAAAGCTCAACAACTTCAAATAAAACACATTCCAAAAGAAAATCACCAAGCAAATAATAACACAATAAAATAAAGTATTTTTTCTTGCTGCCTTGATTTTTAGGCTAGCTCTTGGGGTGATTTGGGGACCAGATTCAGAAAAGTGCACTGGATAGAACGCATCAACTCTAGTTCTTAGATATGGTGTTCTACTATGTTTCAGCAATTAAGCTATCCTAATGTATTACTTCATTACCCTACTTTAAATAGGCGAAGAATTCAGACCCACAAATTATAGGATAAGACCAAAAAATGGTAAGAAATATTTGAAAAAGAATTAGTTATCAAGGGCTTCCGAGGGAAGCTGCATATGGACTCAGGTTGGCTAGTTGGTTATACATTAAGCCGCCAAACTCATAGGGTCAGTGGTGCAAACCCACCAGTCATTCCGCAGCCTTTAAAAGATTTAAAGTTTTGGAACTCCAATGGGAAAATTCCTCGCCAGGGTCACTATGCGCTAGACTCTACTAGATGGGGGCAGCTTTTCCTTCTGGTGTGGAAAGCTTTCGGCTTGGTATGCCTGCACATGCAAAACTCACAGCCTGCATACTGAAAAGCCAGAGCACGGTTGGAACAGAGTGGAGAAAACAAAGCTGAAAGGCACATGCTTGGAATGTGTGAGGGCAGGTTAGAGCGCTAGAAACGTAAGACTTCATAACGATTTTCATAAATATTCTGAAGACCGAAGTTTTTCTTTACATTATGCAGTTCACAATTTTAGAACACGTTTTGATATATAGAAATCAATGGCCAATTCCTGTTCAATGTTTCAGAGGTAAAGTTGACTTAAAGTTTCTGGATAAGAAAAATTCTAACTTTTCTCTAAAGGTTTTTTTGTGCACAGGTGAAGTTGTACTGTCATATAACAACACTGGAACATTCTAATTTTAATAAAGGAGTTTGAACTCTGACAGATGCAGTTTGGGTTGTGGAACATTTGAATTTCTATTAATTGTACCAAACTCAATCATATTCAGGTGTTTATGACTCATAATAACCCCATAGGGTAGAGTAGAATTTCTGTGGATTTCTGATTCTGTAAATCTTTCTGGTAAACAAAGATTCATCTTTCTCCAGCAGAGTGACCCGGAACTCCAATAGCTGACTTTATGGTTAGCAGTCAAACACATAGCCCACCTCATCATCAGGGCTCCTTAGTCCTTGTACCGCAACTCCGGTCTCTGGCCCCTTTTTAAGATAACAAATTGGACCCGCCCACTATTCAGTTTCCTAATGAAGGTTAAATGATCATTGGGGAAAATTCCAAGTTCATGTAATATACATGGTTCAAATATATTATCATATCAAAGGATATCATGTGAGGTATAAACTGATTTAAATACTGAGTCAAACACAAACTGAGTAAAGCCAGTATGCACTTCCTCTACCTCATGGCAGTTAACGCTGCTCTAAGGGATCCTATGTTTTTTGGAAGCACAAAAAAATTACATGAAATAAAAAACTTTCATCACTACACAAAAAAATAGAAAAACCCAAACAATAGCAATAAATTAATATATCTATAATTTAATTGAACATATACTGATGATACACACCCATCAAGAGACAATCAAAGGATGAATCAGAAAATATAGCCCATAAATGTGCTGTCTACAAGAGGTATACCTTACACACAAAGATAAAAAGATAAAAATGAAAAAAATAGAAAAAATATTAAGAAAGTAGATACAAAGTGTGTATGAGTAGCAATATTAATTTCTGATAAAATAAATCTTAGCAAAAACAAGAAATAGTGGGATATGTTTGACAATGACATGAGACAAGGAATTTATTTCTAGAGCTTATATTAAAACTTCAACATCTCCACAACATAGAGACAAACAACTCAATTAACAAATGAGTAGACAGAGTGACCAGATCCTCCACGAAGAAGGTACAAAAAGACACTCCAGAGGCGAACAAGCATGAAAATATGTTAGGATCATTAGCCATTCCAAACCAAACTCACTGCCAAAGAACCAATTCCCACTCATTAGGATCTCTTTTGGGTTTCTGAGACTGTATGTACGTCATTATGGGTACATATAGCCCTATTTTCTCATGTGGAGCAGCTAGCAGGCTTGAACTACTGACCTTGTGGATAGCAGTTTCATATCATACATCATATCATATCATATCATCACTCAGCATTAGTATCAAAGTTCAAAACACCATAAAATGCTCACAACAGTGTGGACCGATTGGAACACTCAGACTGGTGTGGGATTGTAAAGTGGTATAACTATTGTGGAAAATGATGTGATGCTTGCTTAAGAAGTTAGAAACAGGAATACCGTATGATCCAGTAGTACCACTATTAGGATAGATCCTAGACAATAATACCCACGACATTTATACATGCAAACTGTAGTATATTGCAGCACTATTTGTAAAAGCGAAGAGATGAAAACTGCCTAAATGCCACTCAACAGGTAAATGGATAAACGAACTATAACATATAGGAAACATTTTTTTTTAATTGTGGAAAGTTGAAATGAAAATATAGTGGAACTTTCCCAGGAACTTTCTTTTAAAAAAAAAATCATTTCATTGGGGGGCTTGTAAACTCTTATCACAATCCATACACCCATCCATTGTGTCAAGCACATTTGTACATTTTTGCCATCATCATTTTTCAAAACATTTTCTTTCTATTTGAGCCCTTGGTACCAGCTCCTCATTTTCCCTTTCCCTTCCTCCCCCACCCTCTCTCCTTCATGAACCTTTGACAATGTAAAAAATATTATAATTTTTCATGTCTTAAACTGACCAATGTCTCCCTTAACCCACTTTTCTGTTGTCTGTCCCCCTGGGAGTGGGTTATATGTAAATCACTGTGATCAGTTCCCTCTTTCCTGCGCCCCCCCTTCCCTTACTCTCCTGGTATCGCTACTCTCATTATTGGTTCTGAGGGATTTATCTGTCATTCCAGAAACTTCCTGGGGCCACAAGGGTTGGGGGTAGGGAGGGAGGGGAAAAAAAGAGGAGCTGATATTGAAGGCTCACTGGAAAGTAAATGTCTAGAAAAGAATGATAGACTATATGAAATATTTGGATACAACCGAAGTATGGATTGTAACAAGATTTGTAAGAGTCCCCAATAAAATAATTATTTTTAAAAATGGAAATAAAGAATACAAGAGTAGACATATGCAAACATATGTTTACTGCAGCAGTTTCCATAAAAGCCAAAACATGGAAACAACCAAAAACTCTGATTATAGAGGCATAGATAAACTCTTGTACGTTCATGCAATGGCACAATATGCATCAATAAAAATGACAACTCTCTTTTTTTCCCCTCCCTCCCCTTTCCCCCCTCCCTCATGTGTCCTTGGTAATTTATACCTCGTTATTTTGTCATATCTTGCCCTATCCGGAGTCTCCCTTCCCCCCTTCTCTGCTGTCCCTCTCCCAGGGAAGAGGTCACATGTGGATCCTTGCGAGCAAATGCTTTGAGAATGATTGGGGCAGGGAATGTATGGATGTGCTTTATACAATTGATGTATGTATATGTATGGATGGTGATAAGAGTTGTATGGGTCCCTAATAAAATGTAAAAAAAGAAAAGAGGAGAAAAAAATGATTAGGGCAGGGACTGTACAGATGTGCTTTATACAATTGATGTATGCATATGTATGAACTGTGATAAGAATTGTATGAGCCCCTAATAAATTGTTAAAATTTAATAAAAAATGACAACTCTCTTAAACACCACAAGATATGGAACTAGAGAACTAATGCTTAGGTAACTGAGATGATGCTACAAAGGTATGTTGACTACCACCATTCTTAGAAGGAAGATAAGAGAAACAGAACTATGGTTTTTATACCGAAAGATAAACTTTATGACTACAAGACACCAGGGGTAGAGGCAGGGCAAGGAGAGGGGAGGGATAAAAGCTTGCAGCGGGAGGGTGAATGGGAGGGAAAGGAAAGAAAGAGGACCATGTTTATGGGAAGATGATTACTGATTTCACTTGTTTAGATGGGCTGTGTAATTTTGCAATAGACCAGTGATGTGAGCAAAGCCAATTAGTCCCTGAGGAATCCCAACTGTAGCCATTTTGACTCAGGGGGACAGCACTGGGCACCCCATCTGAACTGGTTGGGGATTACGCACAAGGGTACCAAACTGAATGTATAAAGGTGTTACAGGGGGTGAGGGGAGGCACAAGACTGCTCCATCCCTGAATGCAGGAATCGCAGTGGGGACTTTTAGGATGTGTGCCTTTCAGACACAAATGCTGAAAACCAAAAGGGTGTATGTGTTGTTAGGTAAGTGGGACCCGGGATATGGAACCCTGAAAGAAATGGGGACTGGACAGATGGATGATAACATGTCCTCTGAATTTAACAGGGATATTCATCTGCTCTGCATCAGGATCCCTGATAGACTGTGACTACTTGTGTATTCGGTTTTTGGGTGTGCTTTTTAAAAATTTTCTGTCTTTATCTATACAAGATAGACAGGATAGGCAATCAGACAGTGACAGGACTGACAGCTCCTGAGAGGTATAGAAGGGGAGGGGGAGCAGTGAGCCAATAAAGATAGCTCTGAAATGGAAGGCAGGGAGTGTGTAGCTTTTATGGTGGTGTCTGATCAATAGAATTGTATCTTAGAGGAATTACTGAGATTCAAACGATGGATAAAAATGATCATGGGGCAAGAGGAAAGAAAACAGAAAACGAGGAAAGAAAAAAAATATACACATTGTATGTATACATCTACATGTAAATATATCATTATTTTAATACAGGTATATTTGTTTATATATGTATATATATGCAACTGTAACAAGCAGATGGACTTTGGGCCTCTACTTAAATCTTACCTCAGTCCAAGAATGGCTTGTTCTAATAATGTGGCACTGTATGATACTCACCTTCCTGACAGGATCGCTGAAGACAAAATGGGTGCATAAGCAAATGTGGTGAATAAAACTGATGGTGCCCAGCTATTAAAAATATTTATTTAAATTTTTAAAAGGATATCGTGTCTGGGGTCTTAAAGTCTTGTAGTCAAACAAGCAGCCATTTGGCAGGGACACAACAAAGCTCACATGAAAGAAGCACACTAGCCTGTGTGATCATGAGGGGTCTTCAAGAAAAGGTATCAGAAGATCAAAACCAAGCCACCAAATCAATGTGAAAGAGTGAGGATATAATGGAGACCCAGAACCCACCTGTAAGATAATTGGACAGTCCTTCTCAGAAGGGGTGTATGGAAGGGATGATAAGCCCAGGGGGCAGAATATGACTGATGAACCTTATAACTATCCTCTAGCCCACTGGTTCTCAACCTTCCTAATGCTGCGACCCTTTAATACAGTTTCTTGTGTTGTGGTGACCCCCAACCATAGAATTATTTTTGATGCTACTTTATAATTGTAATTTTGCTACTGCTATGAATTGGGCGACCCCTGTGAAAGGGTTGTTCACATCCCCGCCCCCCCAACAGGTTCATGACCCACAGGTTGAGAACCACTGCTCCAGTTCTTTAGTATTTCCTCCCCTTACTATTATGGTTTTTATTTGTTTTACTTCATTAATCATGTTAGACCTGCATATGTTCATTTGTATAATTAAGATCATTCAATACATGAAAGCCAAAATAAATAACCCTTCAGAAACAGTAACAGGGGTAATGGTTCCCCGAGGGAACGGAAAATGGGGAGGTGGGGGGAAAGTGGGGGACAGAGGGAACCGCTGATAGCACTGATAACTGTATAAACCCACTTGAGGGGAGCAAACAACAGAACTGTATGTGAATGGATATATTGGATGGTGTAAGATGGGGGAAAACAAGGGTTCCTGGGAGGGGGGTGGGGAGGGTGGCCCCTAATCAGGCAGTATTTCAGTCTGTTGTATAATGGGTCCCTATGGGTGGGAGTCAATCAGAAGGCCCTGAGAACAAGAACAACAGGGGGCACTAACATTAGGAAGGCACGCACACCTCAGACTAAGCAAGCATTAGGGATGAAGAGGTCAACACTCAGAAGGACTAGGGTATAAGGGAGAAGACAGAATAAACACAGTACAAAATAGGATAAGTAGTGTTACATCGTGGAGACTGCAATCAATGGCATGAAACAAATTGTGTATAAATTGTTGGATGGAAAACTGGTTTGCTTTGTAAACTTTCAGCCAATTCTCTCTCTCTCTCTCTTTCTCTCTCTCTGTCTCTCTCTCTGTCTCT
Organism: Tenrec ecaudatus; assembly: GCF_050624435.1. Lineage (NCBI taxonomy): Eukaryota > Metazoa > Chordata > Mammalia > Afrosoricida > Tenrecidae > Tenrec > Tenrec ecaudatus. Next base: position 72,427,679 of record NC_134542.1, on the reverse strand, counting down.
CTCTCTGTCTCTCTCTCTCTCTCTCTTTCTCTCTCTCTCTCTCTCACACACACACACACACACACACACACACACACACACACAAAGCAAACAAAAAACCTTACATTTATTCCAAGAAAGACTATTATGTGAAATTACATGATATGGATAGACCTTTAATGTATTCACTCCATTTTATTCATGCTTCAACAAATATTTTAAACGTGACTTGCTAAATGGCAGACACAATGCCATCTAATAGACACATACACACAAATGAGACAGTCTTGAGCCTTGTCCTCTGGGGCTCAGTCTATTGGGGAATACATACAGGTAAACAACTGAACAATTACCTGTCACATAGGAGCCATGAGAACACATAGGAAGATACCTGAATTTAAGATGTGGATCAGGAAGATTTCAGATGAGGACAAGCTAGTTGGTCTGGACCATGGCTTTACTACCCATACATGAGATCTGCAGTCATCCTTCCTTCATGTAATTATTGACTGTGAGCCTGGCATGTCAGGGACCATCTTCCTCATTTTCAAGTTTGTCCTCAGTGTGACAGCTTCCATGGCTCTTAGGTTTTTCAAACAACAAAAAAATCGCCTTTGACTTGGTCTATCTGTGGACTTTGAATTTGGAGTGTACAACTTTGCAAACACTTCAAATGCTTTTCCTAAATTTATCTAACTTCAGCTTCGTCTGATTTTAAATGAAATGCTTTCTCCAAAATTATCTTTTCTTGTAGAGATTATAATAATTTACCTCTATTGTGGATAAATCCAACCCATGTGCCTGTAGTCGACAACTTAAAAAAAAAAGTACAACAATTTCAAGTATAGAGGATTGTGTTCTCTAGGAGGGTTCAGTTTTCAACTGGCCATGAAAAACGTGTCCTTATTGTGGGACACTGCTCCCCGAGGCAATGGCTGGACCACATCTGACCCCCTCTGGCTTCAGTAGGGAAAAAGACCATCCAACTGTACCCCAGCCCCTACCTGGATGCCACATGGCAGAGGTCAGACATTCTTCCACCCTCCTTCATTCTTTCCCCCGTTGACACCAACCATTCCTTCCAACCCTTCCTACTCTGCTGCCCTGCTGGGTTTGATTCTCCATGGCGATGTCCACACAGAACTCACAGCCCATATTTAATATGATGGAGATCTATTAGGGATGTTAACAAGTGACCACAAGTTAAGATCTGAAAATAGAAAAGATACAGGTGTCTTTCCACAGCACTGCTTTTTCTCAGCCAGGAGCCACATTTCTGTCTTTGGTCCTCAGTCTTTCAGCCTCTGCTTTGTTCTGAGAGACAGGAAGCCCTGCCTCGTGGTCCCTGAGCAGCTCCTCTGCTCTCTTTGCTCCCAGTTGCTGTGGCCTCTGGTGACTTGGCTGCCCCTGGCGCCTTGGCTGCCCCTGGCGCCTTGGCTGCCTCCACCACTTCACGCAGGGGTCTTGCACAGGCTCCTTCTCAATGGTCAAGGGATTCTTCCTACTCCTGTTTCAGAGATGGCTCTCTCATTCCCAGAGGAATGGCAAAACTGACCAATCCCAGAGTTAGAATTCCCTACACCTTATTTTCAAACTCCCACCTTGTGAAAGTGACAAAAACTATGGCTGAAAGCATCACACCAAGTGATTTCACTTCCCTACTCTCTCATAGGCCATTCCTGTCTACTCCACCCTCTTCTCATCCCCATCCTAAAACAACCGTCCTCATGTGCTTATTGTTTACCCTCTGGTAGTATGTTTTCCTGCAACTTGAACATTATTTTGGAGGCATGCGTTTTAACTTACATAATGTTTTGTGTTTATGGGCATGGTGCTGTTTGTTGCTGTATTCACCAAGCATTGTGGTTTTAACATCACACCTGGTGCTTGAAGTGCATCTGAGGCTTTCTGCTCCTTTAGAGATGTGTAACTTTGGAAACCCAGAGGCGCAGTTCCGCTGTGTCCTGTAGTGTTGCTGTGATGGGATCATGTCAATGTCAGTGAGTTGTTGGGGGTTTGAATCGATACATGAGTTCTAATGGATGTGCACTGCCAGAGCCCTAGCTAGTTTGTGTCTTTCCACCTCCCATAACACAAGGATAGATGCAGCCTTTGAGGAGTTGCAGCTTATATTATTTGCAGATCTAATTTAAGAAAAATAGTGTAGATACAAATAAAAATTAGATTAGAAAGTAAACAGACATTTAAGTGAAAACACAAATCAAATAAATGCCTAACTTAAAATAATGAAGTAATATCAGAAAGAACATAAATTCTAAAACTTGATTAATTATCTAACACATATCCTTAACATTTTCTTCCTCTATATTTGGCTTTATTCTCTTCAATAATTTCTTCATATATTTTTAAGGTTATTTTCTATGAAAAGAATAGAAAGATAGTTTTTTCCTATAGCATACTTAATTAGAATTTATGTATGTTATTTTTAAATTTTATTGCTGATAAAGGAACATATGAGGGGGTAACTTCCCAAAACCAGAGTTTTGTTTTCAAAGCTATATATTTACCTTTTTTTTTTTTTTACAAAACAACTATATAGACTCCAAAGTACTCTCCGTTACATTTAATACATTTATCAAATCTGCAATTCCATTCTTGAAAACACTTTTCAAACTCATCTGTTTGGATGGCTGACAGCACCTCCCTCGTTTTTCTTCACCTCTCCTATGTCACCAAATCGCTGTCTTTTCATGTCCCTCTTCATTCACAGAAACAAAAAGAAGTTGCATGGAGCGGGGTCAGGTGATTAAGGTGTGTGGGGAAAGAGAGGCATGCTGTTTTTACTAAAATCTGGCACACTGAGATGGCTGTGTGAGCAGGTGCATTGTCGTGATGGCAAAAACAGTTCCCTGTCTGCCACAAATCTGCTGTACACTGATAATTTTTTTTCAGAACCTCTAAATAGAAAGTTTGGTTAGCAGTCTGACCTGGTCAAAAGAACTGCAAACACACTATGAGTTGACATTTTCATCTGTTTGGGAAGGTGATGGACGACCAGAACCAGGTTTGTCATCACTCCACATTTAACCTTTTGGTAATGAAAAACCACTTGTACACTTGGGTATTGCCCATACCACTGTCCTTGTAATCTGTGTTCAACATCACAACAGTTTGGCATTTTTCCCAAGCAAGAAACTAAACTTCACAGCCACACGTTATTCTCTTAAATTGGCTGTCACCAAAAATGAGGTTCGAGGGATGCTGCTTTTATGAAACAGTCATGATGACCAGAGAGAACCTTCCCAAGTGATGCCACTAGGTGCACCAACTCAGAGCGGGTTGCTTGATGCTTGGTCAGTAGGAAAAGTGTGTACTACAAAAGCTCCACTCTGCTCCAAGCTACTCCGATTTTGGGGTGCCCCTAGTACTTCAACATTTACCTTTTATTTCTTTGTCTTTTCTTAGAGGACCAATCAAGGAAACTGAGTAACTACTACATGTTAAGTACAAGGAGAGATCCAGGAATTCAATGGTAATAAGAGAAATGGTCATGACTTCAAGTTTAACTGTTCTTAGGATATGCTGCTTCGTAGTTTATGAGAAAAGAGAAGAAGGCCAGTTGCGTCTAATTCACTTAGGAACACTCTGCAAAACAGAATAGCAACTCCACAAATTAGAAAACGCCACAAACAATCCATTTCATTCAAGAGCACGGACAGTCATTGCCACTGAATGACACTGCATCACAAATGCTAGATGACACAGGTGAAGCAAAGTACGTTCCTTTAGTGAAAGCATATAAAGTGTACTTAAATACTGTATGTCTGATTTCATATACTTTCTCAATCTTGCATAATCAGATACTGTGCTGCTTTGCTTTTTCAAAATCCACAATTATAAATTAGATGGATACAGGTATATCTATGTAAGTGTACACATTTATATCAATATGTATATGTACCCATGTGAATGTTTGTGGGGATTTCTTTCTGGCAATTTCCCATTGTGTGTCATGTTGATGGATATCATCTCTCACTTCCTTTCTACTCATGTTTGCTCAGTGTAGCCCAGCAGTTCTCAACCTGAGGGTTGCGACCCCTTTGGGGGTCAAACAACCCTTCCACTGGGGTTGCCCAATTTATAACAATAGCAAAATTACAGTTATGAAGTAGCAACAAAAATAACTTTATGGTTGGGGGTCACCACAACATGATGAGCTGTATTAAAGGGCCGAAGCCTTAGAAAGGTTGAGAAGCACTGGTGTAGCCTCATTATCTAAGCTTGTGAAAATGAATGTTATTTCTCTTTACATTGAACCTGGACTGAGTGAAGCTAAATGAAGGAAGGCTGGGCTCTGATTCCTTTGTGCTAGAGCTTATGTGCAGCTACGGCCATGTCTAATGGGGCGGCACTGGCAGAAACGTCTGACTAGATGGAGCTGCCTTACAGCCACAGTCCTACTTCTGGCCAGTCTTGCCCCTGTCTGCTTCGTCCAGCTCCACAAAGTCTTCTCTTAACTTTGGGAGTACCCAAACCTCCAAGTGAATCTCTTGTTGGGGATCAGTATATTTGCTTCTTTGGGGACAATTACTCTGACTTATGGATTGAGAACTAGGTGATGTCAAGAACAAGCATATTTTATGCACAGCAGTTTTTCTAGGTGATTAAAGCCTTTCTGTGAATTATTTGAAAAACAATCATTTGACTTCACAAACTGATATTAAAAAACATTCTGTAAATGTAGAATCCAATTCAATTTGTTCATACCTCATTAATTCTTATTTTATAAACATAAGATGATCATTTAACTATGATATTGATTAAAATATTTTACAAAGCACCATTGTGGATAAACTAGGTGGCATCCTGGTTACATGTTGGATTGTTAACCGCCAAGTCCAAAGTCGGAAACTACCAGCTGCACCATGTGAACCAGATGAGGCTTTCAACTTCCATAAAGAGATACAGTCTCAGAGATGCTACCCTGTCCTATACAGTCACTGTCACTCAGAATCGATTCGGTGTCAGTGAGTTTGGTTTTGGGATTGTGAGATAAATTCAATATTTAAATTGCTTTAAATACATGGCTTCCATATAATTTCCAATTATTATTCTCACCTTGAAATAGGTTCTTAATACCAGGTACACACATATATGTAGTAAACCTGTACCCATTCTCTAATTTGACAAACCCATAAGTCTTCAATAAATAATCTAATGACTGCCAATTGGTTACTATAAAATTAAATGACTTTAATACCCCGCAAAATCTTAAGATTAAAATTTCTCTTAAAGTTACTCTTTGATTGCTCAGTTAATTTTGAAAGAATTATAATTGCACATATTCTATAGGACAAACACTGAGGAGAATTTGAAGCACTTGCTGATGAAGGCCAAGACTTGCAGCCCTCAGTATGGATTACAACTCCATGTAAAGAAAATCAAAATCCTCACAACTGGACCAATGACACAATGATAGATGGAGAAAAGATTGAAGTTGTCAGGGATTTTGTCTTGCTTCAATCCACAATCAAGACTCATGGCATAATCAGCAGTCATGAAATCATACACTGCATTGGGTAAATCTGGTGCAGGTTTAATGTTTTGAAAACAAGGATGTTAATTTGAGGGCTACAGGACACCAGACCCAAGCCATGGTGTTTTCAATCACCTTGTATGCATGTGAAAGTTGGACTTTTGTTTAGGAAGATCAAGGAAAAAGGGATGCAGTTGAATGATGGTGCTGGTGAAGGTTACTGAAAGCACCATGGACTGTCAAGAGAACAAGCACACCTGCTCAGAAGAAGAACAACCAAGAACAGGCCCACCTGTTCGGAAGAAGTACAGCCAAGAACAAGTATACCTGTTTGGAAGAAGTACAGCCAAGAACAAGCACACCTGTTCGGAAGAAGTACAGCCAGAATGCTCCTCAGGCAAAGGTGGCAAGACCTTGTCTCATGTATTGTCAGAAGAAAGACATCATGCTTGGTAGAGTAGAGAGGCAACAATAAGCTCACACATAAGAACAATTGGCGGACGGCGCAGGACCTGGCAGTGTTTCATTCTAGTGCACAAAGTGTTGCTATGAGTAAGAACCCACTCCACAGCATCTAACAACAGTATGAGCAATAAAAATATGTACAGACCATGCCTTCCTAGAAATATAGCCTTTGTTTATCTAACATAAGTTATGAGGATCTAGACTACATACCTCTTTTCTGAACAATATTTGCTTCGGATTTGACTCTTTCTAATAACTCCTTATTTTGCAGAATTTGCCTATAAAAGCCCTTGCAGTTAGGTTTATGTTTAATTTACATAGTAACCTGTCTTCTACATAGTTTCATCCACCTTTTGTCGACTGAACTCTCTCTGATGAGAAAGTGTACTCAAGCACAGCGCTGTAAGCAGAGCGCCGAGCGTGTGCATGTTGGTACAAAGTGAACTGCTCTGACACTTCCTCTTCACACTTGCTTGTTTGCTACCATGCTCAGGTACTCACTGTACTTCTTGACTCTTAAAATTCTGTCCGTTGAGTAGCAAGAGAAGTGTTGTCAATTTTTAATTCCTATGCGTGACAACTCCATTTGTTTCCATGATAAAAACCTTTTAGAAACATCCATCCATGTAAAAGGAACAAATTATTCCCGGAATACAATTCTATTCAAAATATACTCATATCAAGTGATATAATAATTGTCTACTTCAAACAGGAGATTCTTTTCTTGTTCACAAGTTATAATGTGGTTCCTTTTAAACACATCCTTGACATTTAAAAGAATATAGTTTTTATCATTTTTTCTTTAGTACATTCAATAAGTACTTTAAGTAATGGAGTACTTCAATCTTTTTCCCCCCTCTTCTTTCAAATTACATAATCTCATTGCTGAAGCTGAGAAGCATGAACTAGAAATGGTTCATGGGCTATTTGAAAATTAGCAATAATTGTGGAGTCTTTTCTTCAGAATAAAATAGGATTTCAGTGTTTCAAATAAACAAGGGAGTCTCTCAACTGCATTTATTAAAAATGACTTTGAATGCCAGAGAACTGAGAAAAAACATCAAAATCACAAACCTTCAAGCACTCAAGTCGAAGGGTATAAATGCTGGCATACAAGGATTCCATGGTAATGATGTTATCGTAACCCAGAAGGACATCCGGTGCTGTTTGAGCAGCCTGCGGGCAGAGAAGCAGCAACCTCCACTTACTCGTGCTTCGCTGCAACTTTGAACGCACACTGCGCTTATGTAAGCACCGACCAAATGATATTTACAGTGCTCCACTAGAAGAAATACGATTCTCTTACCAAGGACTAACAAAATAAAAAAGTCTCTGCAAGAACTAGCTAGTTACTAAAGACTCATCTGAAATGCATTATATTCACAATAACCTTATTAGAGAGGCTTCGTCAAGAGAAAAATATTAAATAAGCAAGGAACTTTTTTTCCTTTATCAAGCCTGTGTCATAACAGGGTGAACCATTTATATACGTGATAGCCTCTATAATGGTGAAGTGAGGGATTACATTTATTTTTGTAGCAGATTTCAACCTATTTCACTTGAAAGTTTACTTGCAATTTTGGAGTCAGGAGATTAATGGCAGTGATACACTGAATCATTTAATTTAAAGATGGTGATGATATGTAGTGTGGAAGATTATTAGTATTTTGATTGTGATTGTTCTATATTCTTCACCTAAATTCCTCTTCATAAGATGTCATTCTATCATGTTTGTTGGTACAAGTTGAAGAAAGATATCTCTTATGAGTAATTCTTTTTGTACAATAGTTTATATTTGACTTTTCCCCACTTTTTTCAATTAAAAGATAAACTGCACATTTTCTAAGGGAGTTTTTCTTCATTTCATAATTAGTCACTGTTAGGAAAATGTAGCATGAGTTAAACATTGCATTTTAACACTTTTGGATTAATACACACAAATACAAAAAGGAGTAGCAACTATTACAGGTACTGAAAGACTGAATTTAATAGCTCACTGGATCTGTCACTGACAGGTTAGAATCATAATTGATTGTAAATAAGAGAAAACCATTGAAAGGGCTTGTGAACTAACAATAAGGTTAAGTCTATGCCTGATCCACAAATAGAATGGACTTCCTATTTGCCTGCCAGGGAAGGTGTAGTGGTAAAGCTACTCCCCTGGAACAAAGCAGAAATGTCGTAGGTCTTGAAATGTGTGGTGTTTGTTCTAGGGTGGTGGGCTTTGGGGAGTTATGAGCCTCCAGGTGTGTTAGTGTGGACATTAGAGGACGACGGCTTGTGACCAGAGGCTCTTCAGAAGCATAGTTACTGGAAGGAGTCCCGTCGGATGAACTGTTCTGAGGAAACAGGAAGATCTCAGTGATTGGTCGACTTCTGAGACAGGGAAGTTCTCACACCACGTAAACTTCATCCCCTTACGTTTCAACGGAACTGGATGGACTAGTTGAAAAGACACAGCTCCTTTTCGTAGATCTATTGTCATTCCCTTACAGCGACCAGGTGTGGGAACTGCAAGGCTTAAACGGCTCACATGTCATCTGAGACAGCATCAGTTGCAAAAACTCCGGATGAAATGACTAACTTCCAGAATCCCCAAAGGCACAAGACACTTTACATGAATCACAGTATTAAGGGAAGTTTTAAGCAACATAACTGAAATATGTTTACTTTAACCAGTTAAAATGCAGTCTTCCGATCAGGGGTAATGTTTCTCCCTTGTTTCAGCTTCCTTTCTATTTAAGGGACCGTAGATATTAGGGCATTGGTCTAACGCAGGTGAGAGAACAGTGATGTAGCTATGATCTGCGTTGACTCCACCTTCTTTACTCATTTTCTTCCTTTTTGGTCAGCTTGAATTTTGAACTGATTTTAGATGCAGCAAAAATGGTACAAAAATATTCATCTATCCATCACCCCACTTCTCTTAAACAAATCCTTACATGCATTGAATATAGTTATCAATAACAGGAAATTAATATAGGCACATTAATCGATTAACAATACAATATTATTGCATTACAGATCCTATTTAAATGTCATCACTCTTTCCATTGCTCTAGTTGTTATATATTGTTAAATCTCCTTGCCTGTAATACTTCCTCAGTCTTTTTTCACCTTTCATGGCATGAACACTTCAGAGGCCTACCAATCAGTTTTTATTGTTGTTGAATATCCCTCACTTTGTACTTTGACCACTGAATTATTATATTTGGGGTAAAGTTATGCATTTTGGGCAAGAATGCCACAAAAATGGTGTTGTGTCTTTCTCATCACTTCATATCAAGGGACCGATGATGTCAAAATGGTTTCTTTTCAGTCACATTTGTTGTGATTACTTGGTTAAGTTGAACTCTGTCACGTTTCCTCACTATAATTGCTAGTGGTTCCTTTACTGTTGATGAGTATTTGGGGGAGATAGATCGAGGCAATGGAGATCTTGTTGATCCTCAAGCTTTACCCAATAATATTCATTACTGTGTCCGTCTACTGGGAATTCTCTATATCTCAAGAGTCATTTGCCATATATGCGTCGTGGCTTAAAAATATAATCGATACATCACCTTTATATGTTTCCAAGGAAATTGATCTAAGAAGTTGATGGGAAGTCCGACTGTCATGAAGAAAGGAAACGGGTATAGGGAGCCTTTTCCATATCAGGTTTGATGCTTCTTAGACTATCATGCAGATAGGAAACACAGATGCATGTATAGGAGGAAGTGAGGAAATGGAAGGGAATGTAAATTTCTAAGCTAGATGTCAGGACTACAGCTGCTAGAGATAAATATAATTTATTCCTCCTCATCCCTCAACCCCTCTTCCCACCAAATTAATCGGTTTTAAAGAGTCCATAGTGATCTTTGGAGTAACTTAGGGGTTGCAGTTGCTGGGTTGTCTTCGGAATGTTCCAGTTCATGGTGTCTCCATGTGTGCAGTACTTTCATGTTGTGACTGCTCACAAACAAATCACCAGGCCTGCCTTCCAAGGCACCTCTGGGTGACTTCACCGCGTTTCAGCTGGTAATTTCGCATTTCGCCAGGGGCACCACCCAGGAACTTCAGAGGAATTAACCTCTCACTTTTTGTGTCTCTCCTCAGAACATATTTCATTAGAATCTTTTTTTATTTTTGTAGAAGCCTTCTTCACACTTTGAGTCATGTCTCCCTGGACAAACTCTGTGAGGATAACTAACCCGGTGTATTTTGTTCACAGTGAGAGCACAGTATCTGTCACCAAGACACGGATGGCCAATAAACATGTATAGAATTTAAGGGCGCGGAGTAGTTCAGGGGCCTGTATGCTGCCCCAAGCATATCAGGGGTCAGTGGACTTCTGTGGCCCTGTCTTCAAATCTACATTCTGAGGCTCTGTCTTGCAATTGAAAAACATATTCTGGATTGTGAACAGCTAACTTATAATAAAACTTTTTCTGTAGCACAATACAATAGAAGGTTTCTCACAAAATACTTTTGCTTTTTCATGAATAGAGCTTAAAATAAAAATGTGTCCCTATGTAAGAGTAATAGTTGAGGTTTATTGTGCCAACCTGGCCAATGAACACATGTGGGATTAATTGACGGGGCAGAGAGATAAATGGCTCGGTGAGCCTCACCTGTCTTGTCTCTTGCTCTCTGATGTTGGGACCAGTTGTGGCTGCCTTAGCTAGTCCTCTGCCTCAGCTGCAAGGCTCACTTCCTGTGAGACATCGCTGAGGAGAAGCCACATGGACCTACCCTGATGCAGCCCTGGGTCCTGGAGCAGCTGTGTGGAGATCCTGCCAGGCTGAGATGCTTGCACGCTCACTGATTTGGGTTTCCTCCTGCAGTCGGTGTCATAGTGTGTGTTTGGTGAGTTTGAGGAAGCCTTTGCAGATCGATGTGAGACATATGGGCTTGGACTAGACTAGGTTGGGATGCTTAATGTACAATTACCTTTCATATAAAACTCTCTCATAAAATATGAGTATTTATGAATTTTGTTTCTTTAGTCAACCCAGACTGCTCAGTAAACCCTATGTAATTTTTATCTGATGTACATGTCTTTTTATAAGCTATATTATTTGACCTAATTCTCATGTAAAATACTTATATCCCAATATTATTACAAAGCAGCAACTTGGAAGACCAAGTCGAGTACTGGCTCTCACTTTATCACCTATGAGACTCTGAGCAGGTTCACCTAGCTTACCACATCCCTAAATACCTCACCTGGAAGATGCAGGATCTACATAAAGCCCTTTAAAGTCTTTTTTGGGGGAGGGGGTGTCTAAAAAGTTTATTTATATCAATATGATTTTCCTGAATTTGAAATACTAATTGTTTCAAACCAGTGGTTCTCAACCTGTGGGCCATAACCCCTTTAGAGGTCCAACGACCCTTTCACAGTTGTTGCCCGATTCATAACAGTAGCAAAATTACAGTTATGAACTAATAACAAAAATAATTTTATGGTTGGGGGGCTCACCACAACATGAGGAACTGTATTAAGGGGTCACAGCATTAGGAAGATTGAGAACCACTATTTTTAAGTACATTTATAAATAATTATTTAATGAATTTTCAGTATTATTTGATAATTAAACTATTTTTAAGTACTTAAATAAGTCCCTTTATAGTCAACAAAAAAAGAAATAGATATGGTCTGTTAAGATCCATTCTCATCTTTTGTATTTTCAAAATAATCCCAGTAATCTGTCCAACTGAAAAACATTACCACGTGACTAGTTGTTCTGGACGCAGAAATGGAAAAAGGTTGATTGAAACTTCTTAGCAGACATCTGAAAAGTGAAAGCTCTGATTACTTTCTCTTTCATCTATTATTTCTTTCATGCTGCTTATTAACATCATTATCATTATCTTGGGGCTGGTAGCCAGAAGCCACACAGCAGAGCTGGAGAAGGCAGGATCTGGGTACCCAATGACATGGTGATGCTCAGCTACCAGCTCTGAACACCTGCCTTCTTTGGCAGTAGTGAAACCACAAAACCTGGGAGGTCTCTTTAATTAGCATCTGAACTTAACTCTAAGTGAATTAAATTTGAATAACTCCCAAGTTAAGTGATAATAATTTGACTCATAGGAAGTTAAACTGCTTAATTGGGATTGAAGTTACACTTAGTAGCCTCATATACAACACTGAAACACTTTTCACACATTGGAGTTCTTTGGCATTTATCAGGTCAGCTCCTTCAAAACCCACACTTTGTGAGTTACATGGTGTGGTGAAAGCAATTTCATAAATGAATAATTTTACTACAATAATTGAAAAATGGAGAGCAGAGCAGCTATACCTATCTGCCACTCCAGGGAAGATCATAGAGCATTCTGTGAATCGAGAGGTAATATTGTAATAAGATTCCAACAATTACATTGTATAGAGACATTGGCCTAAATAAATGGGTGCAGATAGACAGCTATCTTTCAACAAGCAATTCTTCACTGAATTTTCTAAGATAAATACTATTTAAAATCTATTTGCTAGCAAGGAAAAAATGGAATACTTCGAGATGGCAAGTGTCTATCCTCTACTGAGGCCCAACACTTATTAATCATCTTGATTTAATATGCAGATCTCTAGTGGCAAATAACAGACTCCTTTCTGAAAGCAACAGGGGACAGCAAATCCAACATTAAATTTTCATCACCAATTGATCTTTAGGATGCAGCAAACACTTAAAAATGCACCTCAGCCCAACGGAGCAATTACTACATAATGCCTTCACAATCTCTTGGTTTTCCAGGACTAAACTGAGGATAGATTACCAAGGGACCTCATAATCAAAGATTTCAGCCTGCGTATTTTGGACATGTCAGCAAGGAAAACAAATGTTTACTGAAAAGATATGCGTTTGGTAAACAGGGAGTCAGTGAAAAGGAGAGACGTCCTCAATGATGATGGATAGACACAACAGCCTCTACAACGGATACAAACATCCCAAAAGTCAAGAAGACAGTGTGGGCCTGGGCATTATGGGATGTTGTCCTACATCAGGTCACCATGAGTGAAAGCTGGCTGGGCAGCAACTGACAATAACAATTTTTTTTAAAAAATCGACATCATACATATTTCAGACGTGGAATATGGAATCAGGGTTATATTGACCTTGCTTGGAGGTTACTGTTTGGGGAACATGGTAACTTTAAGTCTGTCACAACTGTATGTGGGGATAATAGCGTATGTTGAGCTTTCATTTGAAAATCCACTCATATATGAAGTAGAGCGACTGGCTAAACTACTCAGTCACTGATAACGAGTCCTTGCCCATGCATCGTGACTCTACATGGTAGAACTAGCCCTGCGGGTTTCCAAGACTAACTCCTTATGGGAGTAGAAAACTCAGTTAGGGAAGTTGTTCTCTACAAATGTTTGGACCAAACTCTGATTTACACTAAAACCGATGAAACATACAAACTCAAGTATTTCTGAAACAAAGTTTCACAAAGAAAGCTCTCTTGCTCTCTGTCAATATTTTTATTATTCAGTTGACTACACCTACAGCCATTTTAAGAACAGAAAATTTAAGTCCAACCCCTCCGTTTATGAATAAGGAAAGCCCAGAGTCGTGTGGAGAGTTATTACTTCATGCAAGATAGCAAGACTGGGTACGACACAGAGAGGGCTAGGCTTAATACCTGCTGAAACCTCGTCCCATGCAAGAGACAGGGGGAAATAGCTAACAGTTGACAAAGAATGTCTATGATTTCAAAAGTTTCAAAATGCAGAAATCTCTGGCTGAGGGTATGTACTTGTCACAAAGGTTTACAATCACACTCAGTGAAGCTCTTTATTGATGACTCATTTGGCTTTTTCAGCGGACTTGAGTTTAGAAATTTAATCAGGGAATCGTTTATTTGGTAAACTGCCTTTGTAATTAAATAAAACAATCTCCAGAAACTTAATTAAGGTGTGTCTTTCCATCAGTAACACCCAGAAGCCACACTTTGTCTGTGAAAGCCAAATTTCTGGCATAATTCTCTTTAAAAACAAAATATTTGAATGACAGGCAAATTGCTCTTGATTTCCTTAAAGCCATGAACAAATCATTGTTCGCCTAAGTTCAGTAATTCAAACCCAGCAGTCTCTCCACTGGAGAAATATGAGTCTGTCTGCTCTTATGAAGATTTAGTCTCAGAGCAGCAGAGGGGCCGTTCTCTATTGACCTATATGATCACTATAAATCTGAATCCACTGGAAGGTAGTCGCCTTTTACATTTTTATGACATAGTGACAGCAAACTTTAACTTTGAAGAGAGATCTCATAAAATGTGTCATTTTTATATACAGTCTCGTGGTACCATGGATACGTGCTGAATGGCTAACTGTAAGGTTAGTGGTTCAACCCACTAGCCAATCCACAAGGGGAAAAACTAAACAAGATCATGAGGCTATCTGCTCCCACAAAGATTTAGAGCCCCATAAACCTGATATAGAATGGCTATTTGCTGGAATTGACTTGAAGGCGGTGGGTTTGGTCTTTGGGTGTGATCTAAAGAGACAGCATATTACAACTGGAAGACATGAGCTGTGTTCAGAGGTCCAAATATTATCTTTACCACTAGTGGGTTGAACCACTAACCTTACAGTTAGAAGTTCAGCACTTACCCAGTTCAGCAGTGTAAACTTGAGCAAGTGATTTAATCTCTCCTCTCTATTCCATTGGTGAGATTCTTCCCTGGCTAATCTGTTGAGAAGAGAGAAAGAGATAAGGCTTGCTAAGACCATGGATTTGTTTTATTGTAGGAGTTCTTGTGTTATAAAAACACTTAAGTGAGACAATTGGTCATCCCCTTGCAGAAAAGTTACAAGGAAGAGAAGAGCCAGATAGGGTGCGGTATAGCACCGATGAACATACAACTTTCCTCTAGTCCTTTAATGTTTCTACCCCCCCCCCATTATCATGACCCCAATTCTACCTTACAAATACAGCTAGACCAAAGCATGTACACAGGTACAGAGCTGGAAACACAGGGAATCCAGGACAGATAAAACCTCCTCAGGACCCATATTGAGTGTAGCAATACCAGGAGGGGAAGGTGGAGGTGGGAGGAGAAAGGGGGAACCGATCACAGTGATCTACACACAACCCCCTCCCCAGGGGGCCTGACAACAGAAAAGTGAGTGAAGGGAGACATCGGTCGGTGTAAACACATGAAAAAATAATAATAATTCAAAAGTTATCAAGGGTTCATGAGGGAGGGAGCTGATACCAAGGGGTTAAGTAGAGAGAAAATGTTTTGAGAATGATGATGGCAGCAGATGTACAAATGTGCTTGACACAATGGATGGATGGATTGTGATAAGAGTTGTACGAGAGTCCCCAATGAAATGATTTAAAAAGAAAAAGAAAACAGTTAAGTGTTGTACTACTAAGCAAAAAGCCGAGCTGGCTGAGCTACGTGCTTCCTAATAGTTCCTGGCTTAAAAACCCTAATGGGCACAGACCTGCCCTGTAATCCATCAGGTCATTAAGAGTCAGACTAGAAGACATCTCTCTCTCTCTCTCTCTCAATGTGCACACACATGCGGGCTTAAATTCTATTTTCATCTATTGAATCCATCTTTACATAAACTTTCTTAAGCCTCCACATAGTGGTCTCAATGGTTTGTACTTGACTCCCAACCTCAAGGTTGGCCAGTTGAGCTCACCCAGTGGGATTATAGAAGAAACATCTAGCCTACTGATTTCATTAGGATTGTGAGCAAACCCCAGGGAGTAGTTCTACTCTGTAACAGATGTGATGTCCACAAGTTGGGATAGACTCAACAACAACATATATCTTTTTAAAAGTATATGAATATATGATGACAGACTGGCTTATGACTTACAACTCTGCATATATAACATTGTTCTGAAATATAGAATGCAAGCACTTTTCCTCTACAAATAAAGGCCTTTTTATAGTGGAAATTTAATATAAATTTTGCGTTGAGGTCTACAGAGTTTGGGGTACATCACCAAATTATTTTTTTAAGTAAATAGTAGTGATGAGTAGAAATCAAGTTTTGGGTTTCCTTGTCCAGTGCTTTTTAAGATAGGTCATTATGATAGCATATGATAAAATTATTGCCAATAAAATCCCCATAGATATTTGCTCTTTAAAAAAAAAAAACTCCTGCCTGAAGAAACAGAAGGAGAGTCAGAAAAAGGAGAGGAATAGAAAGCTTGAGCAATTCCTTCCTGAACAACTCTTTACTTGATCAAAGACTCTATTGATGAATCTTTACCAGAAAGTGGAACATACTGAATAGAACTCCAAATTCCCAATGAATTCAGCTCTTTTGGAGCCACTGGGCCTAGATGAACATCTAATACTATTGCTCTGAGACAATCTCTAAATCGTAAACCAAAAATATTCTCTGAAATCTTCATAGAACCTAACCATACTCTTGCTTAAACTAGAAAGGAATGCCTGGCTTGAAGAATGTCCTCTCTTAAGCTCTGTATGGCATCAAAGGGACACAAGCATTTCATGAGGTTCGACAGAAAGCTGAGGGAACAGGGAGTTGATGCTATAGAGTGAGGGACAGCTCAGGTAAGTGAGAATGTCTGCACAACTCAGAGACTATAAATAATGCCACGGAATTATACAAATAGGAACTGTTCAACTGGTGTATGTCTTGCTATGTATAATCCCAACAACCACAAATAAATCAATAAAATGTTTTTAATAACTAAAGTGTAAAATAAAACAGGTTAGTTGATATGCCTAAGTATGTACGTAGGCTGCTCTATTCCAAGATTCTCATAAAAAGACACTAAGAAGGATCCGTAGGAAGGAGCTAGGCCTGATTTGTGAATAAATTCTTAGTTCACTGTTGCTGTGGAAGAAAAATTAAAGCTACAATTACAAAGTCTGAAAGGTTTCCCATAATTAGTGGCTATTATATTGCTTTTGTTTATGACAGAGTACAGAGGAAAGGGGAAAGGTAGGGGAATTGCTATTTCATTTATTTATTATTTTCCTAATTGCTTTTTTACTAACAATCTATGTCTCAAGGAAGCCAAGACATAATCGTTTCATAGATAACATTAACCTGTCATTTCATTCAGGAAATACTAGGAGATTTTGATCTTGGCTTCGCGAATTCTAGGAGGTTGCATTCTCTCATTGGTTATCTTATAAGCATTCAGTAAAGGGGGGAATAAATAGGGTATGTCTCAGATTTGAATTCCTTCGTGTGGGACATAATTATCTATCAAAATGCGAGTTATGGTTGCTATACTATGTTTTAAAATTTTAACATTATGACATTGTCCTGGCATTTGTGGCTTTATGATCTCATTCCGCCACAATGGAGGCATCTTGTTGGTGCATTTATTGAGGGTTCAGCTGCTAAACATAAAGTTTAGCACCAGTGGCTTCCTTGAGAGCAAGACCTCTGTTTCCATCAAGTTTACAGCCAAGAAAATTATGAGGTAATTCTACTTTGTCCCATGGAGTCTCTATGGATCAGAATCGAATTGACAGCACCCAACAACTACTTAGGGGGGTGGGGTGGAGAACAGAAACATATATGTGTGTGCATATATAGAAACTGCATAATACTAATAATACACAGTGTTTACATTCAGACGATTTGGAATGTTTGGATTTCTTCAAGCTTTTGCAAGGAACAAAGGTGACTGAAATCAATGGTGTAGAACCAGTCTTCTCAGTCAATGCTAGAAAACATGATCTCTTTCTGCCACAGTAAATTGATCATCATCATGCAAGATACCACAGAATGACTCCATAGTGTAGTCCAGGTGGAGGCAACTCATGGCCAGGGGTTCAGGCTCAATGGTTTCTGTCTGCAGTTAGCACTCCAGCCTCTCTTTAAGATGGTGGTTGTTATTGGAATATGTTTTTGATGTCCATCATTAAGAAAACATTCCAAACACCATAGCTTTAATCACAGTGCTCTTCATTTTCAAAAAGAAATTAGCCCATTAAATAAAATCAGAGAAAGTTTTATAAGATATGAAACTGCCCATTATTTTAGATCACTAATTATTACTTACAAAATTGAGATACTAATCATTAAACAACTGAAAATACACTGACCATTGCTCTGTAATTTATACCCAAACCAAATCCACGACCATTGAATTAATTCCGAGTCATGGCTGTATATCTTTATGAGAACAAAGAGCGTCAGCATTCTCCTGCCGGTTAGTGGGCTTGAACTGACAACCTTGATGTTCACAGCCCAACATCTAACCCATAGCATGCCCAAGGTTCTTTCAATAGTTTATATATTTGCTGATTTGTATGCAAAGTGTAAAGTACACAAAAATGAAACTCTGAAAGACTATAGTTTAAAAAAAAATCTTCCAGCACCTTTCCTAAGTAAGTACAATTAATCATGGAGGTCAAAGATTAAGTTCTTCAGAGGTCCAAATCATAACCCTCTTGACAAGAGGATCAGGTCAGGTCTCGCCTTCACAAGTCTTTCCTGAAGATCTCCAGCAAGTCATCCTCCATCTCTTCCTACTTCCATGCTGCACAATGCTTGCAGCCTGTAAAGTGCGCTTGGTTTTAATCTAGTATCCTTCCAGATCAAGTATTAATTGAAATGTCTTCTCTTGCATTCCATTTTTCTAGGCCCTATAGACTTAACTACATAGTTTACTGTATGTTAAGGTCGTATCCATACGAAATAGTCATAAGTTCATTTCGCTTGCTGAGGTAGAAAAAAGAGCCTGCATCATGTTTTTGGTCACCTGCTTGGCTATTTTTGCAGGGAAAAAATATGTATAGAGAAATAACTCATTTAGGATTTGAACTAAAGTCTTCTATTTTGAAACGAACACAAGAAGTAAAGTTTTCACATATGAAACCCCAAGTCTTGAGAGTTTTCATATGCCAATATTTTAAAAGTGGGAATGCCTAATGCTTTCAAAATAGCAGTTTCTAATTGATGCAAAATACTTGCCACATGACTTAGCTGGTAAAGGGGAAAAATAAAATAAAATATAGCTATTTTCCACCTAAGAACTATTCCATAGCCTTGGATTTGAGGGATGCAGTATACTGTTAGAAATGATGAGTGAGTTAAAAATTCTGGTTAAGCTATTAACCAAAAGGTTGAAGGTTCAACCCTAAAGATGTGACAGTCTGCGTCTTTAAAGCATTATCTCATTAGAAAACCCATGGAGCAGCTCCATGCACGACTCTAGGGCCACAATGAACGGGAATCAACTCCATGGAAACAGGTCTATGAATCACTCAGATCAACCTAAGTTGGAATTGCAGCTCACTCAGTTTTCTGATTGTGTGGACATGTGTTTTCCCTTTTCTAAGCTTGTTTCCAGATTTGAAACGTGAAGATGACAGTAGTGCCCATCCTTATAATTTTACTGTGTGCATTGCAATAGATCATGCATGCATGCAAAATAGCAAAACAAAAACCCAACTCATTGCCACCGAGTCAATGCTGACTCAAAGTGACCCTGTAGAGCAGGGGAGAACTGCCCCATTGGGTTTCTGAGATTCTACATCTTCATGGGAGTAGAAAGCCCCATCTTTCTCTCATGGAGTGACTGATGGTTTTGAACTTTGGACTCTGTGGCTAGCAGCCTATCTCATAACCACTACACCACCAGAGCTCCCAATGCAGGAAGAGTCATTCACTTTACACAGATCCATGTGAAGAGACTGGAGTGGCGCAGATTACAAGGGAAATTCAATAGATGTTAAATCTCCAAATGCTAAGGATTTAATCTTACACTTGTGTGACACAACTGGCTAGTGTCAAGGGAGACTGAGACTGCAATATGTCTCTCCATGGAGAACCACTGAGCGTTCCTATAGGGACCTACACCATAACACCAGTGTCAGTAGCACCACAGCACAATCAATTACACAACACAGGCTCAGACAAGTCACTGAAATGAGATTAGTCACTTCACATGACTCAGAATAAATGAAGCATCCTTAATAGCATTACTTGACCTATTTTAAATTTGATAAAACTTTGTAACATGATATTTCATTTGACTCAGAAAAATGCTAGAGGAGATACCAGAAAATAAAGTCAGTTAGTGAGAAGGCATCTTAAGGAACTCGGGATTTGCAATTGTTTGCATTAGCGAAGGAATAGTTCACCCTTCAACGAGTACTGAGCTTGGTCGCAAGACACCACAGAATGCCTTTGTAAGCTGTACACACACTCACCATACTTGCAACCAATCAGTAGAAACTAGATCTTGGGTAAAAGGCACCCCCCCAAAAAATTACCTGCTACTCTCCCTTCTAGAAATGCTCTCTAATTTATTTCAATACTCCCTTTCATGGGTTTCACAGAGCACCATCTAAAATCCCTTTTGCAAGTGGGAAAATAAAGGAATCAAGATAACCAACTCATAGCTGGAAATTTCCATCACAGCTGTGCCTGTGGATGTGGGAGGAGCAGGTCAGCAGACACAATTGGCTGCTGCTGATGGGAAGCAGGAACGCGGGTCTGAAAGCGTTGGAGTCACGCCCTTCATTGCAGTGGAAGCAGCCTTTTCTCAAGGCTCTGAAAGGGAGCTCAGACCACATTTCAGACCTCACGAAACTCATCAATTAGATTGGCGCTCTTTTTATGGTGAATGCACCCTCATTACTGCAGGGTGGGAACTATCAGAGCCACGCTGTGGAACAGGTATCTGGGTCTAAAGAGAGGCTTGAGCTCCATCAGGGAAAGCAAAAGGAGAGTGCCAAGCAAACTAGCGCTGCCTCTTGACTCAGTGGTACTCGAAGTTCTCTCCTGAATCTCCCCTCTGAGGCCGTCTTTAGGGCCTTTCACGACAGCACTCTTACTGAGGCGTGCCATGCATCCCTCAAGAGAATCATCAGCCTGGATTAGAGAAACTTACAGATGTGGACACCACTCTGGGAGGCCACAATTTCTGAAAAGTTTGATTGTGAGCCAGAGGTGCTGGGTGTTGTGCTAGATGTTGTTAGAAATACAATCTCTGATTCAATCTTTAGGTGCTAAAGATCAGACTTTCTATTCCCTTAACGACGGTCTCTGGGACCCACAGGAGCAGTTCTACCAAGACCTGTGGGGTCGCCTTGCATCGGAACGGACTCCATGGCAGAGTTTGGTTTGGGTACTAAACTTACAAGGAATATTGGGAGCACTATAGTATTAGCATATGACTGTGAGCCCAAGGTCAGCAGGTCAAACCCAGCATTCCCACTCTGAGTCACATACGTTGTCAGCTGCTGTAAAGAGGAACAGCAATGAAACCCTGTGTAAGGTTTCTCTGTTGGAATGGACGCCATGGCAGAGTTTTGTGTGCATATCTTACCCTGCCATCAAGTCATGGAGATTTATTCATGTGGTTCTGTGAGCGAAGGAGCAGAAATCTGCCATCAAGTTGAATCTGATCTGTAGTGACCTTGCAGAACAGAGTAGAAGTGCTGCTTTGGGTTTCTAAAACGTTAAAACAATAGACAGTCTCATCTGCTCCAGGGGAGCAACTAAGGGGTGCTAACTGATGACCTTGCCGTTCATAGCTCAAGGCAAAGCTAAACCTATCACCCTTTAAACCTGATTTGATCTCTTTACTTTGAAAACAAAACAAACAAAAAACACCAGAACAAAAACAAACGCCCTTTGCTGTGTTGTTTGGATCAGCAGGTTCTTTACAAAGGTGGACTAAACCTAGGGGAAAGGGAACCATGGCCTGAGAGGAGGATGGTGTTGTTGGTGCTGTGGAGTCAATATCTGCGCATAGCTACCCCACATCTGCGCATAGCTACCCCACATCTGCACATAGCTACCCCATGTCTGCGCATAGCTACCCCACGTGGCTAGGCTTTCATCTTTATGGAGACGAAGCCCTGGTGGCACTTCCAAGGAAGCATTAGCGTATTCACTACAAGGACAGTGTCTCATACCCACTGCATGCTCCTAGGGAGAGACGTCGAGGCTCTCTGCCCCTAGGAATATTTAACTAACTAACTTACCACCATAGAGGCCATGCCCCAGAAATCCTCTTTGGATGAGTCAGACTTGACAAAAAGACAGTGAATTTGTGTTTTTCCAATTTGTGATTTCCAAGATTGTGACGTTTCCAATCTTTGTGGGTGTAGACTGCAGTCTTCCCATTGTAGAGTGAGTGTCTGGGTAGGTATGAATTGCCAAGTTTTTACTTACCAGCCTAGTGCTTAAAAATGGAACTCCTGCAAATGAGTCAATTCCAACTCATAAAGACCCTAGAGGCCAGGGAAGGTTGCCCAGTGGGAAGTTTCCAAGACAATAACTCATTACAAGGGTAGAAAGCCTCATCTTCTTCTCTCAGAGTGCCTGGTGGTTTCGAACTGCTGACCTTGTTGTGCTTAGAAGCCCAATGTGTAACTACAATGACACCAGGGCTCCTTTATTGAGTAATAAAAACTCAATGCCATTGAGTTGATGCTGACTCTATAGGACAGGGTAGAACTGCCCTGGGGTGGGGGTGGGGGGGTTTCTGAGACTGCATCTATTTATGGAGATAGAAAGCCCTTCTCTTTCTCTTGAGGATCAGCTGGTGGAGAGTTAAAATTAAGAAGGTCCTGTTGACAGAGAAGGTCTTTGTTGCTTTACTCCTAAGGCCCCACAGTTCTACGTTGCCGTGATTAGGAACAAGATGACATCCTGGGTGTGTATCCCCTACCTCATTTTAAAACAGCTGTTTGGGAGCATGCTTATCCCATATCCTTCTATTCCCACCCCAGAGTCCGGTTTGGTTTTATCTATATATTCAAGCAGGCATTATAAAGTACATATTCTAGTATTGCTGAAAAAAGAGCTCCATCTACCAACCTCCTCTTATCTTGGGAGTATTCTGCACTTACAATGGCTACCATGGAACACATTGTCAAGTTCGAGGACATCAGGGCTGCTTCGTGGGATTTACAGGCTGAGGAGATTTTTAGTCATCAGCCCTGAAGCAGGCAGGGTGAGGAAAATGCTGTGCTACAGTATTAGGAAGGAGTTTCTCATTCTCCTGCTCCTCTGGGCCTTCTGGTGAGCCTGTTCCGGGTAATTTGTCTTTCCATTGCTAAAGCGAGTAAACAGACAAGGGAAGGAGGGCCTCTGGTGCCTGAACCCTTTCCCTCTTTCAGGCCAACATCATCTCTCACAAAGTTCCAGGGATGTAAATATCGTAAAGGCCAGTGGTTCAAACCTTCCTAATGCTGCAACCCTTTAAATCAGTTCCTCGTGTGGTGGTGACCCCCACCAACCATTAAATTATTTTCATTGCTCATTCATCACTGTAACTTTGCTATTGTTATGAATCAGGCAGCCCCTGTGAAAGGGTTGTTCGACCCCCAATGGGTTTGCCACCCACAGGTTGAGAACCGCTTGTATAGATCATCATGAAAATGGTCTCATTACTTAGATCTATCTTCCATTACAATATTTAATGTCAAAGGCCTTAGTATTCTCATGACCAGTTGTTGGTTTGGGTTATTGTTGTTAGATTCACTCACTGCCCCCCCCCCCACCCACACCCCCCAAAAAAAGAATTTATCATGACTCTGAATTTCTCACAGCCACCTCAATCTCAACTCTGGAACTGCAAACAGCTTGGATGCATCTCGACAAACACAAGAGCTTTAGTAATATTCCCAATGGTTTCCAGCAATGCAGTACTGTACGATATAAAATGTATTAGACATTTTAACGTATAGACTTCTTGAGCCTTGTCAATTATCGAGAGCTGGGTCTCTAGGGGCAATTCTTCTAATGAATGCGAGGCGCTCTGCCCAAGCTGGGGCTGGGGGGATGGATCACCTGTTTGTGAAAGATATGGTTCAGCTGCTACCCTGACAACAAAGCTGAGCACCTCAGTGACCCAAGGGACTCCAGAGATGCCTGCTACTGTTTGACTGCAAAAGGAATTGGAAACGTTCCAAAGACACAGCAGGTGCAAACAAAACAAGACAAACAAACAAACACCCCAATTTTATTCTCTTTAAAGCAATCATAGGTTCAGGCAGGAGTCTGGGTCACTGAGCAGGTGTACAATACATAAAAACACACTAGGAAAGTGTGTAAGATCTGACTGTCTTAAGGTTGTCTTCAAGTGCAGTCAGCTCCTGGAGACCCCGTGTGTGTCAGAGGAGCAGGGCTCCACAGGACTCTCAGCGGCTGATAGTTTAGAGACATACAGCCACCTCTTTCTTCAGAGGTGCCTCTGAGTGGGTGTAAACCTTTGATCTCTCAGTTGCCAGCCAAGCATGAATATCAGTTTTGCCACCTTAGGATTCCATAATCTCTGATAGTAGGTTAAAAAGCAACAACAGTAGAAGAAACACTCAACAAGACACAACCATAGGGAGAAACAACAACTTCACAATAGTTTGAGATCATCATTAAAGTCCCTTTGAGATTCGTACAGAACTGAACTCTATTTGCTGAAAAAAAGGGGAGAATTAGGACCAGCAACGAGGCAACATATCCCCCACACAATTTAGTGATATTCCTGGTCTCCTTTACTTTTCAATTAAAAAAATATATTTATTGTGTTGCTGCTGAACTAACAAGAACAAGAGAGAGAGAGCATGAATAAGAAGGACTGTTCTGAGAACTGGTTTAAAGTCTTAGGCACTGGTCTGACCACTCTTTCCATCTTTCTGGCCCATTCCCCTCTCCACCTAACACCATTCTGGGACCGTCTATGATGGGAATATTCTGCTGTTCCCATGCTGACTCATAACAGGAACCTTGACTTAAACAAGGCAAGTAACTATTTAAGGATACAGATGAAAATAACTTCACAAGACTGTATTCAGTCCAAGGGGGTTGTGAATCATTGCTCTTAGAAAGCCTTTGCCACCCAGGGAATTTGTGTGTGTGTGTGTGTGTGTGTGCGTGTGTGTGCGCGTGCAAGCAGGAGGTCACACAGGGAGATCAACCTTCCTAGTGGATAATGTATCGCCTGTCTGAGATCTGTTTGTGTCTCCCAGCCTTGTAAAGTGCTACTGAAATGGGACCCCACCCACCCCCACCCGCCCCCACCCCCAGCAATTGAGGCAAAAAGCCTTGAGTTCTATACTACTGGGCTGCTTCTCAAAGAAATGTTTTATTATTAACTAACTGATGCTCAAAACACACCTGCGGCACTGCTAGTAGGGCTCCGTCATTCTCCTGAGTGGTAAACACATTAAGGCTTTATGTGAAGTCATCAATAAGTGACAACACCAAAAGTAAATCTAGGAATCTGTGTCTAAAATGCCTACAGCGGACTGCTGGATTCTCCCTCTTCAGCCTCTATCCTTCACATCTCAAAGACCAACCAAATTCACTGCCATCTAGTCAAGTGCAATAGGGTTCACATGTACTTAAAATCCACGTATCCAAAATCTAAGGGAGAGTAACGCTAGTGGGAGGAGCTCTGGTAGTGTAGTGTATTACCTGTATGGCTGCCAACTCTGCAAGGTCCCCAATTTGAATTCACCGGCAGATCGGTAGGAAAATGATTAGACTTTCTACTCCCATAAAGATTTACAGCCTGGAAACCCACAGGGGCAGGTGTAAGCTGCCCAAAGGTTGTTCTGAGTTAGAACTGGCACAATGGCAGGAAGGTTGGTCTTTGACGTCCTGGCAGTGTAGCAGGAAGTCCTGGTGGTGCAGCGATGACACAATGGGCTGCCGTCTCAAGGTCAGCAGTTTTAAACCACCAGCCACTCCACGTAAGGAAGAGGAAGCTTTCTATTCCCACAAAGAGTTACAGTCTTTGAAACCCACAGGGGTTGTTCTAGCCTGTCCTGTAGAGTCATTTTGGGGTGGAACCAACTCAACAGTAGTGCCTTTGGTTGGGTGGTGGATTATGGTTTGAGCTACTAAGCAAACGGTTAGTGCTTGGAACCCAAAACCTGCTCCACAGGGGAAAGATGAGGCTGTCTGCTCCTGTGAGAATTCAAGTCTCAGAAATCATGAAGCAAGTCACTCTTGCTGCCCACTAGAGTCAGCGTGAGTCCAAGTTGACTTGATGGAAGTCCATTTGCTTGCTTGTTGGTAGCTTTGTTTTCATGTCCCCACAAGCAGCCCTAGAAATGTAGCTTCGGCCACAGGCTGCTAACCTGCCAGCCGCTGTCTGGCTGTCTGCTCCTGAAAAGATTTAAGGTCTCAGAAACCCAAAGTAGGGTCCATGAGTAGGAATCCACTTGACAGCAGTGAGTTTTTGGGTTTTTTTCTCATGTTTTGAGAAGGCGCTTTTAAAAAATCATTTTATTAGGGCCTCATACAACTCTTCTCACAATCCATACATACATCCATATACAACTCTTATCACAATCCAAATATACATCAATTGTGTAAAGCACATTTGTACATACACTGCCCTCATTCTCAAAACATTTGCTCTCCATTTAAGCCCCTGGAGTTTGTTTTGTGTTAGTAATCCTACATTTTAACTTAGAGATTTTTGTAATAGGACCCTCAGGTGACAGACTGTATCAGGTAGCAGGCATCAGAGGACCCCCCCACCTCAAAAAAAACAGGCATTTTCTTGTGAACAAGGGGGTTGGGGTCTCAGAATGGAGAACCAAAGCCCATTGGTAGACAATTGTACATCCCCTCACAGAAGAGTCACAAGGAAGGAACTAGCCAGCCAGGGTACAGTACAGCACCCACAAAGCAGTTATTTCATGCTTCCTTCCCCACTCCCACTCTCATGACTCCAGTTCTATCTTACAAATCTGGCTAGATCAGAGCATGACACTGCTACAGAAAAGAGGTCTTGACACACAGAATCCAGGACAGATAAACCCTTCAGGACCAATAATGAGAATAGCAATACTATGAAGGTAGGGGGAAGGTGGGGAGAGAATGGGGAAACTGATGGCAGTGATCGATGTACCACCCACCCCACAAGGGAAATGAACAACAGAAATGTGGGTGAAGTGAGACCGCACATGGTATAAAATATGAAAATAAAAATAATTTATAATTTATCAAGGGTTCATGGGGGTAGGAGGGTGGGGAAGGAAGGGGGAAAAAAAGGAGCTGATACCAAAGGCTCAAGAAGAAGGAAAATGTTTTGGAAATGATGATGGCAACATATGTACAAATGTTCTTGATACAACTGATGTATGGATTGTTATAACAGCTGTAAGAGCCCCCAATAAAATGATTTATCAACTCTTTTTAAAAGAAAAATTAGACTAGCATTTTCAAATGAAATATATGATGTCCAGTTAAATTTGAAATCCAGATAAACCCTGATTACTTTTTCAAAATATAAGTGGGCCCCTCTCAAGTACTCCCTCAACACAAGAACACTTTGTTCTAACAATTCAGCAGTCTGAGATGCTCACCGGCCTGGCATGATCACTGATGCCAATGGGTGCACAGGCAAATGTGGTGAAGAAAGCTGATGGTACCCGGCTACCAAAAGATATAGTACCTGAAGTCGCTGAAGACAATGGGTGCACAAGCAAATGTGGTGAAGAAAACTGATAGTGCCCAGCTATCAAAAGACATAGCACCTGAAGTCTTAAAGACCTGAAGATAAACAAGCAGCCATCTAGCTGAGAGACAACAAAACCCACATGAAAGAAGCACACCGGCCTGTCCTGGCTAGATCACTGAGGACAAAATGGGTGCACAAGCAAAAGTTGCGAACAAAGCTGATGGTGCCCAGCTATCAAATTATATAGCATCCGGGGTCTTAAAGGCTTGAAGACAATCAGGTGGCCATCTAACTAAGAAACAACAAAGCCCACAAGGAAGAAGCACACCAGCCTACCCCGATGCAAACGCTGAAGACAAAGCAGGTTCAAGGGCAAGTGCAGTGAAGAAAGCTGATGGTGCCCAGTTGTCAAAATATATAGAATCTGGGGTCCCATGGCTGGAAGATAAACAAGGGGGCATCTAACTGAGAAACAACAAAGCACACGTGGAAAATGCACACCAGCCTGTGAGATGACAAGGCATCGAAGGGATCAGGTGTCAGGCATCAAAGACAAAAAAAAATCATAGCATTGTGAATGAGGGGGAGTACAGAGTGGGAACCCAGGACCCATCTGGGGGAAATTGGACATCCCCTTACAGAAGGGCTCTGGGGAGGTGATGAGCCAGTCAGAGTGTAGTGTAGCAATGATAAAACATACAATTTTCCTTAGTTCTTAAATGCTTCCTTCCCCCACTATCATGATCCCAATTATACCTTAAATAACTGGCTGGACCAGAAGATGTACACTGGCACAGATAGGAATTGGAAATACAGGGAATCCAGGACAGATGAGCCCCTCAGGACCAGTGGTGAGAGTGGCGATATCGCGAAGGTGGAGGGAGGGTGAGGGAGAAATGGGAAACAGATGACAAGGTCTACATGTAACCTCCTCCCTGGAGGACAGACAGTGGAGAACTGGGTGAGGAAGACATCGGATAATGTAAGATATGATAAAATAATGATCATTTATAAATTATCAAGGGTTTGGGGGGAAGGAGGAGCAGGGAGGGAGGAGAAAATGAGGAGCTGATGCCAGGGGCTCAGGTGGAGAGTGGGTTTTTGAGAATGATGATGGCAGCATATGTACAAATGTGCTGGACACAAATGATGTATGTACAGATTGTAAAAAGAGTCATATGAGCCCTTAATAAAATGATATTTTAAAAAGTAAAATAACAATATACACTAGTTTATTGCTTTATTGATTATCATACACAGATATGCATCACTTAACATTCTGTGGAATCAGAATAGTATATGATTTGGACATTGTGTGAACATACTATTATACAGAATAGATACGTTTGTACAATATGTTACATAGAAAACCTGGTGGGAACTGTTTACATGTTGGGCTGCTAATCGCAAAGTCAGCAGTGCAAAACCACCAGCAGCGCCCCATAAAAAAGATGAGGCTTTCTACGCCCATGAAGAATTACAGTCTCAAAAACTCCCAGGTACCATTCTACCCTGTCCTATATGGTCGCTATGAGTCAGAATCAAATTGATGGCATTGAATTTGGTCTTGTTGCTGTTATGATATCATATTATACCGCAGATATACTCTATATATGAAAGAGTGCACCTGTCTGTATAACATATGTACTCTATATATTATCCAGGAAGAGATGGGGCTTTCTGCTCTCATAAAGCTTTACAAACTCAGCAACTAACAGGGGTAATTCTACCCTGTCATATGAGTCGGAATCGACTCAGTGGCAGTGAGTTTGGTTTGGGTTTATATATTACACAACAAAGATACTTCTACATATCTAAGTCACTTCCTGGCAAGTTGGTCTGGCTCTCTGTTATTGGAGCCTCAGGATTTGCAAACTTAAACCTGCCGTTGGCTTTGTGCTCTCTGAGAGCAGTCACTCGGAGCCAAGTCTGCATCCACAGTCCAGAATGCCAGAGTGCAGCAGCCACCTTCCAGCGTCTTTCCTCAGGCACAGGCCCACTGGACTGGGAAGGGCCCACACACCCTTAGCAGCCAGCAGTGGGAGCCCAGGCAGCTGTGGTTTGGCTGCCTCAGGTCTGGTCAAGAGGTGCAAGCCCTGGCGCCAGTGCCAGAGGCTGCAGGCCAGCTTGGGGAGTCCGCTTGTGGGCACCATATTCTACAATGGCCCCGCTTCCTGGTGCCCTTCCAAGCAAGCCCGCCCCGATCCTTTGGACTTTACCCAAATGGATGTTCTGCGGTGCATATCGGTAGTTTCCTTCAAAGCAAAAATAAAAAGGATTTCAACTGTAAAACATGACCAAAAAAATCAGAAATTTTCCTGACGTTCAGCAAACTCAGGTGTAATCTTTCTTATTTTTATCTTATCCCTCTCACTGTAATAACTGTAGTAACTAGTAGCCAGTACTAAAATGACAATCCATTTTAATCATTCAATACAATCTCATTTATTTCTGCATTAAATCAAAGGAGCCCAATGGCATAGTGGGTTGGTTAAACATTGGGCTGCTAGCTAGTCTCCAGTGTTCAAAAGACCAGGCACCCACAGGTGAGAGATGAGGCGTTTGCTTTTATTTCTCTGGAGATGTACAGCCTCAGAAACCCGCTGGCAGAGTTCTCGAGTCCCACTGAGCTGTGATTGATTCGACGGCAGAGATTGAGCTGTGGCTGCATCTAATCTGATTCTCTTCAGTCTACTCAGTAATTTCTCTTCATCTGCTAATTCAGGAGTAGCAACTAGTCTCACCAGCAGGGGAAGGAAGGAGAGAGAAAGAGTCAGAGAGAGAGAGGAGGAAAGAAAAGAGAGAGAGAGAGAACATTTCTGCACAGTAGAATACATTCAGTACATTTTAAGTTAAGGAACTTTTTTACAAAGAATGCTAAGTAGGTGACGGGGCAGGGTGCTAAAGAAGCCTCACCGCCATGAAGCAGATGCGGATGCATCGCGACCCTGTGGGACAGAGTGCAGCTGCCCCGGTGTGTTTCTGAGACGGGAACTCCGTATCAGACTAGAAAGTCTCTTCTTCCTCCCACGGTGGTTTCCAAGTGCTGACTTTATGGTTATCATCACAATGCATAATAACCAAGAAGGCAATAATTTGAAAATATTTCAAATGAGCATGTTTGATCTGCTCCATTTTCCAGTGGGGAGACTTTGCGTTGTTTGCAAATTTGTCTACCAGCTAGGTTAGTTATAATTAAACCAACTCATAGTACACACACATTTATGGACTGGGTAATTCGAACTAGGACGACTCTAAGGTTCTTTGCCATAGGAAAACTCTTGAGATTCTGTTTTCCCTACATCAGTCATTGGTAATTTGAGCCTTTAGCAGAATCAAGATGACCAAACAACGAAGGCATCCCGCACTAGCCCCCCAAATGACTCCACAACAAACTCACTGCCGTCAGTGGAGCCCGGCTCAAAGAGACCCGAGAGTGCAGAGTGGACCTGCCCCTGTAGATTTCCGAAGCTGCAAATCTTTAGGGAAGCAGAAAGCCTCATCTTTCTTCCGCAGAGCAACCAGTGGTTTCCAAGTACTGACCTTGTGATCAGCATCCTGAGGACTAACCCGGACCCCACTAAGGCTGCTCTCACATGCTTAGCCATCTCAGTGGCTTTCTGTTTCTGACACCCTTCTCCTGGTGGGCAAGAGCCCCACGAAGCCTTTCACGAAGGCAGGCTTCCCTACATGAGCCACTAGAGACTCACTGCCATAGAGTTGATGCTGACTCATAGTGGCCCTACTGTGAGTACACAGACTGTAACCCTTAATGGGAATAGAGCAGCTGGTGGTTTCACACTTCTCAGACCTTGCAGATGTCAGCCCAACACATAACCACTACACCATCAGGGCTCCCCCCAAACCCAACCCAATAAAACAGCTTGTTTGCCCATCCTTTAAGGGTTGAAGTATTAAATAGTATGGCTCAAGAATTCTGTGGCAGGGTTGGGAAATCAAAATGCATTAACTTTGGAAAATGACAAGTACTTTCTATTATTTCTTTAACTGTGTCTCTCCTATCCTAGACACATAGACTGAGCTCTTAGTGATTTATCCGCAAAGTAAGGACATAGAGTTATATGTTATGAGAATGTTTTCAACTTAGTCATCTGTGATTTCATGATTTTAAATACACTATCATTCATCATGCAGTTGCCAGCTGGTGGACACTAGGGCATAAGTGAAAGGTTATGCATGGTCTAAAAAGAACATCCCGAATGCCTACATTATCCAGTGCAAATGCAGTAATACATCATGAGCAGCACATTATTAAACAACATATGACTAACTAAGAGTGAAAATGGGAATTTCTAGAACTAGGAATATAGTCAGGGTGAATGTTATTGTGATAACATTTCTTTAAAATGAAACAATCTTTATTTTGGCAAAATTGTATGTAAAAAGCTTAGAATAATTTACACAGAAAATGTCTATTTTCTAATTGAAACCTAATATATGCACATACAAGTGGGACAAAAAAATCACCTAATATTTGGATACTAACAAAGAGTGCCATGTAAAGAATTAAAAACAACAAGCACAAAACTTGAAGAAAGACTCAAAATATACAGAACTGGAATTTAAAACAAAAACACACACAACAGGGTAGGGGAATAAGCAAGTCAGAAATGGTTCTTATATGTTTTATCATGCACATTATCATGCCTAAACCTTGTCATCAAAGTCCAGCTTCCTGATGCTGAGCTAAGGAATTCTGGGATGGTACATGTCAAAGGTGAAAGCATGTCTCCTTTTC
Source organism: Tenrec ecaudatus (assembly GCF_050624435.1). Lineage (NCBI taxonomy): Eukaryota > Metazoa > Chordata > Mammalia > Afrosoricida > Tenrecidae > Tenrec > Tenrec ecaudatus. The sequence goes on along the minus strand of NC_134542.1, from coordinate 72,395,605 downwards.
GAGCAGGAGAGATGGGTCATGTGATGATGTTCTATTGCAATATCTCCATGGCTTCCTTGCCAAAAGCCTGATGCATATTTAATCACTTTATTTAATGGATGTGAGCTCTCAAGTCACAGCTTCCCATTAGGAAAGCTCTTGCTCCAGTTCAGCCGAGCACTCTCATTGCATTTCCTGACTTTGTGGTTTCTGAGAGGCAGAGCTGGTGGAGAATTCCCTGGCTGATCCATCTGTCTTCACTATAGACAAGAAAATATAAATCATCCAAGTCATTAAATGTGGGGGCTGGGTAGAATGTCCAAAACATTTGAGTCAGGTGCCCATAGAGCTAATTTTAATAACTAGAGAATAGATCCTGCCTTTCTCCCACCCCAATGCCTTATTGTACATATAGAATTTGTTGGATTGGCTGGTGTCTATTCTGCTGTGTTTAATCTTGAAAACAACAGCATCAAACATTTTAAAGATGACATAATTTAAAAGATCAATGAAGCACATATATGCATACAGAAGGAGAGTTTGGTAGCAAAGAAATGGTTCACACAGTTGCAGTGGCAGACAAAGCTCATGCCCATGCATCAGATGGCAGGCTCACGGCCTCTCTCTTAAATAAGGTTGCTGCATGGATGGTGATCAGCAGGTGAGAGAGCAGGCTAAATGAATGAATTCAGATAGGCAGGTAATATGGTATGCCTCTGTTCAATTCCAAAAAAGTGGAAGTCAGAGGATGAACCAGATGCAGGATCCAGACCCAGCAAAAAACAAGCAGGCTTTTCCATAGTATCCACTGAGGTTGGAAGCATGTCACACCCAGAGGAAACTTCCTTTCAATTGATTGGAGGAACACTGTAATCTGCTTCTCACCCTCACCTTCTCACAACTGGTTGGCTGCTCATAGCAGAGCCAAGTTAGAGGCGATTGTGTGGTGTTAGAGCACATCATGGGGATACTAGGTCTTAACTGTCAACCACCACGAACGCTAGCCCAGACAAGTTGACACAAATTTTATCACAATTCTATTCAACAAACATTCGCGTGGATGACATAGGCATCAGCCACCAATAAAATAAAATAGAACCTATAAAATAACAACAAATTTTCAAAAATTTAACCACCATCGCAAATTAGTGATAGCACAAACTAAAATCCTAACACTTAGTGAGAGCAAGAATATAGTAAAATTGAAACTAAGAAACTAGATAATGCATTAGCAAGGACATTAAATTCTGTATTGAAGTACATAGATCTTCAGAAAAACAATCTTCCAGCACAAAATATTAATCAGTAGACTAAAATATAAATGCTACTTTTACTCGGTGCACCTTCATTAGAATTTTAATGAATTGATCTAAATCTTTGTTTCGATCCTTTTCATTTTTCTCATAGTAATATTATAGGGGCTTTTCCTATAGATTGATCAAAAATAATATTTTCCTTCCATATCATTTGAAGAAAACTTTATGTTATTCAGATTAAAAGGGAATAAAAATAAAAGAATTTCAAAATTAAGCCTGTTCTAGGGACCTGAATATCCCACTTGGAAAAGGCATCTAGTTTCTAGGGCTGCTCTGTTCATATGCTTCCATCAATAGAAAGATCTTGGCATCATTTCTTTCTTTTTCTTCTTTTCCCCCAATTGATTTATTGAGATATAATGCACATGTCATACACTTCCATAATTCAGTCGTATTTAAAAAGAGTTGTGCATACATCACCATGATCAGTCCTAGTACATCCTCCCTCCTCTGCTATTCATTATTTGGTCCCCTTGCTTCCCTTCAACTTTCCCCCCAACCCCCAATAAGCAATTACATCAGTTATTGTCTGTACAAACCCGTCCCTTCAGTGGTTCATCAACAGGGAGATATACCAAAGAACAAAAGGGATTAAAAACTACACACACACACACACACACACACACACACACACACACACACACACACACACGCCAGAGAGAAACAAGGAAGGAAAACATATTAAACCTAGAAAAACTCCAGAATCTGTCAAGAGGGAGATCAAATGACCAGGTATCAAATTACACCTCAGTTCCATCTACCGTAATCAAGTTTATAATAGTCTCTCTGATAACAAGGCTGTCGTGGTCAGAAGGGCTCTTCCGGAGGCCTAATAAGAACAGGTACTCTGTAGACAGATTTTGGGCTTCCACTGTCCTCCAGAGTCTTCTATAAATTGATTGTTCACAGTTCATGCTCTGATACCTTTCCCTCCATCAGATTTGTATTTTGCTACGTGTCACCTTTGGATCATGTAGACCGGTGTGCTTCTTCCATGTGGGCTTAGTTGACACCTCTCTTAGATGGCTGCTTGTTGAAATACAAGCCTTTGTATTTAAGATCCCAGACACTACACTTTTTGACAGCTGGACACCATCAGCTTTCTTCGCCATAGTTTTCTGTAGCACCCATAGCTTCCGTGATTTCTTCATCAAGGAGAGTATGGAGCAGAGCCATGTCCTAAGAGCTAAATGTTCTTGGATTGGGACTAGAATTGTGAGAGCCCAGAATCCATTCACTTGTCTATGGATTACGTACACTCTGGTTCCATTTTTGTCCTTTTATGATAAAGAGCAATATTAATCATCCCCCTGATGTGTAAGACAATTCCCTTGATAGTGCCAATTTATCCAATGGCATAGAATTTAACATCCTGCTGAGAAAAAGAAGCAAGTATAGCCTAGCTGCGAACCGCAGTCCATGAGTTGTTGATTAGTATGATTGAATTCTTATGATTGAATAATTCAATAAGTATGATTGAATAATTGAGCTCTATTTACATTGACCATGGGGGTTGGTGCTAGGGGAAATTTTTCAGTAACATTCATTTCCAAGGGCAGATTGTTACCTATCAGATTAATAAAGGTTATATTAAAGTAAGGAGAATGTTAAAATTGTAAATACATGATGGTTCTAAGCCACCTTTCATGGGAAACCCACTAAGCCAGGCATCTTAACAAAGGCCCAACAACTTCCAATGCCCCGGCCTTGGGGCGTGTTCTCGCAACAGAGTATTTGTGTCTTAGTTCCTAGGGGTACAGGTAATTTTGTGGTAAGGTCCGGGAACTAATGAGATTGACTGTGTCAGTGGTTTTCAAATTAGGAGGCCCGGAGGTGTTCAAATCATGAACTGTTTTTTCTAAACTATGATTTAAAATTTCCAAGGACTCTACCTCTCTTTTACTTTTATTGTATCTTATTTTATCTGTTTGGGTTTTGCTGTCTTATTGAAGGGCGGTAGGCTCTGTTTAAGGAGTTATGTGATAGACTTGATTCGACACTGGGCGGTTAACAGCAAGATCAGCAGTGCAAACCTATCAGTGGCTACGTCAGAGAAGGATGAGACGACACTACCAGAAAATCTCATCTTTCCCCTTCAGAGGCCCTGGGGGGTTTGAACTGTTGGCCTTGAGGTTAGCAGCCTAATTTGTAACCCCCTATGCCATAAGGACTCCTTTTAGGGCCCTGGGAACTAAAAATAAATGCAGGCAGAAGCACTTTTTATAGAAGCACGTTTTACTTAAGGCCAATTAACTAGGATGTCCTATGAAACCATAACCCTAACCTCCAAACCAAAGCACCAAATCCCATAAGGTATTCTGTTGTACATTAGCAGTCTCAGCAGCTCCCTTCGGGAGGAGGGGTAGGAAGCATTGCTGCTAATGTATATATCACACAATTTTTGACAAATCAACTTTTCACATGTGCACCACTTATTGGCCACTCTATTTTATTTCTCCAAAGGCCAATCACAATGTTTTCTATTGCTTGCCTGTTCAAAATCCCACCTTTTTCTGCACTTTCACCTGTCCAGATCAACTAATTATTTATATTTCCATATTGAGCTTAACATTTCTTATGCAAAGGGGTCTGCCTGGCTTACCAAATGTCAAATATGAACTCTTTACTAGCTCATCCTGCCTGCATCACTCCTATCTGTTTCAGGCGCCCACCTGGCCCCAAATGTTGATTCTAGTTATGATGGTGCGCCATTTACTCAAACTTCTCCATGGCCCTCTCCTTCAACCACACTCTGAAATCCTTAAACAGAGATCTGTCTTAGGCATTGGCTTTTAAATTACATGACATTCAGTCCATCATAAGAACTTGTTAAATGCCTATTAAATAAAGACAACAAAATATTTCTGCCAACGCAAACAGCTGAAGAAGTAAACGCCTATCGTTTAGGTACCAAACCTGTCATATTGATTTATATGTAAATTTCAGTTCCTATGTTTTAGGTCATTATTGTGGCCACTGTGTCATTCCATCTCTTTGAGGATCTTCTGTTTCGCTGACCCGCTAATTGGCCAAGCAAGATGCCATCAACTAGAGCAGTGGTCCTCTACCTTCCTAATGCCGCAGCCCCTTAACACAGTTCCTCGTGTGTGGTGACCCCAACCATAACATTATGGTTGCTACTTCATTAACTGTCATTTTGCTACTGTTATGAACAGTCATGTAAATATCTGATAGGCAAGATGTATTTTCATTGTTACCAACCGAACACAACCAAGGCATAGTGATTACTCACACAAACAATATGGAATTATATATTGCGAAATATTTGTTTCTAATGACAAATAAATGAAATTCTGTCCTGAAGCATGGTGTAGCATGGGTAACAGTCTTCCGCCGGGTACTCTTATGTGGGCATATCTGCGTGTGGGTGGTTTTTCAGTTTCTAAGACCATCAGAAATATGTATTTTCCCATGTTCTTGGGCGACCCCTGTGAAAGGGCCGTTCGATTCCCAAAGGGGTCGCGACCCACAGGTTGAGAACCACTGCTCTAGAGACTGGTTCAGTCTACTAGTATGTGCAAAGTACATGAGAGGAAGTTTTGCCACTCGCTTCTGAGTAGCTTTCTGGCTACACCATTGTAAGAGAGATGTATTTATTCTTCTGCAAATCCACATATATTCCACATTCTTCACCAGCACCATAAACCCAAGGCATCGGTCCTTCTCTGGTCTTCTTTACTGTCCAACTTTCCCGTGCACACGAGGCCACTGAAAATACCACAATGTGGTCAGGGGCACCGTAATCCTCTAGTACTTCAAAGAGGTCATGTGCAATGGATGCGCCAAAGGCAATACATTCTTTGATTTCTTTATAGCTGCTTCCATGAGCTTGATTATAGATCCAAATAAAATGATATCTTTAACTTCAATGTTTTCTCTGTTTATCATGATGCTGAACCAGTTGTGAAGCTTTTTGTTTTCTTCATATTAAGTTGTAATCCACACACTTCCTCTTTGCTTTCTGCTGCCAAGGTTGTGTCACCTGCTTATGGGAGGTTGTTAATAAGCCTCTCTCCAATTCCAATTCCATACCAATTCTTCCATTTAGTCCAATGTCTCAGAAATTTGCTCAGAATATAGACCAAATAAATATGGTGAAAGAATCATACACTTTTCTTGATTTTGAGCCATGTGATTCACCTTGGTCCATTTGAAAATTTTCCTTTTGGTCTGTGTACAGCTTTCTCATGGGCACAATAGAGTGTTCTGCGAGTCCCCTTCTTCGCAATGTTAGCTATAATTTGTGATGAACCACACCCCAAATGCCTTTGCTTTAAAACGCAGGGCAGAGTTCTTCTGGCATTCTCTGCTTTCAGTCAAGATCCAGCTGAAATCAGCAATGACAGACCTCATACCATGGCCTCTTCGGAATCCAACTTTAATTTTTAGCAATTGCCTGTAGGTAGACTGCTGCAACTATTTTTGAATTATCTTCAGCAAAACTTTACTTGGGTATAATACTGATGATATGAGTGGGAAAGTTCTGCATTCTGTTGGATCACTTTTCTTTGGGGTATAGATTTCTATAAATGGAGATACATCACACATTTACCATTATGTTGTTGCTGCTAGGTACCACGGAGCTGGCTCCAATTCATAGGGACCCACCCGCTCGCTGTACATCAGAAGGAAACCTGGCCAGTCCTGTGTCATCTCACAATTGTTGTGATGTTCCACCTCCACTCCCAAGGGAGCTGTTAAAACTGCTAATATGTAACCAAACACCTATGGGATTTGGTGCAGATATAGCAACAAGAGGGCAGATCAGGAGTTTTAACATTTGGGTGAAGCAGAGCAGTGACCTGACTTGGAGAAATTGTGGTCTGAAGCCCGCTACAATCGTAATTCTCCTTCTGAGGGCACCACTCAAGTTTCATAGCAATAACATCACTGGCATAGGGAATAGGAAAGGTTTCTCGGCAGGCTGTACGGCTCTGAAAGTGTTAGCCTCGCCAAAATTTTACCACTCATCCGTCACCTGCATCAGGCTCCGGAAAGGGCTCCCTATGTCCCGTCCAATCCCCCGTTTCAGGGCTTGGGTCTGTAGTGGGTTCTATTCTGTTTCTCATTCTTGTTCAACCCAATTGTAAAACCTTGGTCTCTTCTGGTCTCACTGTTTGGCCATCACTGAACTCGTTCGATACCCCTGGATATCAATTTACCTGCTGAAGAATACCTTAGTTATTTCCAATTTTGACAATTATACATAAACATTTTTGGTGTGGGTGTTTATGTCAATATATGTTTTCACTTATTTGAGGAAATGCCTACTACGTGAAGGTTCTGTCTTATGCAAAGGCGGCAACTGTGACTATTTCAAAATGTTCTTTTTTTTCCTCCTTTTTTTCCCTAGTATGTCAGCTACCCTTTAATTTTGCTTCTCAGAAGCTTAGTTTTGAAAAAAAAATAACCAGAGTTACTAATGAAAGGAATTATATTCTAAGAAAATAATCACATTTGTTTGTATTCATTTTTAATAACGTAAGATCCATTTATTTTCTATATATAAGTTCTGAAATGAATGGTCTTTCCCCAAAAACATGTGCTGGATTCTTCATCCTTTACCTGTGAATAAAATCCCATTTAGAAATAGAGTTTTCTTTGTTATGTTTATGAGGACTTATCTGTGTGCCTTAAACTGACTCCATTTTGAGTTATAAAAAGGACAAATGAGGCCTTCAGAGGTAATGACAAAGGTGGAAAGACAGATGCTCTGTGGTGACTGCCAAGAACTCTGGAGAATTACAGAAAAGGATTTCCCCTTCGAGTGTCCTGGAGTGGACAGACAGACTTCCTCTAGTGTCTGAGCCCTGAACTCGCACTTCTAATTTGCTAAAGCATGAGAAAATAAATCTCTGCTATTTAAAGTCACCCACTTGTACTGTCCATCAGAGCGGTGCTCTGAAATTAAGATATGCATCAGCAGGAAGTCCCGGCTTAGGAAAGAAATAACCCCTGTGTCTCTGGGGTCTTGTCTGAAGCACAGAGAAGCTCTACCTCCCATGAAATTATCCAGCTCAACCTGTGCCTTCTCTTTTCTCAACGTTCGGTCACCCACCTCTTCAGATCCTCTGTCCGACCATTTTACATTTGGAATGTACTTCCAGATAGAATGAACTCCAGTTTTCAAAGCTTATACAATGTGATACATTGTAATACAGATTCTGCTCCTCAAAATCCTTTTACGTGTATTCTTTATGCAGTTACTAAAACTTATTCTAGATAATTCTGTGCACACGCTGGGTAAAATACAAAGCATACACCACACCAATAATGTAAACATGTACAATTCTGTACTACTGATCGTCTTCTTCCATTTGTGTAGCCATTCTCTATATTTTTCCAAATAATTTCATCACCTTTAACATAACCCCTGTGCCCTAATCAAAAACTCCTTCTTTTCCTCTACCACCTCAGGACAGATTTGGGGAACCCATTATTTGATTGCTTTCCTAGACTGCAGGGCAGGTAAATGCTTTCAAGAATACAGTATTTTTTTACCTTTCCTGGTTGAGTCCAAATTGTAGATTTATGACTTGGATTTCCCCCTAAACATTAATCTTTATTTTTGAAGAATAAGTAAAATCATAAAGCTCAAAAATATCTATAATGAGAAGTGTGTCTTCCTCTCTCCTCTGTTACCCAGATTCCGCACCCCAGAGGCAACCACTGGGAACAATCCCTTGTGTATTCATCTATCTATGTGTTTTTATAAACATGCATAACCTATTCATTTTCCTTTGTACACAAATAAGACTCCCTATGTATGTTGCTTTATGTCTTGCTTTTGTTACTTAAGTGTATAACTGAAAAACACTTCTACATTTCTATTTATAAATAAGTTTTATTTCAATGGTTTTATATAATTAAATGTTATGTGTGTATCATGAACTGAGAGGTCCTGGTGGCATGGTGGGTTATGTGTGGGCTGCTGACCTCACAGCAGTTTGAAACCACTAGCTGCTCTGCAGGAGAAATACTAGGCTTTGTACTCCTATAACGTGCTGTAGTCATGGAAACCCACAGTCAGACGACTCTGCCCCATAGGGTCAGTGAGTCGGAATGGCTTCGAAGGCAGTGAGTTTGAGGTGTTCCTAGCTGCTGAACATTTGTGTTGTTTCCAAAGCAGTAAGGATTATCTCCCTTTAAGTAGCTTCCAATGTGTGGAGTGACAATTGTAAGACAAGCACCTAAGAGCAAAATTTCTGGGTCATAACTGTATGTGTTTTTAATTTGGAAAAATATATACATTGCAAGTTGTTCTCTGCTGGACTTGCCCCAGTTCATACCCTTTAAGAGTGTATTGGGAATTATTTACATACAACAAATTCAACATTTTAAAAAATTTATTTAGTTTTCAATTTGGGGGAATGTTCATTTCCTGCAGTTGGAGTTTGCAGTGTAAAGACCTTTCTACAAACTCAGAAGTCACTGTGCTTGTTTATTTTAGAACTATCTGTCTAAAGATAGTATGAATTGTGTCCCCCACCCCCAAATACATGGGACTTACGAAAAGTTATGGAAAAAGGCGTTAAAAGATAATGAACGGCTCTGCTTACTGTCTGAAGTCCCTTCCTATGTATTGAAATCTTAACCACAGTACATGTAAATATCACTTTATTTGGAAATAAACCAAGAAAGTAAGGAAAAAAGATCCCATTACTACGGAGTTGACTCTGAACCATACTGTCTCTATACAGGGTTTCCAAAAGTAGATCACCTCAACTTTCCCCTGGTGGCTTAGAACCATGAACCTTGTGACATATGGCTTATCTTTAGAGTTATGAGGCGTAAAGGTTTTGGGTATTTTTTAACACTAATGATGACATACCAGTGTAATGTGGGTACTACATCTAAGCATTTATTTATCAAAAGAACTAAAGCAGAAATAAACACATAGGAGGAAGGGAAAGACAGGTGAGGTAGAGAGCTAAAGGCAGAAATGCCAAGTATGGATGGCAATTCCTAGACGCTGAATAGACCAAGAAGGACCTATTCGTAGAGCTACATCCTGAATAGGAATTCCTTGTCTCCTGAAGGTTAAAAAAATAATGTTTTTATTTTAATAAATCATTTTATTGGGGGTTCTTACTGCTCTTATAACAATCCAAACATCCATTGTATCAAGTACATTTGTACATGTGTTGCCAACATCATTTCTAAAACATTCTCTTTCTACTTAAGCCCTTGGTATCACCTCCTCTTTTTTCTGCTCCCTCCCATACCCATGAACCCTTGATAATTTATAAATTATTTTTATTTTCATATTTTATACCATCTGCTGTCTCCCTTCACCCACGTTTCTACTGTTCATGAAAAATAAATTTCTATTCTTTAGAACCATCATCCATTTGTAACATATCTGTGATGGCAGCACTATGTAATTAATACTTTATTCATCTTTTTACTGGAGTGCTAGTCCATTTCTTATTAATTTTATGAATTCTTAACATATTAATAGAATTAGCCCTCGCCTGCAATATAAAATGCAAGTATTTTTATCAGGTTGCTGCTTGGGACGAAGAGCAGACTAATGGCCCCTTTTACCTTTCAAAGCTTTAGTTTTTTAAATAAAGACAAATCCATCAATTCTTTCTCTAATTACTATGGTGGATATTTTTGTTCAATTTTTCATTTTCGAAAAGAGAAAATTTTCCTCTAATGCTTTTGTTGCTTACTGTATATACTCAAATATAAGCTGATCTGAGTATAAGCCGGGGTACCTAATTATTACCTGGGAAACCAAAAAAACTGATTGACATGAGTATAAACTTAGGGTGGAAAGTGCAGAAGCTATTGGTGAGTTTCAATAATCAAAACAAATGAAAATAAAATTACTAAAAATTGAGACATCAGTGGGGTAAAGTACTTAAATATTTATTTTAAATAAAAAACATAAATAAAAGGACAAATCATTTAACATTAGTAAATCAGCACAGCAAGTGGAAAATAGGTTCAACAAAAGCAATAAGGTATCAACAATGATACCTTAAGAGTACTATTCCCTGAGCTCAATCAGCAACTAAGCTGAAATGTAAAGAGTTAAAATCCTTCAAAACTGGATTCTTCATCATCATCCGTATCCCAGTGCAGAGCTTCAGCTGGTGTGAGGTCATCATAGACGCTGTCCTCACTAAGATTGCCGCCATCACCATCACTGCTGTCCTTTTCATACAAAGCGCAGTCTTCACTGCTATCCATAGCATTACTAATACTACATTTCTGGAAGGCACGTCGCACCATGTCTTCTGGAATGTCTTCCCATGCATCTCGAACCCATTTTGCTATTAACTCTGTCAGGCTGCATGAGATTTCCTCCTTTTGTTAGTCGGGCTTGACCAGATGGCATCCATTCATGCCACATCCTTCGCACACGGTCTTTAAAAGGCTTATTCAAAGATACATCCAGAGGCTGCAGTACAGATGTAAGCCCACCTGGAATAACGGCTACAGTAACTTTACTAGATTTTGCCAATTTTTTATGTCATCTGATAGGTGGGCTCTGAACATATCCCACACAAGTAACAATGGCTTTTTCTTTAAGGCTGCTCCTGGTTGTCGGTTCCAAATTTCTTCCAGCCATTTTTTTGTTCCGTCTTCATCCATCCAGCCTTTAACATGTGCACGCACAGTAATTATTGGTGGGAAATTGATCTTTTTAGGCAAGGTCTTTCTTTTAAAAATAATAACAGGATGCAGCTTAGTTCCATTAGCAAAACATGACAGACAAAGAACAACTGTAAAGTGTTTTTTTCATTTCCTGTGGTTTTGAGAAAAATGGTTTCTTTTCCTAAACTTGCCACAGTTCTGTTGCTTGGAAGATCAAAAGTCATGGCAGTTTCATCCAAATGCCAATATCTGCCAGGTCATAATTATAAATCCTTCTTTATTTTATAATAAATGCCTGGAATGACATAATTTTTTCTTCAAGTTCTTATGGCGATTTCTGGGAAATCTTTGTTCTTTGTCTCAAACATAGTAAGTCAAACCTATTCATGAAGTGGGTACACCATCCTGCTGACGCAGCAAATTGTTCAATGCCTGGTGCTTTATATTTGTCATCCTTAGCCATTTGTAGAGCATGTATGTGGATTCCCATGCGTGTTATGCAGTAACCATTTTGACGACACTCCATAACCCATTTATGCAATTCACTCTCTAGAGCTCCATAAAAAGACGTTAAACCACGATGAGCTTTGTTAACTTTTGGAATCTGTTCCAAGTCAACCTTCATTTTCCACCACTCCCTCACTTGCTTTTCGTCAACACAGAATTCCCTCCCTACTTGCAATGCTGTTATTGCTCTCTTCTGCTCTTGAGACAACCTACATTTTGAAACCAGCCTCATATGACCGGCGTTTTTGTTTTGATTCAAGAATATCCATTTCTAATAGGATAAAAAAATAAGACTTTGAAAAAGAACTTTCATGGTAATACTCCCTCCCCTGCCCTCTGTGATGTGTTAGCTGAGAGGGGTGGGGGGAGTCTGTGTGGGTGGGGGATGCAGGATGTGAATTAACACAGAGACCAGTGGGGAGAGATGGAGCACAGCCACAGCCTCATCCTTACCAGTTCAGCTGCTGGCATAAGTGAATCACTAGGGGTGCTTCTGCGAATTGGAGCCGTCCACATCATAGGACAGCTCTGATTGGTCAGATGTGAGCAAATAAACAAACATTCAAAGCCCTGCAGTGTCAGTGGGACTTTGAATGAACAGCAGAGAAACGGCAATCACCCGCGAGATAATGGGCACTCGTCCAGTTACCTGGGTGGGGAGGGGAGGGGCAACGAGATGTTACACCTCTACACCTTGCTGGGGTACCACTGACCTGTGTATAAGCCGAACTCCAGTTTTTCAGCACATTTTTTGTGTGCTGAAAAACTCGGCTTGTACACGAGTATATACGGTACATGCATTACAAAATCATTGTGTGTACAACATAAAAAATCCAATAATTATTCCAAAATCTAAAAAGTATCTTGATTTGTTAATGATAAATAAACCCTTTAATCAACTAAAAACATAGACTTCTTTTGGCAACAGTTAATATTGTGATTTACGACATATTTTCAGGATCAAATGTGAGTATCATTTCATAGTACTCTTAAGTAGTTTCACACTTCTATTTAGGTATGTCCAGATTACTAGTTTCCAGTGTAGGACAAAATAATGTTTCAGATGTCTTCTATCTTCCTTTTTTTCTTGTCCTGCACACAATCACATTATTTCCTCCATTCTTCCATCCACAAGTACTACTACATTGCAATCTTATTCTCAGTGTTGTCCATTTTATCGCCCATAGATGCATAAACTGCACCCTAAACAATTACATACACAGATTTCTTTTCTTTTCATAGTTAAGTCTTATGTATTTTTAAATGCACCAATAAATGTATTTATTTATAAATTATACAAGTGTATAATTGTATAATATTTTATGTACATTGTAAAACACAAAAAATAGACATTTAAAAGGATGAGATTACATACAAATGACCACTGTAACATTTTTCCAGTGGGTGTAATCATCTGTGTATAACTGGGATATATACATCCCTACCCCCACTCTGCCCTACCCCACCTGAAGCCATTGCTATTGAGTGTCAATGATGATCACTGCATTTGGATTGTGAGCTCAGATTTCAGAAAAATATACAAAGGCACAGCGTTTTCCTTTCTTTTTTTAATCCTCCTTTCCATTTTGTAAAATGGCCCTAGAAATGAGTTTAAATATGATATGATACTTGATGCCAACTCCTTGAGACAAACTAGGTCCAATCACTACTCAGCTGGTAAGTGTCACTTGGTGGCTCTTTGTTAGCTGTATGCTTTAAGGCAGACTACATAGGCGATGTGTCTCCTAACTGTACTACAACATTCATTCCGGAGGAGTCCCTTGGATCATCTTGTAAGGTTCTTGTTCCCAGTTGACCCTTAATATGCTATTTCCCTAGAGGTAAAAACTAGGAGGCAAAGGGTCTAAATATAGAGGTCTAAATACAGGCATGTACATATGTAAATATATTTATGTAGGATGATGGGGAAATACATCTATGTGCATATATTTTTAGGTTTAGTATTAAGGTAGCAGATGGACATTGGGCTTCGACTCAAGTACTCCCTCACTTTGTTCTATTAAACTGGCATTCCATAATCCTCACCTTCCAGACATGATCGCTGAAGACAAAGCGGTTGCATAAGCAAATGTGGTAAATAAAGCTGATGGTGCCTGGCTATCAAAAGATAGAGTGTCTGGGGTCTAAAAGGATTGAAGATAAACACATGCCTATCTAGCTGAGAAGCAACAAAGCGCACATGGAAGAAGCACACCAACCTGTGTGATCAAGAAGTGTCAATGGGATCAGGTATCAGGCATCAAAGAACAAAAAAATCATATCATTGTGAGCTGAATGAGTGTGGAGTGGGGACCCAAAGCCAACATCCCCTTACAGAAGGGTCGTGAGGAGGAGAGGAGCCAGTCAGGGCACAGTGTAGCAACCATAAAACATACATCTTTCCTCCAGGGTTTTTATGATTCCTCCCCCGCTATCATAATCCCAATTCTATCTTACAAATCCGGGTAGACCAGAACATGTAGCCTGGTACAGACAGGAACTGGAAATACAGGGAATTCGGGACAGATGAGCCTCTTAGGATCAGTAGTGAGAGTGGCGATACTGGGAGAGTGGAGGGAAGGTGTGGTAGAAAGAGGGAACCAATTACAAGGAACTACATATAACCTCCTCCCAGGGGGATGGACAACAGAAAAGTGGGTGAAGGGAGAGACGTTGGATAGTGTAACAAAATAATAATTTCTAAATTATCAAGGGTTCATGAGGGAAAGGGGCGGGGAGGGAGGTGAGAAAATGAGGAGCTGATATCAAGGGCTCAAGTAGAAAGAAAATGTTTTGAGAATGATGATGGCAACAAATGTACAAATGTGCTTGATACAATGGATTGTGATGAGTTGTATGAGCCCCCAATAAAATTTTTTAAAAAGGTGTTATTTCCCTGTCCTTACACAATTTAACATAAGAGTTTTGCACAGAATAAAAATTATTTATTATATTTGAAGTCTCTATTTTAAAATGTGTTATTCCACAGAAAGTGTTAGCCACAAAAGTAGATGCCACAATTTTTACCCTGAGAAAACATTCATTTTATTTCGGTCCTCACAGAAAGTGAAGACATAATTTATAAATAAAATTTTCTATTAAAAATGTAATGTAGTTAATAAATGTATTCTTACCCTATGACATACGGGCAGCACTACTCATTGGACTAGAAAGACTAGTAAGTTAGTGGAGTTCAAGTGAATATAAACCCACTGCCACTGAGTCCGTTGTGACTCACAGCGAACCTGTAGGGCAGGTTAGATATTCCCCTGTGGATTTCTGAGACTGTAACTCTTTGTGGAATTCAGAAGCCCCTTCATTCTCTCATGGAGCCACCAGTGGTTTTGAACTGTTGACCTTCAGTTAGCAGCCCAATGAGTGACCATTTCCACCAGGGCTCCTCTATAAGAACATACAATAGGATTTTTCATTGTTTTAAAATGTTTTTTCTCATTTTTCCATAAATATCTCTCTGTGTAAATATTAACTTGTATATTTGCTTCTTTTTTAGGGGTGTGTGTGTGTTAAAATTGTAGACCCTAAAAGTAGAGTTATTAAAAGTACATTAAATTCAAATTAGATTATGTCTCACTGTTATTGAACCAATGCTGACTTATAGTGACGCCCCAGCCCCCACCCACCAATGGGTTTGCGAGACTGTAACTGTTTACAGGAGCAGAAAGCCCAGTCTTTCTCCCACAGAGCAGCTGGTGCTTTTGAACTGCCAACCCTGAGGATCTAAGCCCAATACGTAATCACTAATCACCAGAGCTCCTGATGGTGACAAGTTGGTAAAAGTTAACAGATGTTAAATCCAACAAAATCACCCTTATTTAAAAAGAAAACAAACAAAAAACTATATAATGTAGATCATTATTCTGACATAATTCATAGAAACTTTTATCATAAACTTGCCAAAATATTTTACTTATATTTTAATGCAAAAAATTCCTCTTTAAGTTCTGAATCTATTTCTCCAATAGTTCTCCAATTATTTGTACTAATAGTTTGCCCTGATTGTTAAAACGCCCATTGCTGGAGTATATACCAAGGTTCCATAGGACGCGAGACAAGAAGAGCACACCGGAAAGGGAAAGAAGCAAGCCTTGCAGAGGAGGAGGGCTGGATTACTGGCAGTGTCCTCTTTCCTTCTAAATTTCCAGGTGAGCAATCAGATGCAATTAGAGCTTTATTGTATTTTTGATAAATGATGCAAAGAGCTTTGTAGAAAATCCAAGGAAGACATTTTCAAGAAATTTATGATCAATAATAGCACTTGACAAAACAATAGGAAATCACAATATGAATAGTAATGAAATCACAATTATGGTGATGGTATATTTTAATGATAACTTAGGGCATTTTTGGCTCCCTATTATATCACTATAAAAATTCAATGGTATTCCATTTTCTGTATTAAAGAAGCAATAACGTTTGACTTAAAATACAATTGCTTTAAAGAGAGAGGGGAGGAAAGAACTATCTTCTTAGTGGAGGTAAAAGGATATAGAGCAATTTGATTCCATAATGTCATCTGTGGCAGAATAATTATGTTTACTGGCATTGGTCAAGGCATGCTCTGCCTTTCTGTCCTCCTTATCATCGCCTGGCATTTTTCCTTACCACCCTGAATGATTTAATTCCTCCAAACTCCATTCCATGTCTAGCTGCCAATAGCTAAAGGCTCTCCCTCTAGGCTGAGGTCATTTCCTTTCCAGGTACAAAAAGGGGGAAGAGCAAGTAAAACCTTCAATGAAGACATTTTTTCCAGATGGCAAGGCACCAAGACTGTCCTCTCATAATCCACAAACGCATTCCACTCACCTTCTCTGAATAGTCTTCTATACATTTTCTTATTATTTTCATGTAATTTTCTTTTTTTATTAAATCATTTTATTGGGGGCTCATACAACTCAGCACAATCCATACATCCATTGTGTCAAGCACATTTGTACATTTGTTGCCATCATCATTCTCAAAACATTTGCTTTCTACTTGAGCCCTTGATATCAGCTCCTCATTTTCCCCTGCCCTCCCCGCTCACCCCTCCCTCATAAACCCTTGATAATTTATAAATTATTATTGGTTTCTCATATCTTACACTGTCCAATGTCTGCCATCACCCACTTTTCTGTTGTCCATCCCCCAGGGAGGAGGTTATCTGTAAATCCTTGTGATTAGTTCCCCCTTTCCACCCTCCACCCTCCCGGTATGGTCACTCTCACCACTGGTCCTGAAAGGATCATCTGTCCTGGATTCCCTGTGTTTCCAGTTCCTATCTGTACCAGTGTACATCCTCTGGTCTAGCCAGATTTGTAAGGTAGAATTGGGATCATGATAGTTGGGGGGAGGGGGGAAAGCACTTAAGAACTAGAGGAAAGTTGTACGTTTCATCGTTGCTACCCTGCACCCTGACTGACTCATCTCCTCCCTGTAACCCTTCTGTAAGGGAATGTCTAGTTGCCTATAGATGGGCTTTGGGTTTACGCCCTGCACTCACCCTCATTTACAATGATATGATTTTTTTGTTCTTTGATGCCTGATACCCAATCCCTTCGACACCTCGTGGTCACAGAGACTGGTGTGCTCCTTCCATAGGAGCTTTGTTGCTTCTGAGTTAGATGGCCACTTGTTTATCTTCAAGTCTTTAAGACCCCAGACACTATATCTTTTGATAGCGGGGCACCATCAGTTTTCTTTACCACATTTGCTAATGCACACATTTGTTTTCAGTGATTGTGTTGGGAAGGTGTGCATCATGGAATGCCAATTTAATAAAACAAAGTGTTCTTGCATTGAAGAAGTACTTGAGTAGAGGTACAATGTCCACCTACTGCCTTAATACTAAACCTATAAATATATGCACGTAGATCTATTTCCCCACCATCTTGTATGAATATATTTACATATGTACATGCCTGTATTTAGACCTCTATAAATGCCCTTTGACTCCTAATTCTTTCCTCTATGTCCTTTTACTTTCCCCTTGTCCCACTATCATGCTCAGCCTTCATTTGGGTTTCAGTAATTTCTCTTGGTTGCATTGCCCTTGATAAAGCCATGCCAGGCCTCTCACACCCTCCTTGTCACTAATTTTGGATCACTTGTTGCTCTCTTGTCCCTGGGTTTGTCAACACCCCTCCTTTCCCCCACTTCCTCCTATCCCTTGTCCCCCTGTAACCATTGGCCCAATTGTTTTCCCCTCCAGACTGTTCATCAAGCCTATGTTATCTAGATAGACCTACAGAGATAATAGCGTGCACCAAAAAACAAGGCATAGCAAGACACAGCAACAACAGAGAACACAACAATCACAACAAAAAAGAAAACCAATGACCCAGCAAAGAATGATTTTAAAAAGGAAAAAAAAATTAAATTAAAAAAAGAAAGGAAACCCTGTAAATAGATTAAGGTCTAATTTTTTACCTCTAAGCATGTCCTCCAGTCAAGTCCTACGGGGTGCCACGCTCTGGTCCCAAAGCCTATCTTTTGCACTTTCTCGGGAATTCCCTGCTCTGCTCCTCCCATTGCTCTGAAGCACACCTTTAGTGTTTTGGCTCGGTTTCGCGGGGTGTAATTTTCATTTTATAAAACGTTGCTGTCAGTGGTTTTAGTCTAACTCGGTGATTCTGAAGAAGGAAGGCCCTCGCACGGTGTCAGAAGCGATTAGCTAATCTGATGGCTATGGGCCACTTTCAATTAGCACACAGACGCACACCAGCAAACTGGAATAACCATGATGCTTAATGCTACTGGCAATCCTAACACAACCCCTGGTGACAATTCGTGACACAACTGAATCCTTCAAGACTAAACGTAATTGCTGAATTCTTTTAAAAATGAATAAAAGTCAGTTTGCCAGATATACACATACATATATAAATCATTAATCTAGTCACCTTACTAAGAACTAAATTCCCAAGCAACATTTAAGAGCAAAATACTTTCAATTATATTTTAAATACACTAGCTCAAAATAATTAAAGGAGAACAAATCCCTGCACTCTGACCTTATCATTGCCTAGCATGAATTTTGAAGTGGCCTTCCAATGTGGATGAGTCCACATCGTCTCTCTGAGCACCCAGGGGGCGTTTGGCTGTTGGGAGATAGTTTGCAGTTGGGCCAGAAAAAAACACTAAGCTGAATCAAGCACACCTGCAATCTATGCCCTCAGTCTCACCTGAACTCACTAAGTGTCCAAAATTATGACAATATAACATTTTTTATTTAGTCGTCATTGAGTGATTGATCTTTCCTATTCTTTTTGAAGGACACAGAATGAATCCTAACTAACAAAGCCATTATTGTAGATTAGCAGTCATTCAAACTAAAATCATACGGGTTCAGGTATGCCAATTTTCTCTTTAAATACATACTAATTTAGCTTAATTTGGTCCATCCCTTCCTGAGAATGCTCACTGTTGTTAGATGCTCTTGAGTCGGTTCCGACTCAAAGAAACTCTGTGTACGACAGAGCAAAACAGCTCGTGGGCCTGCACCCACCTCACAACTGTTCCTCTGTGAGCCCACAATTGCCGCCCCTTGTGTCACCCCATCTTGGTGAGACCTTCCTCTTCCCTGCCAAGCCCCCCCACACTTCTCGAGGTCCTTCTCCAGACACTGGTCTGTCCTGAAAACATGTCCAAAGTACGTGAGAATGAATGCTACATATATTATAATCTATCCTTGAACCCTATGGTGAAATAACTCATATCTTTTATAGTTTGTTTTTTACATACCTATTACCAACCTCCTATTCTTTTACACCAGGTACTGTGCAGGAGGCTGAATCCACGTTAAAGAGATGGTGTCCCTTTCTTTGGGAAATTCAGCATACAAATCCACAAAACATCTGTACGCCATAATAAGCACTGGGATTGGACCACACAAGGAACCGAGCTAGAGTCACAGGGCACAGCCTGCACTCACAAGATGGTCAAGAAAGATGTTCGAGAATGTGTGAAGAAGAGAACTTTAAACTGAGATTTAAATTTGGGGAAGGAGCTAGCCAACAAGAGAAGGGAACAGTGCAGGCACTAGGACCAGCATTTGAGAAGGCTTTTATTCAAAGGAAGACAATTGTCCTGGGTGTTCTTGGTTCAGAAGCCAAAAGTGGCAACACGAACATACATGAAGGACAGGGGTTCATTCCACGGAGGCTGAGGACGTGGCCAGAGCTGGGAGTGAGCTGTGAATGACAAGACAGAGTTTGCTGTTTTTGTTGTAGTTCATCAGTTTCTGTGTTTCTCTTTTTCTAGGCAGTCAGGAGCCAGTGGACCATTTTAAGGGAGACATGATGTCATCATTGCTTGAATGGAAGTCGAGAGACCAATGTGAACACTGTAACAGGATCTCAGGTAAATTATGATGATAACCTGAACAAATGTATTGGCAATTTGATCTAGAAGAGAGACTGGAAGACGTACATCAGAAATGTACGACTACATAGAGATAATTAGAAAGACAGATAGCTAGAACTCAGTTTTAACTGAATAGGGAGGCAATGGGATCATGGAGTCAACACAGCATTCAAAGGTGACTTGAATACTTGGTAGGTTGGGGAGGCATTATTCAAATGAAAAACTGAGGGCAAGAGACCTGAAACAGAGTTTGAAGAAAAATCCTAATGACCCATCCATCTACAATAATATACTTTAAATCTCCAGAAAAGGTTGGGCTTTTCCTTAAAAGAAGCCCACACAATCGTCCCAGTACTTCACTCACTTTCACGTGCTCACAGGAATTGGAAAGGTTGCCACGCATACAAAATGCAAGGTTCTACAAAAATGTCTTGTCACAGTAACAGTGGGTTGGTCATATTAAATAAAGTGATGAGGACCCCCCATTGGTTTTCTCTCTGATATTCTTTTTCTTTGCTACCAAAAGCCCCTTCAGCAACAGGTAGGAAAAACAGAGAAGCATTCCCAGGGGTGAACCCGCATGGCTAAGCTACCTTCTGTCTCTAGGAGAGGAAGGCAGGCACAGCCAAGCTTCTGGCAAGAACCCAGAACTGACTCATCTTTGTTCTGTAAAATAAAATCACATCTTGGGAGAGTCCTGACCTGCACCTTAAGCATCATGGCAGATCATAAACTTGCCTTTGTAAAAATACGTCACTATGTCCCTGTGATGGAGTGAATCACTTCTACCATGGGACTTCTAAAACCAGCTATTATGAAAAACCCACGTGTTTATTATTATTATTATTATTTTATTTTCATCTTAAGCAAAACTGAGATCCCCATTGCCTGAATGGAGGGCAGATCTTCCATTACATCTAATGTTTTCTTCTAGCTTTTTTTTGCATACGTGAATAAGCTATTCCAGCAATCATAATTATCCCACACATAACTATCCTAAAATACCAGCTTCCAATAATTAGTAAAACTGAAGAGAGGGAGAGAGAGAGAGAGCTCTACTTACCATAGATTCTAAGAAAACTAATTTTGGTTCAAAATGTTTCAAATAGTGGAAAAGACAGAAAAAAACTTGTTAAGAAGATGGAAAATGAAATCACTGGATTTGGACTATCGCCTATCAACATATGGATAGGTTTTACAGATGTTAAAACATAATTCATGGGACTTTATTTTGAATTTCCAAAAGCAAGCGACCCAAAGAGGGCTACTTCTTCCAAACCTTAACAGGCAAGAGAAATGCAGAAATAACATCAGTGGGGTTTCTGAAAAAAAAAAAACGCAACCACCAAACACAGACTTCAAACTCTTAGAAATCCACCCTCCCTCTAAACAGCTAATGTGGATTTCCTCTTTACAGACCTGAGCACTGGAGACCCACCGGAAGCCACTCACACACAGGAGAATTGTTCTAGGAGTCGTACATTCTTATGAGCGATGCAACTTAAAAACTAAAGCGCTAAGTCAACGAGCAGACTGTTTGCTATATAATCACTTACAAAAGTTGGCTTTCACTGTTTCTAGCTTGGTCAAGTGGCTTGGATCATTTCATTCGTCTTTAATACGAGTCACAGAATGGTCTGTCTTTGGAAGGGACCGCTGCAGCCCGAACACGAGGTTAAGAAAAGAGGATTCTGAATGCTACCTAAAGTCCTCTCCGTGGGTTTTCAAAAGCACAAGGGCAGGGACGAGGCTGGGTAAGCGGCCTGTGTAAGCATGAGCATCCCTGAGCTCCAAAGGGCGCGGCGCGGCGCGGTGCGGCGCTCTCGGCGCAGGTAGTGTCGGCTCTGCCCGTTCTGCCACCTCAGCTTGGCTGATGGGCTTATAACGCATGTCTTTTACCGGGAAAGAGAACGGATGGGACCGACCACGAAGCCCCTCGAAAGACCAGGGTAGCGAAGCCTGAAAGAAAGCAAAGACCTACAGGTCCCTCTGAGTTCTCCTCCACATTTGCCGAGCCTGGAGGCAGACGCGCACGCCGCCTAGGACTGGCTTTGCCAATCGAAATAGTTGTCTTTCTAATCCCCCCTCTTCATCCCGTCGCTGGGACACTCCCTCCCCCCCCACACACACACACACCGCCACCAAGCTTCGCTCCCCGGAACTTTCAAGGTGCGTGGCACAGGGGGGCCAAAACCAAGCGATGAGAAACAGACACAGGTGGGTGTGGCGCTCGACAGGAGCCGAGCCCAAACTGGGGCTCCGTTCCTTCCCGCCAGGCGACAGGAGCAGGAGGAAGAGCGCTTACCTGCAACCGGGCCCTCCGGCCGTGTCCACCCAGGAACCTGCGGGGTCCGCCCCGGAGGAGCGGGTCTCCGCGGAACCCTCCCGGCGGCCCCTGGCGATTTCTCGGCCCTTCTCCCTCTTTGGGGGTTGGGGGGCTCCTGTTGCTCAGCAGACTGCCGCCGCGACCGACCGCTGGCACCCCGGCTGCCAGCCAGGCGTGAGGGTGGAGTTGGACAGCAGACACCCGCAGCAGGAGCCGACGGCCGTCCCTCCCAGACGCGCCCTGGAAAGCCGGAGCCCCGCCCACCGCGCGGCAGAGCCCGCCCCTCCCTCCGGCCCTCCCAAGGGCGGTGCGGGGCGGGGTCGCGGCTCTGGGCGCGGCGGGGGCCCTTGAGCATCCTCTGCACCGAGCGCTCCTCGCTGAGCTGGGCGGGCGTTGCGGGACCCCCTCCTCTCCCTCTCTGTTGGGAAGGATGGACACGGTGTGTCCGTGCTGGGGGCGGGGACGGCGTGCACACTCCAGGGCCGATCTGCAGCTTGGAGAACCTTTGGGCACTGCCCCCCGCCCCCACCATCCACGCCCCCTCTTCCTGCTCTGCAGAATCTCTTAGCGTTTCCGAGAAGCCACTTAGTGCGGCTTGGCGGCTGGGGACCGGGAGAGCCACTCCGGAGGAGGGGGAGACCACTGCAAAGGCCATGAGTAGGGGCGGAGGCCAGAGCCAGCCGGCCTCCGCTAGCACAGTGCCTCTGAGACTCCGGGCTCCTGGGATTGGAGGCTGGGAATCCGTTCTCCCCTGGGGCTTTGCCCATGGAGACTGGGGCGGTAGCGCACCAGACCGGTCTCTAGGCAGCAAGCTTTCTTTTTTTTTTTAAACCGGCCATCGATTTGCAGAGCCTTCTAGGCGGGTCTAGAATGCATTGCGTCTGTCTCCATCCCTTCCTTGCCCGCCCTCAGCACCCCTCCCCGCTCTGGGTGGATTGAAGGCTCAGGGGTTGGCATAGGTGGGGAAGGAGATTGGGACTGGGCACTGGAGGCTGCCTTTCTCAGATTTGGGATTCACTCACTGGATGCGACCTCTGTTAGCAGTCTTTGGGTTCTGGGTTTCAAAGCTGGGCAGGGGCAACTTCAAAAGAGAGCCTCACAATTCATTGTAGGGGGGAAGGGGGTTCAACATCTGGTAGAAATAGAATTGAGCTATCTTTACAGATGAGAAACAGGCCCTTTCTACCTAGTGGGTGCTCCGAGGAAGACAGTGGAACAGGTTGGATTTGAGGATTCGGGACATAGAGAGGGCAGACGGTTTCAAGTAGAAACGGAGTAGTGGGTGTTTTCAGATATAGAGTTACTCACGTTCACACCTTTTCTTTAGCAAGTAGAGTGTAGCAGGGATCCCTGGTGGCCTAGTAGGTTAGGAGGGGGCCTGCTAACCTCACGGTGCACCGAAACCACCATTCAGCTGTATACTCCTGTTCTGTCAGGTGCCATCCACTCGGTTAGACTCTCAGCCGCTCGATGTACTTACTACACAATGCAACACCATCTGGCCCTATACCATCCTCATAATTGTGCTTCTGTTTGAGCCCATTGTTTGTTTGTTTATTACATACTTTTATTGGGGGCTCTCACATCTCATCACAATCCATACATTCATCCAAATGTGTCAAGCACATTTGCATCTTTGGTCATTCTCAGTGTCACGTGACGGCCAGGACAAGTCCGTTGCTGAGATAGAAAGAGGAGCGCTGATGGAAGAACAATGAAACTTATCAATGTCATTTAATTAAAAAAATCATTTCATTGGAGGCTCATACAACTCTTATCACAATCCATACATCCATCAATCATGTCAAGCACATTTGTGCATGTGTTGCTATCATCATTTCCAAAACATTCTCTTTCTACTTGAGCCCTTGGTATCATTTCCTCATTTTTTCCCTCTCACACGATCCCTCGCTCATGAACCCATAATAATTTATAAATTATTAGTATTTTTTCATGTTTTATACTGACCAATGTCTCCTTTAACCCACTTTTCTGTTGTCCATCCCCCAGGGAAGGGGTTATAGATAGATCATTGTGATCAGTTCCCTCTTTCTCCCCCCACCTTCTTCTTACCCTCCTGGTATCGCTACTCTCAATATTGGTCCTGAAGTGTTTGTCTGTTCTGGAATCCCTGTATTTCCAGCTCTTATCTGTACCTGTGTACATGCTCTGGTCTAGCCAGATTAGTAAAGTAGAATTGGGGTCATGATAGTGGAGGGAGGAAGCATTAAAGAACCAGAGGAACTTTGTATGTTTCATCAGTGCTATATAGCACCCTGGCTGACTCACCTCCTCCCTATGACCTTTCTGTAAGGGGACGTCCAGTTGCCTACAGATGGGTTTTGGGTCTCCACTCCGAACTTCCCCTAATTCACAATGATACAATTTTTTATACTGGCTTGTGTTAATCTGGGTACTTTAGAGAAACAATTCCACAGAAACTCATGTATAAAAGAGAGCTTTATATAAAGGTTAAGTGTGCATCAAGGAAACATCCCAACCCAACCCAGTGTGCCCAAACCCATAAGTCCAACATTAACCCGTATGTCAGACACCAATCCACGAAGTCCTCCTCCATCTCACAAAACACACACTATGACACCTACTACAGGAGGAAAACTGAATCAGTGAACGTGTAAGCATCTCAGTACTGGCAGGGGTCTCCACATGGCTGCTCCAGCACCCAGGGCTGCATCAGGGTAGGTCCATGTGGCTGCTCCTTGGGAATGTCTTCCAGAAAGTGATCTTTGCCAGCTGAAGCAGGAAACTGACTAAGGCAGCTGCACCCTGGTGCAACCATCACAAAGCATGAGATGAGAAATAGAAATGTGATGCTCACCAAGCCATTTATCTCTCCACCCTTCAATTAACCCCTTATGTGTTTATTGGTCAGTTTGGCACAATTAACTACCTCATGGGTCTTTGCTGCCTGATACCTGAACCTATCAACACCTCGTGATCGCACAGGCTGGTGTGCTTCTTCCATGTGGGCTTTGTTGCTTCTCAGCTACATGGCCACTTGTTTATCTTCAAGTCTTTATGATCACAGATGCTATATCTTTTGATAGCAAGACACCTTTTGCTTTCTTCGCCACATTTGCTTATTTATCCACTTTGCTTCAGCAATTGTTTTGGGAGGGTGAGCATCATGGAAAGCCAGGTTAATAGATCCAAGTGTTCTTACATTGAGGGAATACTTACGTGGAAGCCCAATGTCCATCTGCTACTAATACTAAACCTATATGTACATGTACATAGATCTATTTCCCCATGTTCTATATTAATTTATTTGCATATGTACATGACTGTATTAGATCTTTATAAATGCCCTTTGCCTCCTAGTTCTTTCCTTTATTTCCTTTTACTTTCCTCTTGTTCCACTATCATATTCAACTTTCATTTGGGTTTCAATAATTCTTCTCAGTACATTCTCCCTCAATTATTAATAAATATGGTACAAAATTAATAAAAATATATATTTGAATTGAACTGATAAAGAATGGTTTTATATGGATTCATTATGGGATGTTAGGCTCAGATTTTATTGTTAACACCACAATCCACTACCTGCAAAGCATCACTCGAGATACCTACATATATTGTGCAGAATCATCCATTGTGTTAGTGAACTATGGTATTGTTGAGTTGGTGAGTCTGTTCCAAATCATAGTCACTCATGTGACAGACTCAAACTGCCCTATTGTGTTTAAAAGAATAATATTTCTAAATGCAGATTGCCAAATCTTTCTCCCTAGGAGCTGCTATGTGGATTTGAGCTTCCAGCAGCCATTGTGACAACAGTTCTCCGTTGATGAAATGTAGCCATTTTTAATAAGAAAGAAGAATATTTTCTCTTGTGTTGTGAATAGATTGGTATCCAACTTCTGTTGCCACTAACGCCTAATATAACCATTTGGATATATCCATATAATAAGGTAAGTCAAAAATTATTTCTATAAAATCATATTGTTGTTCTTGGGTTCACTTAAGTTGGTTCTGACGGATAGCAACTATATGTATAGCAGAACGAAACATCGCCTGGTATTCATCATCCTCAAAATTTGTATTATATTTGAACCCATTATTGCAGATAGTGCATCAATCACTGCCATTGAGTCGCCGGAGGATCTCTCTATCTTTGGTGATCCCCTGTTTACCCAGAATCTTGTCCTTTTCCAGGAACGGACCGCTCCTAATAACATGTCCAAAGTACTTGAATGGCTTGCCTTACTCACTTCTAAGGGACATTCTGGCTGTATTTATTCCAGGATAGATTTGATTATCCTTCTGATAGTTCATCGTATTTTCAGTATTATTCCTCAGCACCAGAATTCAAATCCACTAGTTCTTCCATGCACCTCCTTATTCGCTGTCCAGCATTTATGTGCATGTGAGGCAACTGAAAATGCCATGGTCCAAGTCAGGTGCACCTGTGTCTTCAAAGTGAAGTCTTTGCTCTTCAACCTCTGAAGAGGTCGTGTGAAATAGACTTTCCCAATGCAAAATGTAGCGTGATTTCTTGGCTACTATGTCCATAAATTTTTACTGTGGATCCAAATAAAATGCAATCCTTAGCAACTTTGATCTTTTCTCCATTTATCATTGTTGTATATTTGCCCAATTGTGAGGACTTTTCTTTTCGCTACACTGAAGGCTCCATGCTTTGATAGTCACATGAAAGTGCCTCATGTCTTCTTCACTTTTAGCAATTAAGATGGTGTCATTCGAATAAGCCTTCCTCCAATACTGATGCCACGTTCTTGCAGAAGTCATTGATTTGTATCATTAGGATACATTTTCCAACTGCTGTTCCTTCGACTATATTTTCATCATTCATATACCACTTACTAATAATTGCCAATAAACCTTGATTGCATGCTTGATCAGGCTGAAGAATTGGTAGAATTCTTCAAGTTCTTCATCATTGGCTTTAGAGTTTGGTGTGTAAATTTGAATAATAGTTGTATGAACTTGGCTTCTTTAGCATAGTACTTCAAAATACATCTTAAAATGTTCTTTCTGGTAATGAATGTTACACTATTCCTCATGAATTTGTCATAGTCAACCATATGATTGGCATCAAAATGTCAACATCAGCCAATTTTAGCTACTTAATATTGAGGATATAGATAAAATGATTGAACTATTGAATTGTATGATGTGTAAATTACTTGCACATAAAACTGCTGAGAATAAGGAAAGTCATAGACACCTTTATTAAAGAGAAATATAAAATTGTGACTGGACTTTTCCTTCTTCTGGGGCTACACCTTTTGAATACTATGCATAGATGAATTGAGACCATAGAAATAATCTCTTTTTACTTCTCCTCACCTCTCTTTCTCTGTCTCTTTATACACATGCACACAAGCACACACACACGCACACACACACACGCTCACACGCACGCACACACGCGCGCACACACACGCTCACACACGCACACACACACTCACACATATCTGTATGCTAACTGCTCACTCACAAGGACGTACCATTCTTAGCATAGACCTAGGTTCTTGGTAGAGGTTTTCAAAAATAAAATCTATTTGTTCTTTCTTATAAACTTGATGACATATGTCATTATCCTTTCTTAGTTACCTTTCTCTTTCTACCCCTGTATTTTCTCTCCATCAATTTATATTGTATGCCGTTCTTAGTCTCCAGAACATTCTATAATATGTTGCTTTTAGTCTATGTGGTCTTTGTTTTTATTGTTCTTCCAACAGGTTTAGGATATTTGTTTTAGAGTTTAAACCCAGAAAAATACTATCTGAAAAATATATATTAAATATTTAATAATATTTATTAAATATTATACTAGAAATCTTCGCGAATTCACCAAACACTAAGTGATGATGTCACATACAGATATAAGTAGATAATGCCTTTTGTGAAGTTAAAAGAAAAGGTTGATTGAGGAAGCAAAGAGGACACCTCGTAGAACAAATCTTAAGCAATCATGAAAATAATTTATAAAGTGAGTTAGATCTGATCTTATATAATTTAAGCAGATAGAAAAAGTAGAGTTTTGTGTTTAGAAAATGTCACACATCGAAACTAGAACAAAGCTGAGGGCTCGTCCTCCACACCAGCTATGTGGACAACTGCCCCTCACCCCAGAAGAATTTACTTGAGAGGACGGCACTGAAGCTGCAGCTAGGGGAGAGGGGCATGTCTGATCAGAGCAAATGGGAGCAAATGAAGGGGGAGGAAGAGAGAGTGGAGCTCATCTTGGTCCATCAGGCCTGGAGGACGATATCCTCACTCTGAACAGCCAATGGACAGAGTGGACAATATGGAAGATCTCACTACAAGGCACACTGTCCCTTGATAGCTCAGGGCCCTAAGGGGGACAACACTGGAGACTCAGTGTCGGGACTGGACCAAACTGACCTTGTGACATGGAGGTAAACCACTAAAAGCGTGGGGCAGAGCAACCGTGGGAGCAGAGCAGGGAGCCCCTGAGGGAGTACAAAGGACAGACTCTGGAGCCAGAGCATGGTACCCCATTGGACCTGACTGAAGGACACGCCTAGAGATCAAAAATCAGACCTTGATCTATTTATAGGTTTTTCTTTCTTTCTAAATATTTTTCTTTTAATTAATTTATTCTTCTATGGGTAATTGGTTCCCTTTTTGTTGTCATCGCTGTGTTCTCACCCAGCACCTATCTGGCTATGGCTTGATTTTTGGTGTATATTATTACCTCTACAGATCTACCCAAATAAGATAGACAGGATGAATAGTCTGGAGGAGAAAACAATGGGACCAATGGTTCCAGGGAAGGGGGGGGGACACACAGGAGAGGGGCAGGAGGGGGTAAGGAGGTGGTGTTGACCAACCTAGGGACGGGGGAACAATAAGTGATCCAAAATCAGTGGCAAGGAGGGTGTGAGAGGCCTGGTAGAGATTCAGCAAGGGCAAGGTAACTGAGAGAAATTACTGAAACCCAAATGAAGGCTGAGCATGATAGTGGAACAAGAGGAAAGTGTAAGGAAATAGAGGAAAGAACTAGGTGATTAAGAGTATTTACAGGGGTCTAAAGACTGGAATGTACATATGTAAATATATTTATATAAGAGTGTGGTGAAACAAATCTATGTGCATATATTTATACGTTTAGTATTAAGGCAGCAGATGGATGTTAGGCCTCCACTCAAGCACTGACTCAATGCTAAAACACGTTGTTCTATTAAATCGTCATTACAGGATGCACACCTTCCCAACACGATTGCTGAAGAAAAATGTGTGCATAAGCAAATGTGGTGAAGAAAGCTGATGGTGCCCAGCTATCAAAAGATATAATGTCTGGGGTATTAAAGGCTTGAAGATAAACAAGCAGCCATCTAGCTGAGAAGTATCAACACCCACATGGAGGAAGCACACCATCCTGTCTGACCATGAGGCGTAGAAGGGACCAGTTATCAGACATCAAAGAACTAAAAATCATATCAGTGGGTGCCCACCGACCTGATACGATCAATGAATACAAACGTGTGAATACACAAATGTGGTGAAGAAAGCTGATGATTCCCGGCTATCAAAAGATATAGCGTCTGGGGTCTTGGAGGCTCGAAGTTACAAGTGGCCATTTAGTTCAGAAGCAACAAAGCCCATGTGGAAGAAACACACCAGCCTGTATGGCCACAAGCTGTCGAAGGGACCAGGTATCAAGCATCAAGGAACAAAAATTCATATCACTGTAAATGTGTGAGTGCAGAATGGAGACTCAAAGCCCATTGGCAGCCAGCCAGACACCCCCTTACTGAAGGGATGTGGGGAGGTGATGAGCCAGTGAGGGTGCAGGGTAGCAACGAAGAAACATATAACTTTCCTCTAGTTCTTAAATACTTCCTCCCCACCACTATTATGATCCCAATTCTACTTTACAAATCTGGCTAGACCAGAGGATGTACACTGGTACAGATAGCAACTGGAAACACAGGGAATCCAGGACAGATGACTCCTCCAGGACCAGTGGTGATGCCTGGAGGGTGGAGGGAATGTGAGATAGAAAAGGGGAACTGATTACAAGAATATACATATAGCCTCCTCTCTGGGGGATGGACAGTAGAGAAGAGGGCAGGGGGAGATGTCAGACAGTGTCACATATGACAAAATAATAACAATTTATGAATTATGAAGGGTTTATGAGGTAGGGGAGTGGGGAGGAAAGGGCAAAACGAGCAGCTGATATTAAGGGCTCAAATGGAAGATAAATGTTTTGAGAATGATGATGGCAACAAATGTACACATGCGCTCGACGCAATGGATGTATGTATGGATAGTGATAAGAATTGTATGAGCCCCAAATAAAATTATCAAAAAATATATTTTTTAAAAACTAGAACAAAGATAGGAGATTTACTTTAAATTGGTTGTTAACATAGAAATTCACATTTTTATCTTTGTCATGATTGCTACTCCAAATTCCAAAGCTAAAATGTTTCTGGAAGAGAGGTAAATATAAATTTAAAATAACATATTTAAATAATATAGAACTAGCACAGTTCATTTTTGTTGATTAAAAAGTTTTTCCTTATAGAATTAGAATAGATTCATCTTCTAATATTTGTTAATGGCAATGGCCCACCATAAGAAAAAAATATGTGAAAATGGAAGAACAGAGCTAAGTTTATGTGTGTGTATTTCACAATAGTATTCAAAAGCAAAGTTTCAAAGTAGAATTAAAAGGAAATAAAAGTGTTATTAAAACATGGGTATAACAGTGAAGATTCTCAGACAGCCACTGAAATGCTAAGAAAGAAAGGTCACTTTTGTATAATGAAGCAGATGAAGAACATGATTTCCTAGATGTGTCAACCTCAGAATGGTTGCAAGTCTTCTATGGTGCCGTCCAGCAGTTTTACTCTAAGGCTGGTCTGTTTCTGAGCAACAGCTAATAGAAAACAGTAGGTGGAAACATCCCTGGATATACCCCCTAACACACACACACACACACACACACACACACACACACGCACGCGCGCGCGCGCACAACATATTGATTGATTAATAATTCATGAAGAATTCTCTCTATAAGGTTAAACAGTCCCCTGAAAAGATTCTTCATCAAGACCATGCTTCTGCAGATATTGTTGCGGATTACATACACATTACATAACAATGCCATTACTGACTTCTCTTTCTGTCTGAAGTCTTAAGCAACTGAACGAGAAAACAGTGTTTTCAGATATGATACTCAAGCATGAGTATCAAGCCTGAGAGAAGATGAGCCTGTGGGTCAGAGTTCCTTAAAGAATAGAACTGTTACTGGGAAAGTGCACCAGAGTTCTAGAATCAGGTTCTCATGCTACTGGCTTACAACTGATCTGTGGCAGGGTGTGTTAGTCTGTGATGACTAAAGAAACAAATTCAAAGATACTCATATGTGAATAAGAAAGCTCTTTATATATAAAAGAAGTTGAATATTGAGAAAACTCCCCAGCCCAGTCCAGATCAAGTCCATAAGTCTGATGTTAGCCTATATGTCTGATACCAATCTATAAAGTCCTCTACAGATGCACGCAACCCATGCAATGACGCCAAATGCAGGACGATCACAGGCCAGTGGGTGGAAAGTCTTGTGGATCCAGTGTCAGTGGAAACATCTCAGTGCTGGCAGGGGTCTCCACATAATTCCTTTAGCTCCAGGGCTCTAGTGTAGCTCCATGTGTCTTGTCTGCAGAAAAGTCTCACAAGTAGAGTGTCTGTGTGTCCTGCCTCCAGCAAGTTATTTATCTCCTTAGCGCCTCCAAATGAGGGCATCAAGCTGCAACCTGATTGA
This sequence comes from Tenrec ecaudatus, assembly GCF_050624435.1. Lineage (NCBI taxonomy): Eukaryota > Metazoa > Chordata > Mammalia > Afrosoricida > Tenrecidae > Tenrec > Tenrec ecaudatus. The sequence continues at coordinate 72,363,696 of NC_134542.1, read as the reverse complement.
CAGGCTTAACTCTACCCCTTCACTCTTAAGTCTCAAATTGACAACAGAGTATCTAACTACCAGACAAGGCAAGAACTAATACAAAAGAGCAAGTTAAAAACATCCCTGGATAACACACACACACACACACACACACACACACACACCCCAAACCCTACTGTCACGGAGCCCATTCCACCCCATCGCCACACTATGTATGGTTACAGATGCAGCAAAACTTTATGGGAACAGATAGCCTCATCTTTCGCTCATGGACAGTGGGTGGTGGATATACTTACTTAATCCATTGAAATATAACAGGGTATAATTTTAATGTATTAGGTAAGCGTAGTATCTTGAAATATTTTTTACAAAGATCAAGATTATCACAGCTTCTTGTTCTATTGTTTCAAATAATACCAATAATATATTTGTCTGCATGGACAAATATAAGCCTGGAAATAAATTAATCAAGCTATTAAAAAACAAATTGTGAGTGAAATATGGAATAACAAGGGTTAGTAATATTCTGTTTTGCATATATATTTGAAAACATCTGTATATATAGAATCTATATAACCTTTAAATGTTGTACTTAGTATTATTTATTTAAATAGTAACTTTTCGCTTCAGACATGGTTTTCCCATAGAGACGACACATGATCTGAAATTCAGGAGGCATTCTTGTGGTACAATGGTTAAAGAGCTCACTGGTCACACAAAGGTCAGTGGTTGGATCCAAGGGAGCCAGTTGTGGTGGTCTGCTTTCTTATACATTCACAGCTCTAGAAATCCTATGGGGCAGTTTCACTCTGACTTATAGGTACATGATGAATCAGAATCTACTTTATGATAAATAGCTTGAGGTTTTGTCTCTTCTTATATTTTAAGGGATATGTAATTTTCATAGGTGGCACAAACCATTAGTACTCGACCTCAAGGTTGACATTTCTAATCCACTCAGTGGGGCTGCAGACCAAATGCCTGATGGTCTGTTTCTGTAAACATCGTAGTCAAGAGAATTTAAGGACACAGTTCTACTCTATAACTCATGGCATTGTCATGTGTTGGAATCAACTCAATAGCACCAGATTTGGTTTTGGTTGGACACAAGTAGAAATTTCAAAGGATCTTCTAGAATAAGACAGACTAGGAAGAAAGGTCTGGCTTTCAACTTACCCAAGGCAGCTAATGAAAACCCTACAGTAGGTTGTGCAATTATTCATGGGAATCAAGCCAAGCTGGGCGATGTTTCTTTCTGTTGTTCAAAGGATAGCCATGAATGTTTGCAGTGAATAGGGATGGCAACGAAGAGAGAGGTGAGGCTGGGACTGGCTGCAGAGGCCCAAAGTTCAAAGAGATTTTGATGGATGGCTAAAAAATGTGTGCTATTTAAAGATCCTCCCATTTTTAAGTACTAAGTTTGTTACTTAAAGATTCCTCAAATGCATCTTTTCATAATGTAAATAATTAATTAAAAGTTTTCTTTGAAACCTCAGACTTATAAATAATCAGACTAGCACTTCTTGTCCTTTGAAAAATATATCTTTTTGTTATGGCCTGATATTCTCAAATATATATTTCTTCTTCTATCATAAGCAATTGAGTCAATAAACTTAAACCTGTATAACACTAAAAGGCAAACACTAAATACACCAGATTAAAAAAAATTTAATGTTTTGATTTAAAACTTTAAGTTTTATAATCAATGAATGTATGTGATAAGGGGTTTAAACATGACCTATTCCAAAGAAATGTGTTAGGGGAAAATCTGACACCTCTATAATATATGTTTTAGAAATTGTTAAGTAGCAATATTTTGTGTATTATAAGGAGCTTACTTTTCTCAACAAAACAAGGCAAAGCAAAACAAAACAAAACAGAGGGTGTCAGGGAAGGGTTCTGGGACCAGTGACACGTTAGCCCAAGGAAGTAAGGGATGAGCCCTGCAGATAGACCAGCTTCAGGCAGCTGGAGCAGCAAATGCAGAGCCTGAGGGCGACGAGATAGTCCTGACGTTTTTGAGGAATGACAGAAAGCCTGGTTGGAGCAGATCCAGTGCCAGAAGATGAGCCCCACGGTTGGGAGACACAAAAACATGACTAGGGGAAGGCTGCCACCTCGGAGTACATCTGGTCTTGAGAACATGGATGGTGAAGAGCTTTTCAAATCTTTATTCGCTAATGAGGAATGGCTTAAACAGGAGAAGAAATATCTGAAACCACCACGAATAATGAGAACACAGAAGGCACCACGTTTGAATTTGGAAAAATGGAAGTAATAAAAAGTTAAATGAAAAGTAGAAAGATCAGTATCCTAGGCTGAAGTTGACTGATTTGAGTCATTTTAAATTGGGCAGTCATATGGTTTACTATACCAGAAATGAATCATTTAAGAGGAATGCCAGTACATCCTTGGTCACAATGAATATTTCAAGATCTGTCTTGAAATGCAATACTGTATATGATAGGAGTATATCTACATATCCACAAAGAAGATCAGTTAATATAACTATTATTTCAATGTATGCACCAACCACTAAAGGCAATGAAAAAGAAATTGAAGAATACTATCAACGTCTTTGATATGAAATTGATCAAGCATGCAATCAAGATGCATGGATAATTACTGGAAATTGGAACATGAAGGGTGGAAGCAAAGAGGAAGAACAGTAGTTGGAAATATGACCTTGGTGATGGAAGCTAATCTGGAGATCACATGGTGAAATTTTGCAAGACTAGAAACTTCTCCATTTCAGATAACTTTTTCAACAACCTAAATAGCAACTGTATACATGGTACTTCCAGACAGAATACACAGGAATCAAATTGACTGTCTGTGTGGAAAAAGCAGATAGAGAAGTTTAATATCATCAGCCAAAACTAGCTCAGGGGTCTACTATGCAAAAGCCCATCCATTTCGTCACATGCAATGTTGAATTTGAAGAAAATTAAAACAAGTCTTCAAGAGCCAAATATGACCTTAAACCTTTCAAAAACATATTTAATACATTGAGGACTAATGACAGAAGGCCTGACAGGGTGGATGACATGAAGAACATCATACCTGTGCCCATTCATAGGAAAGGAGACCCAATGTACGTGGAAGTTATCAAGCAATATAATTAATACCACATGCACATAGACTTTCACTGAAGACAACTTAAAAAAATGTTACAACAATACGTTGACAGAAACTGCCAGAAGTTCCAGCCATACTCTGAAGAGGACATAGAACAAAGATGCCATTGCTGAGGTCAGATGGATCTTAGCTGAAGGCAGAGAACACTGAAAAAGGTCCCTTACATTGGATTGACTCTACAAAGGCATTTGACTTTGAGAAAATATCAAACTATGGGTAGCATCACAAAGAATGCACATTCCAGAACACTAAATTGTGCTCACATAGAACCAGTCCATAGACCAAGAGGCAGTCCTTTGAACAGAACAAGGGGGTTTGCCTGGGTAACAATTTTTAAAAAGCTGTGTGTCAGGGTTTTATCCTTTCACCAATTTATGAAATCTGTATTCTGAGCAAATAATCTGAGAAGTGGACCATATCAAGAACTTAGCATCAGGACTGGAGGAAATTGCATTAACATCCTGCAATATGCAGATGATACAACCTTGCAGGCTGAAAATGAGGAGGACTTGAAGCAATTACTGAGAAAGATCACTGCTCAGTACAAAGAGAACAAAAAGCCTTAGAACTGATCAAAAGATAACATCATGAAAGAGAGAGAAAGGATTCAAGTTGCTAAGGATTTCATTTCACGTGTTTCCACAATACATGCTCATATAAGCACAGACACACGTGAGAGTTGGGCAAGGAACAAAGGCGACTAGACGAACATCGAAGCCTTTGCATTGCAGTGTTGGCAAGGAACATTGAATAGATCATAAACTGTCAGAAGAATAAATAATTATTTCTTGGAAGATGTACAGCCAGAATGTTCCTTGGAAGTGAATATGGCAAGACTTATCTAAAATGTTTTGAATATGTTACCAGAAAGGACCAGTCACTAGAGAGAGGAACTACACCATGTGGGGTCTCTCTCCCAGCTCTGGCTGATTGCCAGGGGTCTCCTGCATGTTTTTGCTTGGAGATAGTATTTTTTTGCTCCTGTGTGGATGTCTGATCTCAGTTCTGCTTTTTTCCTTCCCTAAACCACCACTCATCAGTGATTAGGTGGAGGAGTTACCTTAGTTTAGGATACCCAGGTTGATGAAACAAAAGAAAACTTTTATTTCCAAACAAGGTCACATTCACAGGTGTAGGATTAGGACTTCCATATTTCTTTTTGGAGGACACAATCTAATCAATAGCAATGATACTATATTTATCTAGTTGAGGTGAAATACACATGTAGAAAATATTGTTCAGGCAATATGTGGTCTATGTAGAAGAAAAAAGAAACATAAACAAATGGGTCTTGGTCATTCATGGATTCTCAAATAACCTGGTGTCTCAGATCAATTTCATTTCTGCCAGAGAAATGAAATAGCATCATAGTACAATACAGTGGAAAAAGTATGGAAGCTGGATTCTGACTTGCTATTTTCTCCATTTCTGTACATGTGTTTTAAAATCTCTATGTATTTCTATTCTCTCTTCCATGATTGGAAAGTTTTGTTCTAAGTTACAATGAAAGGCCTTTCTTCGCTTACATTTTAAATTTGTTTCTTTGAGCAACATCTATTCATGTTTCCTCTGTAAGGGTCTCTTAATAGGTGTTGCCAAAATGATAGATCAATGTTTTTTTTAATACAATTTAAAGTAAATAATTAAATGAGGCCTCGGTGTTAAATATTTAGTTATTATTATTAAGTATCGAGGTATAGCATAATCTGGTGTCCACTTGAGACTATTAAGAGCAAAGGGGGGAAGTTTAGCCTGCCAGTTAGGTCACAGAGTGATGACCTTATTTGGAGGCACAGAGGAGCTAGATAGCTCACTGGAGGCCAGGCCCACTCTCTTGCTGATTCTTTTCCTGTTAACAAGCCACATGGACCTATGCTTCTGGAGCCAGAGCCCTAGAGCAGGAGGAGCTATGTGAAGACCCATGCCAGTGCTGAGATGCTTTGACCACCATTGAATCCACAATCCTTTCCACCTACTTGGTGTGATCTTCCTGAATTTGATGTCATTACATGTGTTGCATGAGTCTGAAGAGGAATTTATAGACTAATATTGAACACAGGGGCTAATATCGGAATTATGGACTTGATCTGGACTGGGCTGGGACGTTTTCTTAATATTCAATTACTCTTTGATATAAAGTTCTTTCTTATACACATATGAGTGTCTATGAATTTGTTTCTCTAGTCGACCTTACACTAACACATTATGGTACCTTGGGAGTGGCGGACTAGAGAAACAAATCACAAAGATGGAGAGCAGATGCTTGTTTGACTTCTGGCTCATGGTAGTTTTTCTCATTTGGCTAGCCAGGGGTCATGAATAGTATAATAGTTTACTTGGTTGCTTTCTGGAAAGAATGTGGGAATTTAAATATTTTATTCCTGGAAATTGTGTTTGGTTAATCCTATCTGAAATGGTGAAAATGATTGTGATAAATGTGAATCTTGAGTTCTGGTGGCAAAATCGCCTTTTCAACTTTTCTGAGGCCATGCTGCTTAGTGAAAATGGCTGACTGAGGTCAAAATGCGTGACAGAAGGTCCCGCTCTGGTTTGAGGCAATGAAGCCAGAGTCACAAGGCCATATTTTCTATCAGTGGAATTGTTTAAATACGGATTAAGATAAGATAGATAAGAATTGAACTTGATTATTTTAAGAATTAAGTTTAGGATTCAACTGTACTAGGTTTATATTGTTTTCTTTTGACTATTGTTAGTGATATAATGATTGATAGAAATGATTATTGGGAAATATAAATAGAGAGTTTAGAAGTTGTTTCAGCCACCAATTTGAATCTATAAATGGTTCCGGACAGACCTGCAAAGAAGGCTCTGAAAAGCTAAGTCCCACCTGATGTCTTGAGTGCTCTGGACATTCAAAGGTGAAGAGATTTGCTTAGGGGGCTGTTGACAGGTTGAAGCGAAAAAGGAACAATTTTGGTTTTTGAGTTTTGGTCTAGTGGTTTGTATCAGAAGCTTTAAAATATTTGGAGCCATAGAAGGACCTCTGCTCTAGGACTGGATGTTAAAGGAAGCCTGTGGGCAGGCTGAAATGCTTGCTATATGACCACCTGGATCCACTTGTTGAGTGGAAATAGGAGAAATGCAGCAATAAAGAGACGGGTTGAGTCTGGCCACTGACACCTGTGGACCTGGTTCATGGGGAGCAGAGGAGAAAACAAGAGTGGCTGACTAGTCTGAAGTTCATGATCCAGCACAGGGGGGCAAGGGTTGTTGAGAATTTGTGGTGGGGCACATGGTTGAAAGGCAAGGCAGCCAATGGGCACCCTGGTGAGGCTAAGTGAGGCAGCCCACACTGAATTGACTAAAACCTGATCAGATGAAGAGATTTTTCAGCCTGTGAACTGGTACATTTTACTGCTATCTTTATGAACCACCTGTCCTGATTTGACTTTGCTTATGGATGCAATAAGGCTTCACTGGGTTCTAATTGGATTGAAGATTCTTCACATCAAAGGCCATTCTTATCTCCTCAGAAAGCTGGGTTGATATAAGTGGGCAGTATAGAAATTCGATACCAGAGTGGATAAAGGCATGAAGTGGCTGTCTGTAAAGCTTTCAGAGGTGGGGGAACATATTCATATGATTAAAGGATTAAGGTGTAGGTGTTACTTAACTGCAATTGTTGGGTAACGAATATTGTTGTTTTGCTCACTTATAAAATATTATGTTTAAATGAAGATGCCAGATATTGAATTGTATGTATTTAATTCTATCCTGTTAGGTACAGATATGTTTTTATTATTGTTTGTTTGAAACTATATATGGTTAAACAGTTGTGTGAAAGTGTCAAGTTGACAAGAAGTGGTCGTGGTAGTTACATAATCTGGTGTCCACTTGAGACTATTAAGAATGAAGGGATTGACGGTTGTCTGTCTATCAGTTTGCAGCTTTGATGACCTCATTTAGAGGTGCTATGGAGATAAATAGCTCTCTGAAGGCCAGACCCACTTTCTTGCTGCTTGTTTCCTTGCTGATAAGCCACATGGAGCTATGCTGATGGAGCCAGAGCCCTGGAGTTGGAGGAGCTCCAGGAGACTCAGGCCAGTGCTGAGATGCTTCCACCTCCACTGGATCTACAAGATATTCCATCCACTGGCCTGTGATCTTCCTGCATTTGACATCATTGCATGTGTTGTGTGTGTCTGAAGAGAAGTAGACTGGTGTGGTAGTTAGATGATCTGTTGTCAATTTGAAGGATTAAGAGTGAAGGGGTGGAGTTTAGCCTGTCAACCAGGTTGCAGCTTGATGACCTCATTTAGGAGGCTCTAAGGAGACACAGGCGCACTCCCTTGGAGACTCTTTAATAACAAGGGTCATTCCCTGCGAGATATTGCAGCTAACAAGACACATGAAACCACACTAATGCCCTGAGCTGAAGGAGCCACATGGAGACTCCTGCTAGCACAGAGATGCTTACAATGCCCCTGCATCCACAAGACATCCCACCCACTGGCCTGTGATATTCCTGCATTTGGCACCATTGTATGTGTTTCATGAGTCTGAAGAGGACTTTCAGATTGGTATCTGATATATGGGCTAATATCAGACGTACGGACTTGGTTTGGACTCGGCTGGGATGTTTTCTTAACATACAATTATCCTTTGATACAAAGATCTTTCTTATACACACGAGTGTCCATGAATTTGTTTTTCCAGTCCAGTGGTTGTCAACCTTCCTAGTGCTGCGACCCTTAAAACAGTTCCTCATGTGGTGGTGACCCCCCCAACCAAAAAATTATTTTTGTTGCTACTTCATCACTGTAATTTTGCTATTGTTATGAATTGGGCGACCCCTGTGAAAGGGTCGTTCCATCCCCAAAGGGATAGCCACGCACAGGTTGAGAATCGCTGCTCTAGTCAACCGTGATTAACACAAATAGTGACATGGGACAGTTTCCTTCTGATGCGACTCGCGACTAATTCTATCACATTGCATAGAGTGGATACTTATCGTATCCTCTTAATTTTCATACAGAAAGTGCAAAAATCAGTTTATTCTGCACTCATATCCATTTTTTAAATAAAAGCTGCAACTACTGCCACCTGGTGTCGAATATTAGTCTTTCGTCTGTACAAAAGTCATCAGAAAACATTTCTATCCTAGTCTCCTTCCATTGGAAGCAAGGGCGAAGTGTGTCTGGTTGTTGCTCAGATTTAAGCACCACCCTGAGTTGGAAGGAGCCAAGGGAACCACTTCTTGGTATTTCTAAGTAAATTTTAGCGAAGTTCTTACAGGTAGTAAATTTGAATGATTTGATTTGGATTCTTGCTTTCTCCTTTTTAAAAACACATATAACCTCGCTCCATTGAGGCCATGCTGACTCAGCCACCTGCTGTGGATTCCAAGACTCTAACTGTCTGAGGGAGGAGAAAGGCCAGACTTTCCTCCTGAGAGATGCGGCGTCTGTGAAACGCTGACCATGTGGATCGCAGCCCAACTTTTAAACGTCTAAGGGCTTCAAATAGTTTGTGAAAGCGTCTATGTATTATCTTTTAATTTCAGTTCCACTAATTTTTTGACATACTCTTATGGTTTCAATACATTTTTAAGTGTTTTACAGAACCTTTACTTTGTCCACCTGTGATGCTTCACCACAAAATTTATTTCATTCACATTTGGGGAATATACAGTTTAGAGAGGAACCTAATTGAATTGCATAATTTTTATTACATTTTCTCCCGATTTAAAGCAAACAAACCAAAACAAATATAAAAAATGATTTTATTGGGGGAAATTAGAGCTCATATAACGATTCAGACATCAATTGTATTGCCATCATCATTTTCAAAACATTTTCTCTCTACTTGAGCCCTTGGTATCAGCTCCTCTTTTTCCCTCCCTCGCCACCTTCCCACCCTCAGGGACCCTTGATAAATTATGAATTATTATTATTTTCATATCCTTCCCTATCTGCGGTCTCCCTTCACCCATGCTTCTGTTGTTCATTCCCCTCAGTGGAGGTTGGGGCAGGCGATGCCTTATACATTGATCATTGCAATTGATTTCCCTTTCTCCCCATTCTCCCCACACCTTCTCCTTCCCTCAAAATTTTTTAAGATAGAAAATACACCATCTAATAGATATATAAATTTAAAAACAAGGGAAAGGAAAAGTCAAAATACCTGTAGAAATTAAGATATGGCTTCTCAAATATTTCATTAGGAAAAATGTGAATGTAATGAAACTTTTATACCATATAATTTAATTTTTAAATATGTTTTTGTTAGTTGTCATTGAGTTGGTTCTCATTCATAGTGACATCATATATCACAGGACAAAACCTTGCCTGACTTTGCACCTGATTTGCAATCGTGGTGATGTTTGAACTCACCGGTGTGACTCCACCACCTGCCTCTCACTTTGGCGTGCGTGGTGGCTTGCACGCTGTGAAGCGACATGGAGGTTCCACCTCGGCTGCACCATGGTTGTTTCAAATACCCTCAGAGTCGCCCTTGCTACTATTGTTAGGTGCTGTCGAGTTGTGTCCATCTCAGTGACCTATGTACAATAGAATGTAGCACTACCTGGTCCTGCGCCACCTTCATGATTGCTGTTATGTTTAAGCCTGTGGAGAGAATGTCTAAGTTATGCAAGACAAAGCCTCGCAATCATTGCCTCTAAGGAACATTCTGGGTGCACTTCTTCCAAGCCAGATTAGTGGGTTCGTTGGGCAGTCCATGATATTTCATCATTCTTCACCAGCACTGCGATTCAAATGTATGGATCCTTCTTGTCTCCTTTTGTCAATGTTCACCTTTCACACACACATGAGGCAACTGAAAATGCCATAGTTTGGGTAAGACACACCTTAGTTTTCTTTGCATTTCAGCACATTCTAGAGAACTTGTGCAGGAAAGTTTAGGAGAAAGATGAGGCCTTCTATTCCCACACAGTTACAGCCTTGGGAACTCTTGGGGGGTTGGGGGGGAAGGCGGCACTTCTACCCTGTCCTGAGGGTTGATAAGAATCTGAATTGACTCCATGGGAATAAGTTTTGTGCAGATTTACCTAATGCAGTCCACCATTTGGCCTCTTGATTACTGCTTCCATGACAAATAATTGTGGATTCAAGCAAAATGAAATCTTTGACAATTTCTATCTTTTCTCTGTTCATCATGATATTATCTATTCTTCTAGTTGTTAGGATTTGGGTTTTCTTAAGTGGAGTTTTAATCTCACTGAGGCCTGAAATCTTGATCTTCGTCAGCAAGTGCTTCCATTCCTCCTCAGTGTCAGGAAGCAAGGTTGTATCTTCTGCATATCACAGGTTGTTCATAAACCTTCCCCCCAATCCTGACATTGCATTCTGCTATCTAATCCAGCTTCTCTAATTATTTGCTTGGCATAAAGATTGATTAAGTATGGTGAGAGGATATGACCCTGATGCATAGGTTTCAACAGTTTCTAGACTGAGGCGGATGAGGAGAAAAGGCCTGGCATGCTACTTCTGAATGTTAGCCTACGAATTACGACAGACAATTTAATAGCGTCTCAAGTCAAATATGTTGGGATTTATGAAAAAGATATTTTTGTTTATTCCATTTACAATATAACAGATGGAAATTAAAGATAAGGTTGTTAGGGCCACTACCTAGAATCATTGGCTAGACAAGAAATTAAAGAGTGGAATAAGGTAAACGCTCATGGAATGAAAGTAGTGTTGGAGGAGAGATGAGGGAAGTGGGTAGCTAATACTGCCTGTGGAGAAGTCATGCTTTAGAAAAGATAAGCCTTCAGCTCCCCAGGAGATGCTATTGAATTCCTGGGACCCTGTGGTTTGGCTGGAATTATTCTTCAAATTTCATGTGCCTGAGTATGCAAAGATTTGAACAGTCTCTAATTGATTTCTAAGAGTGACTAAACAAGAACGAAATCCACCACCATCTGCCTGATTTGATTCAGAGAGAGAGAGAGAGAGAGAGAGAGAGAGAGTAAAAATGCAAATCATTACAGGAAGAATCAGCATAATCTCTTGCCTACAGAGCAGCTGGTGGATTTGAACTTCCAACCTTGTGGGCTCACACTCACCTGCAGAACTCATTGTGTCACCAAACCTCCTTACAGAGACATATGTTCTGAATAAACTCAAACCAAACCCAGGCTTAATGCCGTCAGGTCAACTCTGACACATGGTTATGTCATGCATTACAGAGTGGAGGTAAATCTATTTTATTTTAAACCAAGTAGTTGTCGGGACACAAGACTGAAGGACTCTTCATCTTGGCACCTACACTTACACCTTTTCACTTTGCCCTCCACTGCGGCATGAGTGAACTGCTTAAAATCATCTCTCTCCCTCTAGGTCTATTTTTCTTTTTTTTGATTTGTATTTCCTTTATTTATTTTTTTTTAACAATTTATTGGGGCTGATACAATTCTTTTCACAGTTCATACATATACATACATCAATTGTATAAAGCACATCTGTACAGTCTTTGCCCTAATCATTTTTTTCTCTTTTCTTCTTTTACATTTTATTAGGGACTCCAACAACTCTTACCACAATCCATACATATACATACATCAATTGTATAAAGCACATCCATACATTCCCTGCCCCAATCATTCTCAAGGCATTTGCTCTCCACTTAAGCCCCTTGCATCAGGTCCTCTTTTTTTTCCCCCCCTCCCTCCCCTTTCCCCCCTCCCTTATATGCCCTTGGTAATTTATACCTCGTTATTTTGTCATATCTTGCCCTATTCGGGGTCTCCCTTCCCCCCTTCTCTGCTGTCCCTCTCCCAGGGAAGAGGTCACATGTGGCTCCTTGTAATCAGTTCCCCCTTTCCAACCCACTCACCCTCCACTCTCCCAGCATCGTCCCTCACGCCCTTGGTCCTGAAGGTATCATCCACCCTGGATTCCCTGTACCTCCAACCCTCATATGTACCAGTGTACAGCCTCTGTCCTATCCAGCTCTGCAAGGTAGAATTCGGATCATGGTAGTTGGGGGGAGGAAGCATCCAGGATCTGGGGGAAAGCTGTGTTCTTCATCGATACTACCTCACACCCTAATTAACCCATCTCCTCTCCTAAGCCCCTCTATGAGGGGATCTCCATTGGCCGACACTTGGGCCTTGGGTCTCCACTCTGCACTTCCCCCTTCATTAAATATAATATATATATACACATACATATATACATATACACATATATACACATACATACACACACTTATATCTTTTTTTTTTTTTTGCATGATGCCTTATATCTGGTCCCTTGGGCACCTCGTGATCGCACTGGCCGGTGTGCTTCTTCCATGTGGGCTTATTTGTTTCTGAGCGAGATGGCCGCTTGTTCACCTTCAAGCCTTTAAGTAGGTCTATTTTTCTTAAGAACTTTAGCCTGAGAGACTAGAGAGATGAACTCAAGGCACTGGCTTGTGGGCAAAGTCCCCTTCATCTCCCTCTCATAGCAGTCCTGGGCTTGCATACTCATCAACACCTCATATTTGTTCTTGTGTAAGATTATGTTTAAGATTCATTTTACTCAGATATTGCTCATCAACACAACTTTTGGGATGAGACAATAGCAAATGCTTTTCAGAGGGAATAAAATTCATTCCTTTTAAAATCTAGGTATCTATCTCAACCTGAGGGAGTTCATGAACTGTAGGCAGCTCTTTCATAAGTATATGTGGCACTGAAGTAAAAATGAAATGAAAATAAAACTGTCATAGTCGCATTTAAAGGACATTATTCAGATAATGGTAATTTTGTTTGTAAAGATGTGTTTATGGCTCTCAAATAATTTTTAAATGTTGTGAAGGACAGGATTGGCTCTTCCATCTCCAAAGTTTGCTGACCTCTGATCTAGACCCCAAAATCCCACCACACTCTCTGCCTCATTCTGACTCATAGTAACCCTATTGTACAGGGTAGAACTGCCCTGTGGGTGTCTGAGACTATAATTCGTTATGGGTGTAAAAAGCCTCATCTTTCTCCCAAGGAATGGCTGGTGGTTTTGAACTGCTGACCTTGAAGTTAGTAACCTAAAGTGCAACCAATGCACCATCAACCTTCATCTATAAAGATAGGTTTATCCAAACATAAAACCACACTCACTGCCATCGAGAGCCCCTTGCTGACAAAGATTAAGCTTTACAGCGTCCAATATGGGTTAGAGCTCACTGTAAAGAAAACAAACCCTTCACAGTTGGGCCAGTAGGAAACATCATGGTACACAGAGGAAAGATTGACATTGTTCAGGAATTCATCTTGCTTGGGTCCACAATCAATGCTACTGGAGGTAGCAGTCGAGAAATCAAATGCTTTGGTTTGAATAAATTGACTGTGTGAGACCCTTTTAAAGTTTTGGAGAAGAAGGAGATATCATTTTGAGGCCAGAGTTATGCCTGACCCAAGCCTTGGTGTTTTCAATCTCATATGTTTGTGCTGTTTAGATGTTAAATAAGGAAGACGGAAGAGGATTTATGCATTTACATTTTGGTGTGGGCAAACCATCTTCACATTACCGTGGGTTGCCAAAAGAACAAACAAGTATGTCTTGGAAGAAGAAGTACATTTTATTAGGGACTCATACGATCCTTATCACAAGCCATCCATCCATTGTGGCAAGGATATTTGTACATTTGTTTCCCTCATCATTCTCAATATATTTGTTTTCTACTTGAGCCCTTGGTATCAGCTCCTCATTTTCCCCCTTATAGGCAAGGCTAGCAAGGCTTAGTCCTGTGTCCTTTTGACACATTATCAGGAGAAACTACTCTCTGGTAAAGCAGAAAGACAGCGAACAGAGAGGAAGAGCCTCCAGTAGATGGACTGACATGGTGGCCTCAAAGATAACAATATTGAGGATGGCCCAGAACCAGAGTCACTATAAGTCAGGACCAACTAAAGGCACCTTACAACAGTAATTTATACACACATGTAAGCCGTATGTATGCATACTAATATATATGTATAATTTATTAATTCAAATTAACCTACAACTTAATTTTCTTTTGACAGTTACACTATGTGTACTTATTTTCCTCATTTGTGCTTAGCATTTTGCTCATGCTGTGTTCTGTTCAATTAAGTGCTACTTAGAGCGATCCAATGACATAAAGTAGTATTGCGTCACAAGATGCCCAAGGCTATCATATTAACCGAGCAGATAACCGTGTACACATTTCTCCTCCAGAAGGATGATAGGTTTCAGCTGCTAACTTTGGTTAGTAGCCATGCTTAACCATTGAGCCACCAGGGTGCATTTTGCTGGGGACTTTGTTGCTAGGTGCCGTTCAGTTGGTTCCACCTGACAGGGAACCTATGTATAACAAAATGACACTCTCCAGTCTCGAGCCATCTTCACAATTATTATATTTGAAACCTGCATGCAGCATCCAGAGAAGGAAGAAAGAAAGTATATAGGGTCACTGCCCCCAAAAGTGCTATGTCAACCATCTCAAGAGATAATGTACGATCAAGAACAAATGGAACTGAAGGAAGAAGTCCAAGCTGAAGCTTCCTCCAATCTTGATTCAACATTCTTCTTCACATAGGACAGCTTCTGGTATACATATTTTTAATTAAAATATCATTTTATTGGGGGATCTTACAACTCTTATTACAATCCATACAACAATTGTATTCGGCATATTTGTACATATGTTGCCATAATTCTTTTTTAGACATTTACTTTCTACTGGGCCTTTGGTATCAGCTCCTCTTTTTACCCTCCCTCCCTCCACCCTCGTGACCCCTTGATAGATTATAAATTATTATTTTCATGTGTCACACTGACCGCTGTCTCCCTTCCCCCTTGGTTTCTGTTGTTCTTCCTCCTGGAGAGGGGTGTATGGTTATGTGTCAATCATTGTGATCTGATCCCCTTTCCTTTCCTCCTCTCCCTGCCTTCCCCCTACCGTCTTGTTATCACCGTTCCCATTCCTGCTCCTGGATCCCATTTGCTGTGAGTGCTTATCTTTTATCTACACCTGTGTACCTGCTCCGGTCCAGCCCAAAGGGAGGGGCACCACTGGGACCATGAGAGTGGTGGTTGAGGAAGCCTCAAGGAACTAGAGGAATATTGTGTTTCATTTGTGCTTTACTGCAGCCTGATTGACCCATCCCTTCCCTGTGAACCCTCTATGGGGGGATGTTCCATTGTCTACAGAAGGACTTTGAGTCTCTTCTCTGAGCCCCCTCATTCTTAATGATATGTTTTTGTTTGTTTGTTTGTTATGGGTCTTCTGATGTCTGTTACCTGATCCTGATGACATCTCATGATCGCACCAGCTGGTGTGCTTCTTGCATGTAGGCTTGTTGCTTCTCTGCTAGATGACCTCTTGGTAACTTCAAGTCTGTAAGACTCCAGATGTATAGCTTATGGTATTATTTGCTCAGCAAACATTAAATAAGCATGGTGACACTATAAAGCTCTGACACACAACATTCCTTGTTTTAAACCAAACAGCACTCCCTCGTTCACACACACACACACACACACACACACACACACACACACACACATAATGTTCTGAGTGAGCACAATTAAGCGTTCTGGAATTCCCATTCTTCTCAGTGATGCCCATAATTTATTATGATCCACATATAGTCAGTAGAACACAAGTAAACATTTTTCTAGTATTCTTTGCTGTCGGTCAGGCACCACCTGGTATCAGCAGTGATATCCCTACTGCCAAGCGTTCTTCTGAACTAGTCTTGAAGGTCTTGCATCACTCTGTGGTTTTTGTTGTAACTGGGGTGGCTTTGAGGAGATATACTGCTGTGAAAGTTTCTAAAGTATCTCCAGCATAACTTTATTTGCATGTGGTAATAATGACATTGTGTGATTTTGCATCCTGTTGGGTCTATAGTCCTAGTTGTGTTCAGAGGATAACAAAGCTTGTAATAGTTAACCTTTCATGAATGGAAATACAAGGGCCTGTGTGTGGTGTTGTATTTTTTGCATTGTTTTGGTGTCATAATTTCTTAAATGATTTATCATTTTAAAAGCAAGAATAAATTGAAGTCAAAATGGTAATTTCCTAGTGCTTATCAGATTTATAGGGCAGGATTCTATTTTAGCAATTTTCATAGCTAACATATTACTATGTAGAAAATAATTTTAGTGCTATTAACTCTAAATATGAGAAAACTTGTGAAATATGTTGAGTTAATGTATGGGGCTTTTAATTTTTACATGTACATATGTATTTAAATAGATAGCTGGGTAGATAGATGGAGCTTTCCCAGTCATCATACTCCATGCTGAAGCAACTTAGAATCTCATTTTTTTCACTCCTTATATTAGCACATTTAATTTTGATATCTTAAATAAACAAATATAAACAGGAATCTCTAAGTTATGAGACAATAATGATAACACAGCAATGATATAAATTAGACTTTCTATTGTCAGTGTCCACCAGGCTGTCCAGAGAACCAAAATGAATAATTCCATCTTGTAGTTTTAGAGAAAACAGGATCGTTGATACTTAATATTATTACATAGCAGTGATAACAAGCACTGAAGTGAAAGGATACGAAACCAAACCACGCATGGGGATGTGCATGTCACTGGTTTGATGATCACTGAGTGGGTCACATCCCACAGCTTCTCTACACACGGCCCCATCAGCAATTACCCGTGATAATGTGGACACCTCACAACTGCTGCACAGTGGAAGAATTACTCGTGATTTCCACACTCGTGTCTCTGAAATGTTTTACATCAGTCTGGTTTATTGCTACGATTTCCAGAGTTTTCTTTAGAAAATAATGTAGGTCAAAGAGGACTAATGCACAGACAATCAATACCTTGGAAGGCTTTCAATCCCTTTTTCTTCCTGCCTGGATCAATTGCTATTGAAGGTATGTGATTCCGTCCCTCAGAGCGTCTTTGGGAATAGCTTTAAGTGAAGAGAGCTTGCTACGACCCCCTGTTTATAAGTGTACGTTATTCATGATATATATCCTTTGACCTGACAGCCACAGCAGCAGAGACTCCTGGCGGATCTTGGATAGTTTGCTGGAATTGCTCTGCAGTACAACCTGTGTACTGGGAAGACCCAGTGATTTCTTCTGCGTAAAGCAATGTGAGAACACCGAGTATAAACCGACCCAAATATCAGCTGAGGCACCTAATTTTACCACAAAAACTACATTTAAAAATGTGCTGAAAACTCGGCTTATACACGAGTATATATGGTAAATATATTTTAGGAGGACAGCAGATATCTTAGAGATGAATCTTGGCCATCTTTTGTGTTGTAAAAGGAAAACAAATCAGCAAGCCTCTTTCTTCAAATGGATGTTGCTGCTGTGGAGTATTGCTTGGCACAAACACGTCGGTGCTTCACCATGATGTACAAAAGCAGGTCTACTCGGGCGGGAGAACACATTCTTTTCTTGATCAGAACTATTAAGCATGATTGATAGGACAATTGGAGAGACGTACTCAGCAAACAAGGTGGCTCTTTGTGACAGTGTGGGATATCTAATGATTGCAAAAAGGCATTCTTGCTTTACACTGAACTAAGCTGAGATTACAACAATTTTCCTACCAATTGAGTTGTAAGACTATGTCATGAAGTTGGACAAGATAAATAGAGAATTGTCTTCTTTCTTGCTTGGCTAAGCCCCACTATAAACTCTGCAAGTGGTCCAAAAGGCAACTCAAGAGGAAGAGAGAGAAAGATGGTTGGAGGAAGGCAGGCTGGTTGGAAACACACAGATGGGAGGAGCATCTCAAATTCCACTGGCCAATCAAAGGACACCAAGCCTGCCATTTTCTTACCTGATTTAGCAATAGAAAGCAGCCTAGGTAGGTTTATTCCTCTCTGAGTCAAATAGACATTTCTTTGGTAACATTTGTATGTCTGACAAGGAAGAGCAGTTAGAAGGCTCACGCATAATCTAGGGGTCTGAGACTCCCTCTTTTTAAGGAAGATACTGAGGTGCGCAGGTGGCATTACCTACCCACCTCAGTATCTTTCCCACGCTACAGCAAGTGGAGAAGATTCTTTTATCCTGTGGTTGTTACATACCGTATATACTCGAGTATAAGTCGACCCGAACATCAGCAGAGGAACCTGATTTTACCACAAAAACTTTGTTAAAAAATATGCTGAAAAACTTGGTTTATACACAAGTATACACGGTAGTATGGTGTGAATTTGAGACTATTAAGAGTGAAGGGGTGGAGTTTAGCCTGTCAATCAGATCGTAGCTTGATGACCTTGTTTACAGGCCCAATGGAGAGAGCTTACTGGAAGCCAGAGACACTCACGTCCTATGAGACATTCCTGTTGACAAACCACATGGAGTTACGCTGATAAAGACAGAGCCGTGGAGCTGGAGGAGCCACATGGAGACCCACGCCAGTGCTGAGATGCTTCCACCATCACTGGTTCCACCTACTGCCTGTGATCTTCCTGAATTCAGCGATATTGCATGACTGCGTCAGTCTAAAGAGGAATTTATGGACTAGTAGCGACGTATGGGGCAATATTGGACTTATGGACTTGATCTGGATGGGGTTGGGATGTTTTCTTAATGTACAATTGTTCTCTGGTATGAGGTTCTCTCTTACACACACATGCATGTTTATGAATTTGTTTCTCTAGTCCACCCTGACTAACACAGACCCTGAGGACGAGGCTCCCCTTCTTTGCTCACAAACCCCAGGGTCAGCAGATCCCAGCAACAAAGAAGGTACAATTACAAGCTCTCCAATAAGGCCTTGGTCTCAAAGGAAGCCAGTAGCAATGAAGGATCCCACAGATTCCTTCTCCCTGGAGAGCTATCTGGGGAGCTGGCCTCAGGGGCCCTCTCCTGTTCCCTCAGGCAACACCTGAAGAAGCACCGCATTACCCAAAGACTAAAAGAATTTTATGATCACTGCGAAAATTATACTAAAAATTATGCTGAAAATGTAACCTAAAATGAATTACTAGCTGATAAAATTAAAGATCTAAATAGCATTCAATCTCCTTTACATAACAATAAAATATTCTGTATATATGAAGAGTCATCCAGCATCACAGGAACCCCAGTTCACAAATTGATTGAGACAGGCAATTGGTTGATACCAGTACTGAGATGAATAAAACGTTAGGATTAACCAAGAAGGAGTTTAAAACAACCCTTCTAACAAAAATGAATCCATCATATATATTTTCATGAATCAACTAGAAAGAAAAGCTATACAGAATAATAGGATTTATTAAAAATGAAATTTATAGAACTGAAACTTACAATAACAGTATAAGAAAACAAAATTGGACTGAATGAACCTAATAGAAGAATAGAAATGACAGATCCTATAGGACTGTTGTATCTGAGGACAAAACAAGAAAATGCATCCAATCTGGAGGACATAAAAAACAGGAAATAGGTTGAAGTGAAAAAAAAATTAGCAGTGATTTAGGAAATCGAAACAATAACAAAGAGAATAAGTAAACTCCATCATTCATATGGCATCATCCCAGTAAGAAGAGACAGTGACTAAATATATTTGATAAAATAATGACTGAAAATGGTCTAATTTTGGTGAACCTGAGTGACCCTCAGGAGCTCTGGTGGTGTAGTTACACACTGGGCTTCTAATCGCAGGTCCATAGTTTGAAACCACTGACTGCTCCACGGGAGAAAGAGGAGACTTTCTATTCTTTTAAAGAGTTAGAGTCTCAGGAATCCACCATGGCAGTCAGTTCTACCCGATCCTATAGGATTGCTTATGAGTCATAATTAACTTGATGGAAGTTAGGGTTTAGGATTTTTTTGGCTTTGTGTGACCGTCACAGGATAAACCAACTAATCCACAGAACACACAATGATTAAAATCTTGCAAACAAATAATAAAGCAATATATATATATATCCTATTATATATTATCTCCAAGATAGTTGGAGGAGAAGAGTCACTCAGGGTTCAGTGTAGCATCGATGAAACATACAACGTTCCTTTAGTTCCTAAATGCTTCCTACCCCCCACCCCCACTATCATGATCCCAATTCTACCTTACAAATCTGACTGGACCAGAGGATGCACACTGGTGTAGATAGGAACTGGAAACACAGGGAATCCAGGGCGGATGACCCCTTCAGGACCAGTGGTGAGAGTGGCGATACCAGGAGGATGGAGGGATGGTAGGATACAAAGGGGGAACCGAATACTAGGATCCACATATAAACTCCTCCCTGAGGGATAGACAACAGTAAAATGGGTGAAGGGAGACATTGGACAGTGTAAGATATGATAAAATAATAATAATTTATAAATTATCAAGGGTTCATGGGGTGGGGAGCAGGGAAGGAGGGGAAAAATGAGGAGCTGATACCAAGACCTCAAGTGGAAAGCAAATGTTTTGAGAATGGTGATGACAACAAATGTACAAACGTGCTTGACACAATGGATGTATATATGGATTGTGATAAGAGTTGTATGAGCCCCCAATAAAATGATTTAAATTAAAATAAATAAAAGTAAATTACCTGCAAAAAAGGAGAAATTTTCTGTGTCGAATGAGAAAAGCCCTGGTAACAAGGTCAGTGGTTCAAACCTACAAGTCCTTCCAAGGGAGCAAGCTGAAGCAGTCCACTCCTATAAAGACTGACAGGCTTGGAAACCCCATGGAGCAGTTCTCCTCTGTCATTATAAATTGGAATCCTTTCGGTGGAAGCTGGTTTTGAGGGGGCTTGTGTTGAATGAATTTACTTTTTTCACTATCTGATAAAATATCACTTCAGGCACGTTCTTTGTCAGCCTCACTTCTAAGTATACCCATGATGATGAATTATAAACACTTGTATAGTTATGTTTCCCCCAGTAGGCAGTGAGTTCTTTAAGTTGAGATTCATAATTGTACGCATAGATAGATTCTGACTATTTACCTTAAGCGTCTAGTCTTCAGTAAATGTTGAATGAGAACACATTTATCTTCCCACCCTCCCAGGTTTGTCTCCATTTAAAAAATCCCCTCCACTGATGAGGGGAGGGAAGAGATAGAAAGAAAAATCCTTATTTTGTCTCAGCAGTTTAATTCATTGAAAACTTCTGTCTCCATCCAGGTAGTGTATTATGAGAGACTTAGTGTGCAGAATGGTTAAGGTTCTGAAGCTAGGTCTGATTTGGTGTGGAGTCCTGGATTTGTCACTTCAAGTTCTGTGCTGTATACAGCCTTTCACAATGTTTTAAGCCTGACCGTTTCCATTTATAAAAGGAGTGAGATCATTGCTTGATGGGTTGTGGTGAGCACGAACTGTGATCATATGTGGTAACTACTTCATGCAAGGATCAGAATGCTCAAGAAAAGGTAGCTATTTCTATTATCTGTAAAAACACTTCATACAACGTTATATGGAGGGGTGAAATATACAGAGAAATGTTAAAGAAGCAAAAATTATCATGTAAGCATTGGACTGCTAATCACTTGACCACTGGTTCAAACCTACCAGCTGCTCCCCAGGCTAAAGATGAGGCTGTGTGCTCCCTTAAAGACTTATAGTCTCAGAAATCCCATAGAGGGTCCCTATGAGTTGTGGATTGGATGGCAGTGGGTTAATGCACCATAGATTTGATTTTAGCAATGTCTCCCATAAGGCAAGCAGATATATATAGTAAAATTATAGTTTGGTAAGAGGAATTCCTTTTTACAATTTAACAGTTTTTAGTTGGTTCTTGGAAACTTGTTAACATTTTATTAAAAGAAAAAAAGTGTTCTAAAAAATACCATGTTTGGTTTTTGTGTTTTGAACCTGAGGTAAGATTTTAGCAAGTAACTTATGGTTTTTATTTTCTTTTAATGCAAAGCTATCAACCTGATTTATTGAAAGAAAAACAAAACATGGTTAACAAGTTGTGTTTATTCTTTTCTATTGTATCGAAAAGTAAAATATATTGAAATACTTTGTTAAAAATAAGTCTTTACATGGTTTTTAGAAGTTGAGTGGCAAACACAGTTTACAGGTAAAACTAAATTTTTCAAACAAAATCAGTTGGTGGTGTTTATGAAATTACAGAAGCAAGTTGTGATCCAGTTTAAGTATCTGAAGCAGTTCCCACATTAAGACATTCTCAAGAAATAGAGAACAGAGAAACTTAGGTAAAGCACCAGCTGTCACCAGGTTATCTAGTGAACGCGGATTTCTCCCTGGCTCCCACCACGTGGACGGAGAACGGGAGGAGAAAAGGAAGGAGCAATTATAGAAAGCAGCAGGACCCTGAAATCATATTTGCTCAAGGAATCTCCCAAAGGCAACATGGTCACGTGATTACATTTCTGAGGAGCAGAACATGTTATAATAAGTAAGGCTCAAGATCATGCATGCATAATAAAATACAGTTACTGACACAGTTACTGGCACTAAATGTAATACAACACATTTAAAGCCAATGATATAGACATATTTTCTTAATGAATCCCTTAGTCTATCACAGGAATGTTGAAACCAATCTTCATACAAAGGGAATCTCTAACGCCAGAATATCTAACTGCATGGGTGTGATTGTTTCTATTTTTCTAAAGAAGTCAAGAGACCAACTATTTGTACCTATCTTTCAAAAACATTTCCACAGTGACAACGCACTTTTAGGGTTTTCAAGTTGTTCAAATCGGAAATGTTTTCTACAGCCATTATTTTTCATTATTATATGATGCGATAAAAAGCAATAAAAATAACCTAAATGGAGAGAGATGATGTAAAAGCTAACTTGCATATACTAATGTTATCAAACAATAAAAATAATGACCAGCATCAATTTTTATCTTCTAGTTTGCAGCCCTCAGAGTTTGAGGATCATCTTCTTCCTCTGAACTGTAAAAGTCATCAAGTTCAATGGCAAGTATTTCAAAGCGACCACAGTTTCCAATTAAGGACCAACTATAGCCCTCAACTTGCCTTATTCATACTGTGACATGCATCTGGCAGATCTAATATAGCTGATGTAACGTTCTGAATAAATGGTAAACCACTTGGTTTTACAGTTAGGTAAAGCTTATGTCTATTAACGTACTCTATCACAACATTTTAGTGAACGTATACTTTAGAAAAGTGTAGAAGGAAACAAAGTAGGCCACAACTCTAGTTCACGATAAACTCTCCATTCTATAACCGATTCTCTTTTAGAGTTGGAGTTTAGGGAGGATTACCCAGAGAGATGAGAACTAAGGAGACAGAGAAGAATGAACAGTGTTATTTCTTATGAGCCAAACAAAATAACAATAACAACAAAAACCAAGCAAACAAGGCCCTCTGCAACTGAACTGAATGGCAACTTCTAAGGAATCCCTCACAAAAATTTATATTTTTCTTGGCAAGTTAATGATTTAATGACTCATGCCATCTCATTCTGATGGAAACACCATGGGACATTCAGAAAGGACGTATTTGTAGCTAAGTCCTACTAGTGGTACCTGGAGGCCGAGCACATTAGATAGCAGGTCTACCAGAAAGGCCCCGTTGGGGTCTGGAGTCTGTAGCAAGGCCTTTCCCTCCCTCCAGAAGTGCCGTTCTCGGGCAGAGAGAAAATGCGCAGCACACTGTCCAGTGTCAACGTGAAGCACATGACCACTCTGCCGCAGTAAGGGCGCTGTCTTTCCTGACAGACTGATTAGATTGGATCTTTACGAGCAGGGTGCGAATTTGGCCTTGAGCCTTGTGAATGCATGCTTAGTGTCCGTGACCTGGAAACAGTTCATCTTTCCTTTTATTTCACTGATCTTCACCTTTTGATTTATGACTTAAACTTTGAACATATTGTGGTATATGAGGAAGGTGAAGGGGTTGCTTTAAATTGTTGATCTTCCCTCAGCTTTACCCAAATGTTTTTCTTCTTTAGTAGCCTTGACATCTTCATCATCATCTATCATATGAATGTCTGATGTATTTTTGACATTTTGCCTCAAACGATAACTTTTATAAGCTCGTTGAATGATAGTGGCTGAGACGGTTTCCTGTTTTCGTTTTAGAGTAGTTGTAATTGGCTCATATGTGATCTTAAAAGGATTGGCTAGCATGAACCCCGTTTCTATCTCTGAAAGCACTTTCTCCATCCTCTCATCTTTACCCAAAACTCTCCTCGTCAAAGCAAGTAAGATGTCAAGGCAATGAATTCGGTCCCCAACTGCCATGGGAAGGTCCATAGCAACGAGCTGGCCCTTGTTTGGTTTTGCCATGAGAAGAGGGGGAGGCAGAGCCGCTGCCAAGTCTGAAAGCTTGCTAGAGTCTATGTACTGGGTCTTCTCAGGATCAAACCTCTCCCACACCTGGAAAAACCTCCTAAAATCATCTTCACTCAATGTTTTGGCTTTTTTTTTAGAAACAATATTGAAAAACTCCATGATAACCACAATGTACATATTGACAATGATCAGCCACGCTATGAAGATATAACTGACAAAGTAAGCAATCCCAACGTAGGGGTTGCCACAATCGCCTCGAATCTGGGTCCCAGGGTTAATTTTATCAGGATCGCAGTCAGACCATTTACTGTGGAAAATTGTATTGAGCATCCCGTCCCATCCAGCAAATATGGTAACCTGAAAAATGCAAAGCATACTGCTGCCAAAAGTTTCAAAGTTGGATACATCATTGATTCCAAGTTCCTTTTTAAGATAGGCAAAGTTGTACATCCCCAAAATGGCATAAGCAAACATGACCAGGAATATGAGAAGACTGAGGTTCAGCAGTGCTGGGAGGGAGAACATCAGAGGAAGAAGAAGATTGTGGAACACTTTCGGTCCTTTCCCAAGACGCAGGACGTGGATGATCCTTGAAAGAAGAATCAGTTGGGTGAGGGTGGGAGAAATAAGGTAGTCTGTCATCACATGGAGAGCTATGCCTGAAGTGGACAAAAGATAAAAGAGTAGATGAAATTATTCAAATCCATTTTCATTTAGAAGAATATAAATGGTTTATATTTCATTGTTGTTTATACATTATGCTGGCTTGATGAAATGATTAGTCCCTCCTGTTTTATGGTGGCACACATTGAAAGTTGGGGGTAGCCAAATTCCCATTGTGGCAATTGCTAAACTCTTTTAAGATTACGATGGATTAAATACTTCTGGAATCGTGTGGCCCTAATCTATAGAGTCGGATGGTAAGTCTATTTTATATCGCTTTTGGCTCAGGAAATTTAGTTAATTCCAACCTTTGATGAATTTTTAATAGTCATTCCAATATGCAAAGACTAATGACATAGTTTGCCCTCATAAACCTTATCATTTAGAAATCAAATATTGTAACTAATTATAATATGAGGCAGAAAGACATAGTTTGTAAATGTTGTTACAGAATTGACATAAAGTGATTCAAGCATTATAATTGAATTAAATACACTTATTTCATAAGTAGCTTTTGGGTCTTTAGGCCCACTAAATGTGAATTGCCTAAGGGATTCTCTATCCTCATGGAACTTTTTTCTAAAAGTGGTGGGTCCACAGGGACGGATGGGAATGAGATGTTGGTGTCAGTACAAAACAGAGTAAAATATAATTTCTGTAATGAAAGAAAGCTTTAAAGGTGCTCTTTGGGAGTGCCAGAGAGAATGTGGTTCTTTTTTTCAGTGTGAAGGTGATGAAGAGAGACTCCCGTGAAGCTTATGAGATGATACGTTTGCTGAAACTGGAAGGATCATGCTTCACACTTCTATTAAAATGTGGTCACTATCCAAGATGTCAGTCCCTCTAATGTTCTGTCTAGCAATGCCCTCATTTTGTATAGCTCGTGTGAAGCTTTGTTCAGATCCAAGTTCTCATCCCTCAATTATCTTCTGAACACTTAGTTTATGCATGAGACATCCCTACTTTATTGTAAATGAATTGTCCTACATTATCATTAACCTTTCAACTCTTTTTCCCCCTCCTTTTTTTTTTTCAGAATGTGAAATCTGACTCCATCCTAAGGACCTGAATTTCCTTTTAGTCCTCTCAGATATTGACAGCTCTCTCCTCCACTCCATGTTTCTCAGGGTACAAAGATACAAAAAGCTGTTTTCATTTTCCCAATGTGATTTCAAAATCATTCCTCTTCCCTGGTCTTGAAATTTCTAATACTTTGTAAATAATGTCATTCACCTACATAATCTCTACCGTTTAATGATCTACTGATTTCCCTTTAATTATATTCATTGACTATTTTAAATGCTTGACTGATTGTCTCCCTCTAGATGCCTGTACCCACAATCAACAGTCAACAGCCCATCCCAAAGTTAGCCTCTCAGTCTTCAACATACTCAACTTCATAATTTTCTATCTGTAGCCACATTCTAAATCCAGGAAACAAACCTGTCTTAAATTTCTAATTCAAATAGCCCTGTCTGACAACAATTTCCTCTTTTTACAAATCTTTGACTTTTAATCCCATGTTCTTGTTAGGTGTTATCCAGTAGACTTCTACTCATAGCAGCCTCCTATGATGGAGAATACGTGCCCTGTAGGGTGTAAGCTGGAGTCTTTACAGGAGCAAAACGCCAGGTCTTTTTCCCATGGACCACTGAGTGGTTAAACTAACACTTAACACCAGGCTCTTTGATTTTATAATTCCTCTGTTTTCTTTCTATTGGTCCCCTTTTGTTTCCATATTCTTTATTACATTTCTTTTACATTCTTATCAATAATTAATGACAGTTTCAGCGAATTTCTAGGAGCATAAATGGAAAGGCAGTTTATATATTTTATTACTTTAAATACCTAGAGCTGTGCATGGCATGTAATAAAAACTCAAATATCGCCCCTACGCCCGTGAAGCTTACATTCTAGTATATATGTTATGGGAAGACATACATAAAACAAATTCCTCTCTCCTTCAAAATGTTGTCTCTTCAATCTTTTGTTAAGCTATCTCCTTATCTAATAGATTTCTGTTTGGATTTCACATCTGCTAGGAAATCTTCTGTGACCTCTGCTTAAGCATCCTACACTCTGTTATGTTGTGGTCACACATCATAGCCTTGAGCAAACCATCTTAACATGAAGAGTTTAATTATCTGTGTCTCTTAGTAGAAAATAAACTAGGAGCAGGCAAAAGTTATGCTTATGTTTTTATAACTGATTTTTTTGCATATAGCATAATATCTACTCACAAAGAGAGTAGTAAAATATTTGTTAAAGAGTGAAATCGAATATTTGTTAAGGAAAGACTGTAAGGAATAACTCAGAAACAAAAACAAAGCTACTGCCATCTAGTCCATTCCAGCTCCTAGTGACCCTGTGGAACAGAGTAGAACTAGACTCTTAATCAGCACACTACCGTCCTCCTCTTCTTCCTCCCGCTTCAGCACCTGGGAGTTCCAGCCTCTGACCTGGTGATTAGCAGGTCAGGAGGAAACTGGTAACAAATTAATTAATGCCTACACTCTTTTTACCCTAAACTCTGGAAGCTTTCACAGTTAGAAGGGATGATCATAAGTTTTAAAGACTGTGTCATGGTAAGGCATGTGCACAGGCATACATGCACAAAAAGGGGGTAGTGGTTCATATGAGAAGCAAAAAGTGTCGCCACCTCTTTCACAAACCATCATTTTCTTATGTTGTAGTGCTTGGAAACGATTTTCCTACTACTTCAAATATAAGCAGGTCACCATGTAAGCAGGTTGTACAGAAATTCCAGCCAACACAGTCTAGGAAGAAAGTCGTGCAATCTACTTCTAAAAATTAGCCAATGTAAACCTTTTTGGCCTGAATATTGTCTGAATCTGTTGCTTTGGATACATCACAAGTGATTCGTTGCTAGACAGAGACATCATGTCCCATGCAGAAGCGAGCCAGTTAGACGGATGGGCACAATGCCTCTGTGGTGAGCGACAATTCTGAGGAGACTGAAGGATGGGCAACATTTTGTTCTGTTGTACAGAAGTTTGCAATGATTAGCAGTTGACTAGACAGTAGCTAAGAAAAACCTCTTACATGTTGATAGATTGTGTCTCATATTTGTTCTAGTTCTTAACATTTTCTGCTTTCTTTTCAGTTGAAGTTTTTCTCTGTTCTACTGCCTTATTTTTGTTTTTGTAAGATTTTCTGTGTGTGAAATCCAGGATAAGTAAATCGATAGGGACAGTGACTGGATTCATGGTTCCGTGGGGGTGTGGTGGGGGGATGGGGAGATAAGTGGGGCGCTAATAGAAGAAAATGTTCCAAAATTGTCTGTGGTGATGATTGTACAACTCTTCTTCATGTGACTGAACTACTGAATTGTATGACATGGGAATTATATATCAAGAAAACTGTTAAAGCTACATCACCTATAAGATAATTTCTGATATAAGATTACTATAAAAGAAAATAGGGCTGAGCACAATTGTACCTGTAATGGAAAAAACGACCACCATAAAATCAAAAATATTCCATCCAATGGTAAAATAGTAACAACGGAAAGCGATGACTTTCAATAAAAATTCTCCAGTATACAGCAAAGCAAAAATGGTGGTAATCCAGAAGGAAGCAATTTTCATTTGTTGGCTCT
Source organism: Tenrec ecaudatus (assembly GCF_050624435.1). Classification (NCBI taxonomy): domain Eukaryota; kingdom Metazoa; phylum Chordata; class Mammalia; order Afrosoricida; family Tenrecidae; genus Tenrec; species Tenrec ecaudatus. The sequence goes on along the minus strand of NC_134542.1, from coordinate 72,335,142 downwards.
CATTATCACTTTCTATCACCAGGGTTAGTGCATAGGCAAAGATAAGAACCAGGATGATGACATTAAAAATTTGACTTGTCACCATGCCAAAGATGAATCCTTGGAACTTGTTCTATGTAGGGAAAAGATATAACAATCTCATTAATAGCACACACAATCACACACATACACACATAATCTTTAAATTCTAGAACTTATTTTCTAACATGAATTGATGAAAAGGGAAAACCGTAATTAAAAAAATAAATTAAAAAAAACATTTAAAGTTTGAAAAATCATTTTATTGGGGGTTCATACAACTCTTATCACAATCTATACATCCATCCATTGTGTCAAGCACATTTGTACATATGTTGCCATCATCATTCTCAAAATATTTGCTTTCTACTTGAGCCCTTGGTATAAGCTCCTCATTTTCCCCCTTTCTCCTCACTCCCCCTCCCCCATGAACCCTTGATAATTTATAAATTATTATTATTGTGTCATATCTTACACCATCCGATGTCTTCCTTCACCCACTTCTCCGCTGTCTGTCCCCCAGGGAGGAGGTTATATGTAGATCCTTGTAATCTGTTCCCCCATTCTCCCTACCTTCCCTCCACCCTTCTGACATTTACAGTTTTATCAAAGACCATGTTCTTAAATTTTAATCAATTAATTTTTATAGAAAATATTCATTTTAAGACAATATATAGAGGAAACAAGACAATATATAGAGGAAACTGTTTTTTAAACATCAACAGCTCTTACTCTTGGGCGAGGTATGGGTCTTTGAGAATCCTCAGACATCAGCCTCTTTAATCCACGGCACTGTCTCTTCTGTTTAACTGTTATAAAAATATTTGACCCTCCCTGGTAAAGAAATATAGAAAAATATTAAAAGCAAATTGAATACAAATCCCCCCTTATATCGTTAACTTTATGGGCCTGTATGTTGTTTGGCTGAATGGTGATCACTAGAGGGCCTTAGTTTTGTGTCTGAATCGTGCCTAAGGGGCAAATCTAGTGGGTTCCGCCATTCCCTAGTAGAACTAATTGGACTTGATCAAGGAAGTGGACTGTGGTAACCGGGTACCATCTAGTATTTCTGGTTTCTGGATAGTGAGGCCTGTGGCTCACATACTTCATTAGTTCTTTGGATTAGTTTCTTGATTCTTTGATTTTCTTTATTCTTCCTTGTTCCCGAGAGAAACCAAGAGTTCCATCTTAAATGGCTGTCTGACAGTGTTTAAGATCCCAGTCACCACCCATCATAGCGGGATGCAGAGCATAGTGTTTGTCAACTGTGCTATGTCAAATGACTCAGATGCTCCCTGAGACAGTGGCTGTAAATTCCTAAGCCCAGTAACTCAGTTTCTCAAAGGTTTTATTTATGGCTGAGCTGTTGTCATAAACTCCCCTCTGTATGCTCTACTTACACAAGGATATGCTTGCAGTGCATGAGAATATGCCTCTATCAAAGCTGGTCAGGGGTGGAATCCTCTTTGCTTTCTCATCCCTATTCAGCTTGCCTATCCATGCTTGTGTCCCTTCATTGCTTATCGTCGGCAATTATTGTTATTGTTACTGTAATATTGTATAAGTAATAGTATTTATTATTGTTATCTGAAACTCCTGTGCCCTTTCAGTGTCTTCCTTTATTATGTGCGTATTGTGCTAACCTTCCCCTTATTGTTTATAATGGCAATGGGTTTAATGTTACTTTATTTTTCAAATACTATCTGAAAATATTGTTTACAATTTATTATGCCCAAAGTTCCAGTGTTGCCTCTTTATATCACCTTCTACATCTTAATTCATATTTGTGTTTCTAGGGCTAATTTCTATATATTATATAATACATACAACATGAATAAGTCATACACATTTAATATTTTTTAGTTTCATAATTTGGAGTTGTTACTGGTTTACATCAGGCCCTCTGCACTTAAAATTTTACAAGTGTCACCAACTTGAACCCCAAAGCACATCCTAGAGTCTGGTTGAAGTTCTTCGGAAGTAGAAGCCTCGAACACAGGCATAGTCAACCCCTGATTTCTCTCCTCGCAACTGAAAAAGGCACACTGGGTGACCATAGATGAAGAGGGAATTTAAGTATTAAACTCAACTTTTCTTGATTTTTAAAAACTCTCCCACACCTAATAGGAAACAGACCTTGTGGCACAAAATAAGACTTAGATGGTTCGTGTGGCCTTTGCCTGTATTTGGAGACAGCACCGAATAGTGTTCAAGCAATTTGGCCGGTGAATTCTCTCTCAATAATTGCTTGCACTGCGATTTAGGCCATCAATTTGGATTTCTGACTCACTCTACTTTTAAAAGATGGAGCTACTCTAACTTCCATAGAGGTCCATCGAGGTTATTACTCTGAAGGCTTTGATTATATCAGAGTAAATGAGTTTCCCTCCATAGCCTCCCCCCGAGCTCTGAAAGTATTTGTTTCCATATATTTTAATATTACTTCTTTATTTTATCATTATTATATATATATGAATTGCATGACCTTTAACTATTGATTCAAGTTGTGTATATTTTAAATGCAGAAAATAAATGCAATTATGAACATTTTAGAAATGTTAAAGATAGCAAAAATTTTAATACAAATAAAATAATCTAGATAATATAATAAGAATAAAATCTAGTTAACAATAATTAAATAAAATAATAAAATAAAACAACATTATGCTTCATTGAAAACAAATAAGTTATTTGAGGCAAAGTGTTTTCACAGCAGTATATGATTTTGTCACACATTGAACAAGCCAAGAATATTCATACTTACCTTTATTTTAAGTTTGTTGAAATTAGCAACTATCGCACCAATCAACATACTCAGGGGGAGAAATAATCCACAAATAATAAAGCTGATAAAATAACAGTACATATAGATGTTGTCTTCAAAATTAGGCTGCAGATTTATCTAAAAGTTAATTTAAAAATCAAAATTTTGATATCAACTTTCAAAACTTCAATTGATGAAATAATGACAAACAAGTCCAACAAGGTTATCAAGGATATCATGAGAAAGAGGTATCATTGTTTCCTTTAGTTAAATTTAATTTAAATTTTTTAACCAAAAATTAAATAAAATTTTAACTTAAAAAGTTTTATTAAAATATAAAACACACATCAGACACTTCAATAATTCAATCCTATTAAAATGAATTGTACAATCATCACTACCATCAATTGTAAAACATTTTCTTCCCTCTGGTACACATTGGTATCAGCTCCCCATTGTCCCTCAAAATTTTATTGGTTTGTGTTAATCATTCTTACAAAGTCTGACAATTTTTCCTGCTGAACTGATAGGCCTTCGACCATTGTTCATACATACTCAAACAGTCTGTAGGATATTTAATTTCAATCTAGCACAAACATTTAATTTTAACCATTTTAATTATTTATTGCTTGATCTGCAAAAAGGACTTTGCTTGACTGACCCTTAACAATGAGTCTTAAATTATATTGTACTTACATCAATAGAATCCACTGCAGAATTCATAATATCAATCCAGCCATTAAATGTTGCCTGTAAAAATGACATGTTTTTTACTCTAATGGGCATCTGATGGCTCATGACAAATAAAATGTAAAATTTAATAAGTTAGTCATAATACTAAAATGTTTAATTAGGAAGGCTCGTCATGCTTCTATAACCACGTACCTTTAACCTTTTAATTATTATATTCATGTAATATTAAACAATGATTTTAAACTATTTAGTCTATTTGTAATTAATAGATTTAAATATGCTAAGATATTTTAATGGATAAATCATTAAGTAAATAAATATGTGCTCTCCATAACTGGAAGACAGCTGCCTGGCAAATTAACAGGCCAAATCTGTGCCCAATCCAAAGAAAAAGTGACCCAACAGAATGCAGAAATGATTGAAGAAAATCATTCACGTCACATGTTCCTGGTAATAACTACCCATGTGTTTTCTATCGAGGAAAGATGGAGATGTCTCCTTCGTCACCTATGCTGGGCGAGGAGCGGCCATTTATTAAAGTATGATTGCGATCTACTACCTGATCAATGGTGGAAGACAGCAGTTTCGCCAGTACCTGCCAATTCCTACCTTCAGCAGCCCTTTCTTCTCACCACAGGGCAGGGCCTGCGTTTCTCTTTCATGCGCCCAACAGAGCCTCCCACAGTGCTTCATCATATTTATTCACTAATTAATATTTTCTAAGCATATGTTATAACTAAATTCACTAGAACTTTAACTTCATCTAACAATATGGATGAACATTTCATTGACTTAAAAATAAAAATAACTTACTACTTGAAGAAGTGAAAGGAAGCCATTGCCAACATTATCAAAGTTCATCTCTGCATTCTCCCATGGCATGGAGTCATTAAACAAAAGACTTTCACACTGACTCTTATTTTGAACTTCAGATACAGGAAACCTTTCTCCACTTGTTGGGTCAATGCACTCATAAAACTTGCCAGCAAATAACTGTACCCCCATGATGCTGAAAGCCAGCCAGATCACAAGGCAGACCAGAAACACGCTCACAGTAGGTAAAGTTGTTTTTATCAAAGCTCTCACAACGACCTGGCATACAGAAATGGAACATGTAAGCGTTAGAAAAGAGTTGCAAAACTATGTTCACATCTACTCAAATTGAAAATGCTAATTAATGTGATCTGTCAATGAAAGAAATGACCACCAGTCATATTCTGATATCTGAATAATCAAAATGACAATTCAATTTAGATTAGAGATATGCATAAAAGTACACATACTCATATCGTCATATTGAAAACACAATTAAATGCAGAAGAGTTGCTTAGGATAAATGCTGGAAATAATTATTTAGCTGACCTTCCACGCACATTCTTAATTTCCTGTAGTATGCAGGAATGGGAAAGATAGTGAACCCTGTGTGTCTATATGCGATTATCTAGAAAGCATATAAAATGAGAATGAGCCCAGAATTAAATCTTGAGTATTCTAATCTCTAAGTGATGAGCACACTCGGAAACCATTGAAGGAGTGGTGGAAGAAATATGAGGTGTAATCAGAGATTGTAACAGCAATGAAATCTAGGGAGGGGTTGTTTAAGAAATACTGTATGGGCAGCTGTACTTTGGAACATCTGTACCCTCGCACTGATCTATGCCAGTGATGAACCACAATGGAACATGTGGAGGAGGCTTCATTGCCAAATCTGGAAGAACAGCAGTGTAACCACTGTATGGAGCCTTGACTTACTGTGGGCTAAGCCTGAGACTGAGAGCGTCAAGGCTGGCCTTTCAAACACAGCAGCAGCTCTGAGGGAGAAAAGCGAAGCTGTCTGCTTCTGAAAGATGTATAGATCTGGAAACTTTACAGACGGTGACGAAACTTGGAATCAACTCGGTGGAAATGGGTTTGGGTTTGTTTTAAAATCAACGTGGCCATTTCTTCCATCCCTTTAGCCATTAACATTACAATCAAAATGGTATGCTTATGACCACATGGTGCCATGACAAATGGGAACCTCTAGTGAAATCCAGGAGACTATTTTAATATTCACTGTATTTCACCTTTCTCTCAGCATTTATACTTTGACTCACCTCTCCCTCACCCTAACACAATCTCTTTTCTTTTGTACCCGTTTAATCATTTCTTACCTCAAATCTTGCTCCACCTTGTCTTCTCACCTAGAGCTCGATTCTTATATTCCTTAGTTTTCAATCATAACTTTTAATATTTCTTTTAACAGTACTTTATTTCTAGAAATACATCTCAGATATTTTTGATCCTCTAGATATTGTAAGAAGTGAACTGGTACTTTTAGTAACCAAAAAAATCCACACCTGTTAGAAATACTCATACATAAAAAAAATAATGGCTACAATTGACACAAATATTTTAGTAATAACAAGTACAGCGAGGCCTGTAGCTTATTAAATAAATAAATAAACATAATCTTTATTCATGTAGCTTTAAAAATACTCTTTACTATAGCTTCAAAGATAATTTAAGTACAGAACTTCTAGAAGTTGAGCTGATGCTTCCGACCTGGCAATGGCATTGACCTAATCGTGGCTTCTACTTAACCTGACCTTTATCTGACCATGGCTACGATTTCATTGTTTTCCTATAATTGTATACCTTCAAGTGGTATAATGCTTGATTTCTGACAGACACAGCTTCACCAGCAAATTGCTGCATGCTAATTCTACATTGGAAACTGAAAATGTGCAGATTTGGGTAACTTTTGTTCCCCCTACACTCCACAAAACTACATTTAAAAAAACCCAGTAAGAGTGACATTTTAGTTATATTCAATTATATAAGTTGTTATCCTTTTATTTTTGTTGATTCAATAGATCGTCTACATAGCTCTAGAATCTTCTCTGTAGTTTTCTTACCATTAGATTGTAGCTGTGCTAGAAAAATGAACTATTTCATCATTTTACCTTAATACTACACTCTTTTTCCATCATTTCCCCCCTCTCAGCCATTCCCACTGTATCTTGGTTTAGAAGCATTGGGAAAGTTTTCTTTCTGACAGTTATATTTGAAAATTGGAGGCAATTGTATTAATATTCATATATATATATATCCACATCAATTAGAATGGTACTGTTTTTCAACCACAGCCCCAGAATCACCTGTCAAGTTTTCCTATCAATTATTTTCTCTGAATTGTTTGCTGTTTTGTTTATCTTAGTTATGTTCATATAGTATGAGTATAAATGACTTGAAATATAAAGAGTAATGAGTAACAAAAGTATTCCTTTTTATTTTTAAATAGTACAACACATGGGTTTTGCCTCATTTAAACTTTTAAAAGATACAAAGTTTATCAATTTGTGGAATTTTACTTTAGCTATAGAAAATAAAAACCTATGATTTATTGTTGGAAATTTAACTTACCTTCATTCTTTCAAATTGAGATAGAACTCTGAGGGCACGAAGAAATTTAGTTGATGTAAGTGGTCTTAGATCTTCTCGAGACTTCCCTATTAAATTAAGGCAAAAGACCTACACACAGAGAAAGGGTGGATATAATTTAATTTTAATAAAAATAACATGTACAATTCAAATTACATTTGTATTAAAGAAGATACAGAATCAGAGTCTACCAAGAGATCTGCAAATGATTTGAGACTATGTTTAAAATATCTAAATAAAGACATAGAAATTGTAACAAAATAATTCTGTCTTAAAATTATTTTAACAAAGATGAAAGTATTTTCTGATAATAAGGATGTAATTAGGATAAAATATGCATATTCAATAGTCTTTATATTTTTTATAATCAAAGCTCAATATTTGTATTCATTTTTCTGTTTGGAAACATTCATAATCTTTTGAAAGTTTCAGTTTCATCATTATTGTGATACAGTGATAACATGCCATGTATGGGAGAAAATTAAATTTTCAACTATATTTACATATGCCACTGTTGCAAGGGATAAAAGCAAAAAAGGATTTCAGAGGACAGGTAACAAGGAGGTGATAAATATTATTAAATTAAAAGTTAATTAGAGAAAAGGAAACCTGATATGAAGGTGATTTTAAAATGTTTATTTCTCAACTCTCAATGTGACTGTATTTATTTTTATATTGACTACTGCTCCATTGTTATACTGTCTTTTTAAAATTGTGTTATTAATTGGGTGTTAATATATATATCATATCACTCCTTAATTCAATCACATCAAGCACTATTTTACACTTGGTACCACAATCAGTTTCCAAATATTTGATTTTAAAGTAATGTGCAATATTCTGTATATTTGGTACATTCTGTAGCATTGAGCTTGTAGATGATTATTATAATAATTTATAATTTAGTTGCCGAACTTTATAGATTTTGGACTAAGGAGAAAAGAATATAGAATATTACACATGAATAAAGGTGGAATGCTGAGGACTGAAAATATAGGAAGAGAAGGGAAAGAAAGATCCAGGTAAATGAAAGGGTAAGTGAAAGAGCAAGAGTAATCTGTGAACTAAAAAAGAACTTTACTTAAAAAATACATACAATTACAACCAGGAAGTCCAGTCTGTACCATGCATTACTGAAATAGGCTTTAAAACCATATGCCATCCACTTTAGAAGCATTTCCAGAATGAAGATATACGTGAAGATCATGTCAGCATATTCCAGTAAGATCTTAATAGTCTTTCTCTGATTGATATATATATCTTCAAAAGCCTGTGAGAAAAAATACTGTTCAGCATATAATTTTTCAAAAATTACCTTGGCATAACAAGATAATGAACTTGTTCTTATAATTGTTCTAAATAGTGACCTCAAAGTCCCCCTCTAAATATAGTTAAGGAGAGTTAATATAGATGAAATTTTTAGCTATGTCTAATAGGAAAGCTATCTTTAATTTCAGGACCCGAACTCACACACAGTTGGCAACTGTTACAGAATAACAAGATTTAAGGAAAAAATACGTATCTTTAGAAATCCTTATAGTTAATACAAGAAAAATCCGTAGTCAGTTTTACTGTAGGAATTATATGGTGAACTAGGGCATGCACATGAATATAAATTAAAACTTTAATAATTTCTTCCAAGGTTTTCAGTGCTGATAGGTCAACCTTAATTTTATTATGTGATATGAACATTTTAATAGCTTGGATTTAAGTTCTGATGTGATTATATCAATCTCATAAATGCTTGCTTACCCTGGAAAAAAAGGGAAGGCAATGCACTAATAACCTCAGGCAGACTTTCATTGTTGAAGAGTACACAAACAAAATAATAAATAAGGATTGACATTATTTTTGGTAAGGAATGGCGGGATTTTGAAATATATACCTTTAAATATAAATAAATATGAAATAACAGTAGAATGGCTCACTTTAGATTTAGAAAGCAATGAACTCCTGGAAGAGAAAATGCCCCACACATTATATGGTGATACACAAACAAAGAAATCAGTTGAGTCTAAAAGATGAGGAAATAGAATGACAGAGCTGACATAAGGCACCAACACCAGCAGGTGGAACTCATACCCACAGGGCATCGGGAGCGGCACAGGAGATCCTGGTGTTGCCTTTTCAGTGCCCTTAATCAGCAGGTCCACTGACTCTACCGCTACTGCAAATGTTGGCTGACAGCAGAAAGTCTATCTAGAACATGGCTTCTGCAAAATAAGAGCCAACCCCTTCAAGAGACTACATTTCTGGGGGCTGGAATGGGGTCTGGGGGGTGGGCAGGGGCCATTTCCACTAATGGCTGACTGATTCACAAATGTGTGAGTCCCACATGGTGGGACTAACTCTAGTGCAATCACATTTCTGAGTTTCCCTACCCGATCGCATGAGGACCTGAGTGAAGGGGATATTTTAAAAATGATCTCTGGCCTTTTTAAGGTCTCTACTGACCCTCTTCCCACAGCAGATACACTAATCAGGACAAATATCACCGTAATGTGGCTGGAGAAGAACGGAGATTTCTCAGAGAGCAGGCTTATACACCAGAGGACTGGCATGACATGCACTGAGAGGAAATAGCTGCTATAACAAATTACCACCAATTTAATGACTTAAAATAAAATGACTCTTTCCCCATGCTGGAGGGCATATGTCTGAAATCATTTTCAACGGGGCTAGCTAGAGTCAAGGTGCTAGAAGGACCGGCACTTTCTGGAAAATTCTTTGCCTTTTTCAGCTTCTAGAATTGGCAAGTTGGGCAGCTAACATCAAGGTCAGTAGTTTGAAAGCACCAGCTGCTCCATGGGATGAAGGCCAGGCTTTCGACTCCCACCAGGAGTCACCGCCTCAGAAGCCCAGAGGCAGCTGGACTCTCTTCTACAGGGTCCCTTGAGTAGCAGTCTATTCTAAGGCAGCGAGTTAAGTCTTTTTCCCCTTGGCTTGTGACACCTACATCATCTTTTAAACATGTCACTTCAAATCTACTTCCAACCTTTTGCTCAGATTTTGATGGATGGTTTTTACTTCCTTATAGCCCTTGCGGTGAAGGTGGTTATGCACTAGGCTGCTAACCATAAGGATAAATGTAGAATATTGAAAATGCATAAAAATGGGATGTTGTCAAAACACCAGCAGTTGGGAATCACCAGCTACTCTACAGGGTAAAACTGTGGCAGACAGCCTCGTCTTTCTCTGGAAGAGCAACTGGCAGATTTAAATCTCTCAACTGATTGTTAGAAGTTCAGTGAGTACCTCACTTTGCCAACCAGAAGTTCTATTACAGACCATCCCTCATTCAATACATATCAAAGTACCATATGCTGAATATGTCCTTATTCTATATGTCCATATTGAACTTTTTTCATGTATGAAACTCCCTTGAGGTCATAATTACTGGGTATTTATTAAATTTTCTTTTAGTTTTGTTACTACTGCATTATGTATTCACAGACTTTTTAAGAGAATGTAATATAGGATTTGCTGAACTAATGTAACAACATGAAATTAGGTGCTAAGGTATATATTCTTTGCAATAGTAATTTGGCATTAAGAGAATTATGACACATTTTCTCCTATAAAACCCTCCTCCACTTACCAGAGCACCTGTGCTGAGCAGAGTCACAAGGCCAATAAAACACTTAAACCAACTGTTTTCTACTATTTTGCAGCAAGTTTTCCTTATGTTCTGCCAAATTTTTCTTTTCTTGTTCTCTCGACCAATTTGACCAGGTGAAGACCTCCGTCCATTACCTACTAAGAACAACAGCGTTAAAACCCCAAACCCGGAAAACACATCAAATAGAAAAACTTCAAAATGGCTTCCCTCATCTCTAACCAAATCGAGATCATTGTCATCAAGTCGATTGTAATTCATAGCAAGCCCATAGGACAGAGTAGAGCTGCTCCTGTGAATTTCCAATATTCTAAATATTGAGATAGAAAGCCTTGTGTTTCTCCTGCAGAGTGACTAGTGGTTTTGAACTTCAGGCCTAGTGAGTAGCAATGCAATTCACCAGGTCTTTCCATGAACTTTATCACTAAACTCACTGCCATCAAATTGATGCCCACTCACAGGACACCAAAGGACAGAGTAGAACTGTCCCTGCGACTGTACCTGTTTATGGGGCTGTGAAGCCCCGTCTTTCTCCCAGGGCGCCTCTTTAGTAATTATTTACTTACAGATTCTAGTGGTGTAGCGGTTATGCATTGGGCTGCTAACCACATGGTCAGCTGTTCAAATCTACCAGTTGCTCTGAGGGAGAAAGAGGCTTTCTACTCCCGTGAAGAGTTGGAATCTCAACAACTCACAGGAACTGTCCTATCCTATTCTCTAGGGTGGCTACGAGTCAGAAGTCACTCAATGGCACTGAGTTCCTTTCATTTTTATTATAGATAAGGGTTCACTTATTTATAAACACTTAGTTTTAACTCCTTTTGCATTAACCATTGCTCCCCTGTGAAAATGGAGGGGGGGGGTGCGGCAAAAACAAGGTGTGAAAGGCAGAGATAGTTTAGAGCTAAAGTTCCCAAACTATTTGGCCTAAGACCTCTTTAAAAAATCCCTGAGAGCCTTCTGGCCATAAGCCCCAATGTGCTTTAGCACAGAATCGGGAGACAGTGCAGGCATCTGCTGGGCTGCCCGGGATTGCTCGGGCATCTACCAGGGCAGCAGGGAGGGTAGGACTGCCCACTTTGCAAGATACTGGTTTGGACAAGCAACTTTTCATCTCCAGGACCCAAGTCTCAAAGTGAAATTATCAATCACCCCCAATAGGGGAAAGTAGGGCTAGCAAGTATAATATGGGTTTGGCGGGTAGTGGTGATGGTGTTGGTGTGTGTGTGTGGGGGGTGAGTTTACAGTACTGGGAAGGGTTACAGAGATGAAAGAGCGAGGATGTCAAGGAACCCAGGAAGAAAAGGAATGTTTGGAAACTGATTGTGGAAGCAATTGTGCAAAACTGCTTGGCATGACTGAAGGATGGAATGATATGATATATGGATTAAATCTCACTAATACTTTAAAAATTATAGAAACCTTTAATAAAATAATACATCAAAATCTGGGGAGAATGCACACACAAAATAATCTAAATGTTACATTTCGCATAATGTGTAAGATTTTATATTCTGAAGATTCACTTGGAATAATAAGCAGTTTTATTTAAAATATAAATATTTATGAGATGTTGAAAGGCATAATTTACCTTTTAAGTCAGTTAAATTGCTTTGATCCATGTCAGAGGTGGCATGTAAACAGGAATTTTGATTGGGACTAAGGAGCTAACTTGCATAATTGAGTACTCAGAGGGTAAGGTGCTTGTATTTGAAGGTGGTCAGAGGGGTAGTATAAGGAAAGCCTGAGATTTGAGAAGAAAGCGATCAGAATGGGGAGAATGAAGAAATGGAGTGAATTCAGTTTGAAGTCAAAACATTTGATTTTATAATTTTTCTTAGTGTCAAATTATAAAATTCTCAAAGAAATTTAAGAAGTATTTCATCCCTATGTTAGATATTAAAAGTCCTTAGACAAAATCCAAGCTAGTGAGGGAGAATTCTTATTTAGAATATAGGAATTTGAGCATTTAATAGTTAGCATTTTGTTGATAATTTCAATAGATCCAGGACCTGGAGTAATTTGTTAATCTTGGTAGGAAACAAATGATAATCACAATATCAGGAGTTTAAAATAATATGTCTCATGAGCCAACCAACTGATGAATCCTCATAGATGTCTAAATATTCAATATGGAATATAAAATATATCACTAGTATCATTTATAGCTTCTTTCCGATGAAAAGTATAACATGTTTTCATATGAATATTTTAAATAATGACCTCATTGTATGGAGTATAAATTACTTTATTTCACTTTAACAAATAATCACTCTGTGATTCTGCATTATCTATTACCCCTACATAATCTCTATTCTAATGTACACAGTTACCACAGTTAAATTAAATGGGAATTTTTAATATATTTTTCCAATATTTATTCTAGCATGAACAGTGTTTTGAAATCAATCTTATCAGTAATATTCCATTTATGCAATATCACTACACTTCACTTCTCCATTAACTCACTACCATCATCTTCTTAAAGTAAGTTAATGAAGAAGGATGTTGATGATGATGATAACTAGTATGATGTGCTAAATATGTGTATTTTCCAGGTTTTTGTCAAAGATTACATGTGCACACACATAGATATAGTTATGTCTTACTTTATCCACATTACACATATCAAGAAATAAGAAAAAAGTTAAGTAGAAGCTAAAATGGGTGGTGAAAACTTGAATGCAGTTCACCTTTACTCCAGAACCAATAGTTGTAACTATTACACTGATTCTCTAGGACACAGGTTTTACCCTCATTTTTTTCTTGACACTGATTAGTGTATTCTAGGACACACACACATGGATTAATAAGTATATTAAACCTTTGAAAATAAAAAAATCGAATGCTATTTATTTTAATTACTTAATTTAAAAGATATTTAGCCTTATTTCACGTCAATGATCAAAGGAACTTATTTTTCTTACCATTTTGGGGATGCTTTGGCTTTTCACGTTCATAGATCATTTCTTCTTCTTCAGAAATGGCAATATCAACGGTACTGCATTCTGATGAGCTAGATGGCTTTATTTTCTACAAAGCAAAGTCCCATGTAAATCTGTGACTCAAAGTTCATTTATACACTTTAATCAAAGCTTATTTCATTTCCAGAAGAAAATAATGTTTAGAAGGAATATTATCAGGGTTAAAAGATCTTAGGACAATTAATCAGTGACATTAAAATATATACAGATTAATATGAGTTGACCTATATGAAAATTATTTTAAAGTAATGAAAGGAAAATACTTGAAATGAAAATTAACATTTAATTAATAACATTCTCTTCCCAAAACAAATAGGCTCTCACCAATTTACTAAAATGTTGGGACACCAAATTATTTCCACAATGTTCCTATTTATGATTTTTTTATTTAAATGAGCAGAATAAAAATACAAGTACACAATAGTGTTTTCAATTCTATATCATTGGCTAAATTAATGACACTATCAATAGAATTAACCCTATGCCCCAGGGGAGTGATTGATAATATTCTTTAACATAAAATAACAAGGATCTCTCTAAGACGAACCAGAGACAGAAACCATAGATATCTGAATGGATTTTGATATCACATTTAATTCCAGGCCCAGCCTAAGAACAATGATTTCTTACAACATGGCGCTGCTTGATGCTCGTTGTCATGAAGAGATCACCAAAGATATGGTGCTACAGAAAAGGGTGGTGAAGAAAGTAGATGGTACTTGACTTTCAGAAAGAATAGTGTCTGGGATATGAAAGGCTTGTTTTCAAACAAACAGCGATGTAAGTAAGGCATCAAATAAGTTCATGTAGAAGAAGCACACCAGACTGTGTGATTAAGAATTGTAAAAAATATAATCCAAATCTGAAGGAGGAAGTGGTATCAACTTAAATTGTTTGCACCTGGTTTGCAGGAGCTATGGACAACAGTGGAAGCCCAGAATCCATTTGCAGCGCCCACACATGGACTAAGATTCCAGGGAGTTCCTTCTGACCATAGTTGAGGGAGGTGAATAAGCGTGTAATTAGACAGAGAGCACTGTAAAGTCAATTATGGCGGATCTAGTTATTTTACAATGTACATACTATTGTACTATTTGACCTCTTTTTTATCCATTTAAAGTTGTTTCCATTAAAAAAATAATAACGAAGGGAAAATACACCTGGATTAAGCCTCTGGGGAATTCTCTCTGACCATAAAACAGGGACGTGAATGGCCTTGCTATCACGCAGAGTGCACTGCAAAGTGGATTACTGGGGACGTAGTTAGGTTACAATGTAACACTTATCCTTGGATCTCCCTTTTGATCCATTTTAAATTTGTTCTGGTTTTTAAATTTTCCCGACTTATTTGCACTTGAGTTTATTTTTCCTGTTTTCCTTAATCATTTTGCTGGTATGATTAATGACATTCAGTATAGGTACACCTGCAGAGGCAGTGGCTGATTGATGGATTCTTCAGTGTGTGGCAGGGAGGTTAGGGAGAAATGGAGGCAAGAACAATGAGTACATGAAAACAGAAAATGTTCTACAATGGACTGTGGTGACAAGTGGGTTATATGCCAATACAACTTTAAAACATAAAATGAAAAAATATGAGTATTTGACTGTATCTGACCTAAATCTAGACGCCACCTAAAGAATATTTTGGATACATTGTGCACTGACTGCAGGCCACACAAGTTAGGGTGATGATATCCAGGCTATTGCTGAGGAAGAAAGCAAAAGGTCATTAATGAGACAGGAAAGAAAAGACTGGGCTAAATAAATGTCAGGTGAGATTTTGAAACATGCTATTGAATGGAGAGTAGCTATAATAAATGCAAGAAACTATGACGTGAAATATCTGAACAGAAATATTCAAATTGTCAATTGAGAAGACAGAATGAAGTGTTGCAATCAAATGCGCAAAGGCCTAGAATTAGAAAACCAAATGGAAAGAACCCACTCAACATGCCTCAAGCTGAAAGAGTTGAAGAACTAAATAGTCAAGACTACTTGAAATATTAAAGGATTCTGTGGACAAAACACTGAATGCTGCAGGAAGCTTTAAACGAAGACGAAAGAAATACACAGAGTGAATCCCAACAAGAACAGATTGATGTTCAACAATTTTAAGAGGCAGCATATGATCAAGACCAATGGTATTAAAGGAAGAAGTCCAAGTTGCACTGAAGGCACTGGGGAATTTTAAGGCTTCACACTTGACAGATTACCAATAGAAATGTTTTGTCAACGGGGTACAATTCTGGATGCGTGTGGTAGTTACATAATTTCATGCCAACTTGATAAATAAGAATGAGGGGGTGGAGTCTAGCCTGTCGGACAGGTCATAGCCTCGGAATCCCTCCTTGGAGGCTTGGTCTTCTCATGAGGATTCTGGGACTTCCTGTCTTCATCCCTTACGGTGGGACACAGTCTCCCTGCTACACATGGAGCACAAGCCACATGGAGCCACGCTGATGGCAGCTAGAGCCCTGGAGATGTTTCTACCACCACTGGATCCACGAGATTTTCCACTCAGAGACCTGTGATCTTCCATTTTTGGCATCATTGTATTGTGTGAGTCTGAACAGGAATTTATAGCCAAATATTGAACATATGGGCTAATATCAGACATATGGACTTGATCTGGACTGGGCTGGGATGTTTTCTCAATAAACAATTACTCTTTGATATAAAACTCTCTCTTACACACACATGATTGTCTCTGGGTTTGTTTCTTGATCTGGGTTTGTTTTTGAGTCTACCTAGACTAACACAATGTGCGTACTTGTCTATACCAAGAAATGTAGAAGGCCAAGTGACTCAAAGAGACCCATGTTTGCATCTATTATGAATAAAGGTGATTGAAGAAGTTAGTTTATTGTGCCAGCCTGGCTGATAAACACCTGTGGGATTAATTGAAGGGCAGAGAGATAAATGGCTCGGCGAGCCTTGCCTTTCCTGTCTCTCGCTCTTTGATCATCAGACCAGTGTGCAGCTGCCTTGCTTGTTCTGTGCCTCAATTTGCAAGCTATACTACCTATGGGATGCCTAACCTTGGTAAAGTATAAGGTCAATAAAAAAGAGGATAATTTCAGTGTGATAGGTTGACCCAGTGTGATGGATTGCAGCAAAGGGTTTACACATTACAAAAATTATGAGGATCATATAGGGAAGGCAATGTTTTGTTTGGCTGTATATGTGTCTCTATGATTAGTAATCAATTCTACAGCAGCTAACAACAAATAGCCTAAAATAAATCACTCAGTGATGTGACAGTTGAGTAGATAATGGTACACATTGTCTTTAAAAAATCTAGATCAGGCATTCTTTTGTATGTCATCTTAGCACAGAATTGATAGTTATCCCAACGTGAGATGAAAGAATGGCACAGAATAAGTCACTACCATCTGGTCCATTCGGACAAATAGTGACCCGATAGAACAGGGCAGAACTGCCCCTCTGAGTTTATGACAGATATATCTAGAAAAATAGTATCAATCCTTTGGATGGAGGTGAGGGATTGGCCACTCTTTCCCCTTTTTACTTCATGACTACACATTCAAGGCTGGTTAGGACAACTGGACATTTTCTTGCATGCGTGGTGATAATGCAAATAATATATTTTGCTTTTGTCGGTACTGATTTTTTTAAACAACTCTTTAATTTTATTTTACAATGACTATTCATTTTGGTAACAGTGTACACAGTGTTACAATGCATACATTTAAAATCACCAAGAACCTGAATTTAATAACCTATAACTCATGTTATCTAATTAAAACAAGACAAAATATTTAAATATTTGGAAACCAGTCAAATTTCTTAAGAATCAAGCCCTAATTAAAGTAAAATATATAACACGGAAATAATAAATGTCCTCTTTCCTGACACTCTCTAAGCCCTGTGTGTGGGATGGCGGCCCTGCGAGTTCTAAGACAAGGAGTGCGTGGTGCAGCTCCGATCTGTTATTTCTTGATTGAATTATACTTTTTTCTAAGATATACTGCTGTCTGCCATGGAGAGCACAGAACTGTCCCCAGTAAGGTAGACCTTTTGGGAGCTAAGGGAACTGCATCTATTCTTCTTTCCATGGGAGTCTTGCTTTTCCCCTTCTAGGGGTTAGTATCCAGGAGAAAGATGGGGCTTTCTGCTCCCGTGAAGAATTACAGCCTCAGAAACGCTATTCAAGGCCACTAGCAGCCAGAGCCCACACAGTGGGTTAATAACGCCACACAGTTCTCACAATTCAAATGGAATGGCTTTCTTTAGTCTTTTAGTCAATCCAGTGATTAAATGTTCATATGTTGTGATTATATGACTATTCTTTTGTTCAATCACATGTAGATATATGATCGTATGTTAGAGAAATCTTAGAACATTATCAGGAAAGACTCGTAGTAGTCTAGTTTAGCCTCATATTTTAAGGATTATACAACCCAGAGGAAGGAATTTAATGATTTCTTTTTTCCTTTCAACACACAGCGCTTTTTAGTCTCTTTGGTGCACTTTCCATCAAAATATATTGTCTCCTTAATCATTTAGTTGCTCGCAGATACTGTTCCAGGCCAACGGAAACTTCCACAGGTTCCCTGACGTGCTGGCTTCCGTGCGACCACGCGCCCGGAGTGGCGGAGGGAGGGTAACAGGAGGTTCTGCCCGACAGAGTCTGCCACAGCGACTCACTCCCTAGTGGGATACATGACGCCATTCAGCAACACGAAGTCATTAGTTTAGGCATGCATCTTACCTCTTTGCTGCTCCTGTCCCCTGACTTGCTCCGGAGGTCCTTGTTATCCGGGTTTTCTAGATCAGATTCTCCGGAGGCGATCGGCACAGTTTCGGAGAGTGTCGGGCTGGGGATCAGAGACTGGCTCTCCTTCTCCGTCAAGGTGTTCAGCTCCGAGCCGCTGCTCTTCTCCTTGTCCCTGGGGAACTCCTGAGTGTTGCTCAAGGCAGACAGGGTATTGTCAGAGGTCGTCTCTTGCACATACACATCATGAACGTTGTCTACCCTCTCCTTTAGAACCTTTGCTTTCTTGCAGGATGATCTCAAAAGCACATTGTTGATTCCTTCTTTGATCCTGGCCATGGCGAGTTGGACATTTTTGGCCTCATTGCTCTCTTCAATTGCTGCAGACTGGTAGGCGCTGAAGGAGCTCACCAAAGCCACAAACAGGTATAAAATCTAAAAAAGAAGCAAAAGGAGGCTAAACACATCTCTTTTGTTGTTTTTGATGCTATAGAAAAATCCTTAAAACCTCCTGGCCTGAGGTCTGAACAGGTGAACACCCACCAATCCATTGGCATTCAGTTTTCGTCCATGATAGGCCAGATGATGTTCTAGGAATTTGTGTAACCAGACCTCATGCTGAGTCATCACAGTCCACTAACTGTTATTTCTTCATATTTTTTGGATGAAAAAAGACAAGGTTTAATGATGACAAAAACTGAATATCTAGCAGGTTTGAACAGTTCAAGTTTGTCTTACTGCAATATTCAGTTTCTTTCACAGAACCAGGCTGCCTCTCCCAAAGGTGCAAATATTAGTTACTATTCCAGGGCTTTGGGTTCACATTAGCCCTATCCCTGTAAGACATTTTGAGTCTATGCACCTTTGAGGATCCTCATGAGGTGGAAACTAACCATGCTCCTAATGTCCATGGTGATTCTCTGTTATCATCAATTTGGTCAAACCAAGAAAGAGGCAACAAAAGGATCACTCCTAATATTTTTAAAGCCATCTTGAGCCTCTGGATGGTCTGTGTTTTGATCTTCACTGTTGTTGAGAAAGAGAGAAGCATATCTACTTCCCTGAGACTCGGTGTTACTCTTATTTGTACTTGGAGGGTGTAGACTGGCTTTGATTCTCATGTTGGAAATTCAGAATGACCACTTTCTTACAGGACTAATTTGAACTTTATGTCTATTTTGACAGTTTTACAAGGAGACTTCAGAGAGTTCTGGAAAAATGAAATTGAGTATCATGGAATTTTCCACACACTTTTTGATACCCCCTCACGCTCTTTTGTCATATATTCTAGTTTCTGAATATTCCTTCATTTTTATGCTTCACATATTATTCGTAGAGGGAAATGTCTAAATGTTATATGTACATTATGCTTATATATTGAATGTATGCATTGTGTTTAAGACCATATGTACATATATAAATGAACATACATAACATATATCTGGTGGCACAATAAGTTAAACATTGGGCTGTTAACTGAAAGATGAGCAGTTTAAAACTCAGATACAGCTTCGTGGGAAAAATATGAGGCTATCTGATCCCCCCCAAATATATCTAACCTCAGAAATCCTATAAGCAGTTCCACTTTTTCCTATAGGGTTTCATATGTGTTGGAATCAAAATATACCCATGAACATAAAAAACCCATGTTTCTTGCCTTACATATCTTTCTGATATATAAGGAGCCCTGGTAGTGCTGTCCAGTAAGCAATGGATTGCTAACCACAAGGTTAGGGGTTCAAATCCATCAATCACTTCATGGGAGAAAGTTCAGACTTTGCTCTGGTAAAGAACTACAGTGTAAGAAACCCATTATAGGGTTCCTATGAGTCACAGCTTTTTATAATTCTGATTTATTAACATACTGGAATCTTTTAAGAAATTATATTTATTATTTTTATATACATTAAAAATTAGGTATACTAGGGATCCAAGCACTCATATTAAAACGTCTTTATGGAATCTGCACCTTTTCTACAATTAACATTTCACACAATTATATAAAAGTCACTTTTAAAAATATTTCATTTTGCATATGCTTATATTTTTAAAAATATTTCTGCTTAAAGCTGATAATCAGTGCTGAAATGCTATATTTCCAGGTATAACACAAAACTTTTAAATATATGTGTTATTTTCCTCACAGCCTTTACTTCTGAGAATAAGAAATGCATTTTATGTGGGACTTCTCATTCTTCATTATAAGGTACATAACTGGAAGAGTTCTGAGCGGGTGAACACAATCAGCCATCCTCCACTTTGGGGAGAAGACGCTCGTTGAGAAGTGAGCGTGCAAATCAAATGGAACTCACGATACTGGAACACAGTGCAGTGGCTGCGAGGCGAGAAATCCTGCCTAGGGTTGGACTTGCTACAATAGGAAGGTTGGAATACAGCAGCCACCTTAATGCTACTGAGGATAGCAGCTGGCAAGCAGAATAGGAAAAGATAGACCGGAGGTGCGTGTGTGTGTGTGTGTGTGTGTGTGTGTGTGTTAGCCAGTTTGAATCGGGTTTTAAGTCACTGTGAGTTGAAAGAATTCTAGTAGATATAAAGACCATGATGTTTTTCCATTTTATTTGACTTGGTTTTGGTTTCGTTAGAATATTTGTCCTTGTTGCTCATTGTTCCAGGATTTAATATAGAGAAGGATCCAGTTTGGTAACGAGGCTATCCAAGCACATTAGAAACTGAGCATCCTCCCTTACTGCACGTATATGCTAGAAGTATGACCGGAGTGCCCTAGCAAAGAGGAAGGGCACCAATGCACTCGTATCTACCCTGTGTGGCCAGTCAGCCCTTTTTGGTTTATGGACTTGATGTGTCTGATTGATGAGTTAAGAGCAAGTAGCAAAGTGTTTTTCTCCCCCTATAAGAACAGTCATATACCAGACCCCTGCCTCATCAAAGAATGCACCCAGCAGCATAGGGCCCCCAAACCCACCTTCTTCCCTTCTGGCCCCAGGGACTAAACCTGAGCTGGGGCTACCCTCCCGGTGGGTGCCCCATTGAAGCTGTGCTCCTTTCAGGCCTAACCAAAAAAGGGTACCCTGCCCTGCACCTCCAGGCCCATAACCCAGGGGGCCTCAGGCCCTGAGTTGTACAGTTTCCTGTATACATATGTACAAACATAAATAAAGTACATCAGTGCTGTGTGCAAAAAAAAGAACAGTCA
This sequence comes from Tenrec ecaudatus, assembly GCF_050624435.1. Classification (NCBI taxonomy): domain Eukaryota; kingdom Metazoa; phylum Chordata; class Mammalia; order Afrosoricida; family Tenrecidae; genus Tenrec; species Tenrec ecaudatus. The sequence continues at coordinate 72,313,734 of NC_134542.1, read as the reverse complement.
TATAAATAATTCCTATTTCTCAGAATAAGTGAGTGACTTATTCAAAAGTATGTAGCGTCCCTGTAATAAATAATCATTTAAAAAACCAAAATTCACTGCCATCAGTCAATACCAACTCCTATCGACCCTACAGCACAGTGTAGAACTACCTCTGAGTCTTTGAAATGGCAATGCTTCCTGGGAGTGGAAAGCCCAGCCTTTCTCCCAAGGAGTAGCTGGTGGTTTCGAACTGCTGGCCCTGCATATTGTAGCCCAAAGATTTCACTCCTAGATAATGCATAACACGTTTATGAGCCAGTGGTTTTTAAAATGTGCTGCATAATACCCAACTGAATATCTTAAACAGATGTGAAACAATCTCTGGGAGTGGGTCCAAGGAATCAGTATAGGTATTCCCTGGATAATTTCAAGGTATATCTAATTTGGGACAGACAATGTTACATTTAAGGTACTCTTAAAATTTAAGGTTTACACATATAACCTGGGCATATTGTTAAAATGCAGGGTTTACTTCCATAGGTCTAAAAGAGGTCCGAGAGTTTGCGTTTCTAGGAGGTCTCCTGCCAAGTGAATGCTAGCAACAACAGCAACGCTGTAAACCACATTATCCTATACAAATATGATTCAGACTACAAAATCTATTTTCAATTTCTATACTCAAAAAAGTAGAAAAAGCAAAGTGATATTAAAATGTATTTTATATCTCTCAATATGAAAGTCACTATTTTAAATTTTATCCAATATAAAGTTATTAATTAAATCATTCACATTTATGACCACTTTTTCTTCATATGCAGATTATATTTCACACTTACAAGATTTTCTATTTGAATCAGTCATAGTTCAAATGATGATAGTCTCATGCGGCTAGTGGTCATCATCGTATTGAATAGCCTAGCTGTAGACCAATGGATTCCATCATTGTACATCATGAAAAAAAACTATTTTATGTCATTACCCCCCCAAGGAAATATGATTACTTACCACTAGGTTTCCAATTAAAATAATCATTATGTAAAAAGGAATACAGGTGATTTGGCTTGCCACCTCAAAGCATTCCCATAAAGTCTCTATCCATTCTCCACAGAGAATCCGGAACACGGTCAGGAAAGAATGGAAGAAGTCGTGCATGTGCCAGCGAGGGAGTTGGCAGTCCTCGTCTACCTTGCAAACACAGTGTTCATAACTTCCACTAAAGACTTTCAGCCCAAGAACAGCAGAGAAGAAAATGAACATGACCAACAGCACGATCACATTTTTCAGGGCCACCAGTGAATGGCCGAGAGTCCACATCAGCTTCGTAAAGGTTGGCCAGTATTTCCCCAACTTGAAAATTCGCAGCTAAGAGAATAATGTAAAAAAAAGATAAAAAAAACCAAGAAACAGACAAGTTAACAAAAACCTTGTTAGCATTTGCTCTGAAGAGTATCTAAAATTTGTATGAATATTATACATTTAGTCTTCAATATTCAGTTTTTAGCAATAACACTAACCACTGGGATTTCATTTTATAAGACACAAAACATCTAATTCTATAACTGTATACATTAAATTCATATATAATCTCATCAGTTTTTCAATCCCCTGTCCACTATTATACTATTATAATTACTCTAGTTTAGCTTATGTTTAGATGACTAGTAAGTGCAAATATTTATTCTTTGTTGTTTTTTTAGATTATGTTGCTTTTCTAGAGTTTCACATCTTCATTGAAGTTCCTATTGTGCATATCTTTTTAAGAAACTATTGTAATAAAATATTTAAAACAAAAATTTGCCATTCAATGAATGGGACTATACTCATGAATGTATTATATAGTTTGACAATAAACTTACATATGCTGCAAATGTATCTATGAATATAATAAATAGAGCATACAGAAAGCAAAGCTGTACAATTTTCTTAACCTAGCCAAACACCTTGAGGGAATGATTTGCTGAGCCTAGGGTCCTAGGACCATAGTTTTTTGGTGACGAAAAGTTCTACTGGCTTAATGTAGTAACCAAGAATAATTTTCTAAGAATTCTACCAGCATCTTCATTCTGCAATGGATCAAATATGAAATCAAGATGCATTGATCATTATGATTGGAATGCAAATGTTGGAGGCAAAGAGGAAGAAACAGTAGTTGGAAAATATGGCCTTGTAGAGAGAAGGGAAGCTTGAAATCAGATGATATATCATTTTGAAAAACCAACAACTTCTTCATTACAAATAGGTGGATTTCAGCAGAAGAAATATACTGAAAGCAAATTGACTGCATTTGTGGAAAGAGAAGATGGAGCAGCTCAATATCAGCAGCTAAAATCAGGCCCAGGGCTAACTGTGGAACAGATCATATATAAGTTCAAGTTGAAGCTGAAGAAAATGAAATTTCTATAAGAGCCCAAAATGACTGTGAATGAATCCCACCTGAATTTAGAGAATATATCAAAAACAGATTTGATGAATTGGACACTAATAACAGAACTGATGAGCTGTGGGGATACGTAAGAGGATTAATCATGAAAGCAAAAGGTCATTAAAATGACAGAAAGAAAGAACAGATCAAGTAGATATCAGAAGAGACTCTGAAACTTACTCTTAATCATAGAGCAGCTAAGACACATGGGAGAAATAATGAGGTTAAAGAACTGAACAAACATTTCCCAGGATAATTTAAGAAGACAAGGTAAAAAAGAAATGTGCAAAGACCTAGAGTTAGAAAACCAAGAAGAAAGAACACACCTAGTGTATCTTAAGTTGAAAGAACCAAAGTTGGGGGCAGGGGGGAGGGAATCAAGCATCAAGTTGCAACATTGAAAGATATTGTGGGCAAAATATCAAATGATGCTGGAAACATCGAAAGAAGATGGCAAAGAAAAATAAGTGCTCAACATTGAACCACTTAAGAGGTTGCTTGTGATCAAGAGCCCATGGTCCTGAGGGAGGAAGTTCAAGTAGCACTGGATGCATTAGCTAAACACATGGCTCCAAGGGTTGATAGAATACTAATTGATATGTTTCAACAGCTGATGAAGCACCGGAAGCACGTAAGTCAGAAAGTTTGGAAGGCAGCTCCTTGGCCAATTACTGGAAGAGGTCTATATTTATTTTGTTATAGGTAAGTTTATTGTGCCAACCTGGCCAATAAACACATGGAGGATTAATGCAGTTTCCGTTTAATTGAAGTGCAAAGAAATAAATGTCTCAGCGAGACTTGCCTTTCTGCCTCTTGCTCTCTGATGATCAGCCAAGTGTGCAACTGCCTTAGCTAGCTCTCTGCCTCAACTTGCAAGCTTCACTACCTGTGGGACACCCAATCCGTGGACCATATCTCTATAGTTTGAGGTTCCTTTGAGACCTGCTTTGCCACACTGCTGGTGAATACATCACTTGAGCTGGGGACTGTCGGACCCTGTCATCTGGCTGACTGTTGGTGACTCACCCTGCTGTTTGCTGCCTGTGGCCAGACTGCCTGTATTTCTCTACAGAAGACTCAGCTGTCTGCTTCCTGGACTTGTACCCAGCAGCCCTGGTGAGTTGAAGGACTGCCAGTATATTAACTGTCTCACAATAGTGAGTTGAACAACGGAGTCCTCTGTACTGCTTTGTGGACTAATTAGCTGTTTATTTCTTCGTGCTGTATATATCTTATATACAATATCTATATGTATTATATATAAATATATTTATATAGAGATATAAAATCATAAGTGTCCTGGTTTTGTTTCTTTTGAGAGCCCTGTCTAACACAATATCCATCCCAAAGAAAAGTAACCCAACAGAATACTCAAATTATAAAAACAATAAAACTGATATCACATGCCAGTAAAATTTTTGTGTTTATCATCCCAATTATTTCAGCAGTATGTTGACAGAGAGCTGTCAGAGATGTTCAGGCTGGATTCAGAAGATGATGTGGAACAAATAATATCTTTTTGATGTCAGATGGATCTTGGATCAAAGCAGAGATTACCAGAAAGATGCTTACTTGTGTTTTATTGACTATGCAAAGGCATTCAACTGTGTGGACCATAACAAACTATGGGTAGCCTTGAGAAGAATGGGAATTCCTGAATATTTGATTCTGCTTATTCAGAACTTGTACATGGATCAAGAGGCTATTGTGCAAACATAACAAGGAAATACTTCATTTAAAATCAGGAAAGATGTGTGTCGCGTATATCCTCTCACCACAATTGCTCAATCTGTATGGTGAAGCTGGCTCATATGAAGAAGAACACAGCATCAAGAAGAGAGGAAGTCTTAGTAACTGCCTGTGATATGCAGATGACACAACCTTGTTCACAGAAATTGAGGAGGACTTGAAGGACTTGCTGATTAAGATAAAGGATTACAGCCTTCAGTATGGATTACAATTCAATGTCAAGAAGACCCAAATCCTCACAACTGGACCAACAGGTACTATCATGATAAGTGGAGAAATGATGTAATTTGTCAAGGATTTTATTTTGCTTTGATTCATAATCAATGCTCATGGAAGCAGTAGTCAGAGATCAAATGAAGCATTGCATTGAGTAAATATGATACACAAGGCTTTTAAGGTGTTGAAGAACAATATTACTTTGAGGGCTAAAGTTTGCCTGACCCAAGCCATGATATTTTCAATAGTCTTATACCCATGTGAAAGTTGGACACAAAAGATGAATTGATGCATTTGAATTATGGTGCTGGCAAAGAATACTGAAAGACTCATGGAATCTCAAAAACAAACAATCTCTCTTGGATAAAGTATAACCAGAATGCTCCTTAGAAACAAGGATGCTCTGGACTTTGTCTCACATACTTTGAAGGAGAGACCAGCTCCTGGAAAAGGACCTCATGCTTGGTAAAATAGAGGGGCTGGGAAAATGAAGACCCTCAATAAGATGGATTGACACAGTGACTGTAACAACAGGTTCAAACATAGGAACAATGGTGAGGCTGGCACAGGACTGAGATGTGTTTGTTCTGTTGTAATAGGGTCACTATGGGTTTGAATTGACTTGTCACCTAGCAATAATGACTAAACACTTTAAGCCATTTGCATATCATTCACATATCATGGTGAGGAAACATTTATTCAAAATCTCTGAACAGTTTTGATTAGGTTGTTTGTCTTTTTGTTGTTAAGCTGAAGGTTATAGATACATCTAATCTTACCCAACATTAAACCTTCATCAGATATACAGATCTTACATTTTTTCCCCTTAAAATTTATAGGTTGTTTCTGTACTTTCTCAATAAAATACTTCAACGCACAAAATTCTTCACTTTGATGATGTACATCTTTCTAATTTACACTTTGTCCTTCATATTTTAATGTAACATCTGAAGTACATTTTCTAAAACAAGGCCTTGAAATTTTAGCAATATTTTTTCTTCCAAGTCTTGAAAATTTGCATCTCTGTTTTCTTCTAAGAGTTTTATTGTTTATATTTTGGCTATTGATTGCTTTCTAGGTAATTCTGCAACATAATGTGAGGTATTGCTCCAAACCTACTCTTTTGAATGTGGATACATAATAATCTCACCTCCACTATTGATGAGTCAATCCTTTCTCCATTGAATATTCTTCGTAACCCTGTCAAAAATCAATTGACGAGGGATGTGCCTCTCAACCCTGACCTTAAGCCATTTATTTTGATTCTTACAGATAACAAATTCACTGATTTAGCCTCTTTTCTTCCAAGCACACTTCATGGAAGCCTGGTCCAACATATTAATTTCTCCCCTCACCTTGTTAAAGGAGCCCTATGGTTCTATGAGTTTTCACTGGGCTGCTATCAACAAGCTGGGCACCATGGGCATCCCTGTAGGAGAAATATGTCTGTTCCCATGGGCCTTCACAGTCTTACAAACCCGGAGTAGGCGTGCTATCAGTCTGAATCAACTACATGCCAGTGGGCTTGGTCTGGCTAACCCTGCTCTCTTCCTTTATATAGTTTTCTACATTTCACTTAGAAATACTTGGAAATCCCAGCTCCTTAGTTCCATATCACCCTTTAACTCCCAAGACTCATCATTATCTTGCTTAGCAAAAAGTGTCTGGTAATGGTCACCCCATTTCAAGTTTGCTACAAATATGGCCTCATTTATTCTAGGTTTTAGTCAAATATCATCTATGAAAATCGTTCATTCTCTTAGTTTTCCGAACATTCTAACATGCAAGGTATTACTATTTTCGTACTTTATGCCTGAGGAAACTGAGATACATTGAATAGCAAGCCGTTGGGGGTCTACTTACCATTCTGAATAATCGAACAATAGAGAGTCCTTCAGTAGCCATCAGAAAAATTTCAGTTAACCCAAGGAACACAACGATGCTATCAAATATGTTCCAACCTGCGTGGAAGTACCCATATGGATGCATGGCAATGATTTTCAAAATCATTTCTGCTGTGAAAATCCCAATAAAGACCTACATTAAAAATAAAACAAATGAGCGAAGACAGATTCCAACAGTCCCATCCCCAAATGAATGTAGACAAAATGACTCTTCATGCTGAATTCTTCATTGTTTTTCCAATTTGTTTTGGAGACTGTACTAAAAGGACATGCTCACACCTTTTATTGAACAATCCTATGTGAAACATTTTATACTGAACCATTAATGATTTTTAAAAAAGATATCCTAGAAGAAAACAAAGGAATATTTTGTGGTGAAAATCTTTGCATTTTTATACTTTCTTATGAGATATGGAGTGCATGTTAAGTTATGGAATTTTACAACTTCTGAGAGAATAAAAGTGGTGTGCATATGACCCAGATAAAAACAGTGCGAACCAAGATAGAATGTACTGTGGCAACTGTACTGGCAGAAATAACTAAATCACTGTTTTATTTTCAAAGGATCATTCAAAGCTTGAATGTGGTTTGTTTTACCTTCATAGAAATTTGTCACTATCTTTTTCTTGGCATATGAAAAATGGATAGCTAAATCTCAAATATATCTTGTCAAAATGAAACAAACAAGAAGGATTAGAAGAGCCACGGCCAGTTGCCGGTGTGGTCCAGATTCTGAGCCTCGTACCAGTGAAGACCTTGCGTATCTTATTTGACCTTTGCCCCACTCTGATCAATGGGGCTGTGGTCTCAGGAGATTGTGTGCTTGGGAAGGAAGGGAGCAGGCAACATACCCTCTCCTCACTTGTCAACACACTTAGGACCCACATTTGAGAAAAATCGACATGTGAAAATGGAGGATGAGCGTATCAGATTCTAAGATGGAGGATGAGTCCATCATCACATAACTACCAACCTGCCAAAAGTCAGAGACCGGCTGGGTTGACACGTACCTGTAAAGCAGCCCAGCCAGCATGGCCTTGCCTCATAACCAGGTGCTCATGAATGCCAGGCATGCACTGCTAATGTACAAAAATAATTGGATAGTATATGTTTAACTATCGCCATGAGAGTGTGGCAGTCAGTATGTGAGTCCAGGGTCGATGGTGAAGCCCATGAGTGCAGGAGCTGGAGGGGAATATTTGGTTTCTTCAGGTTTTGCACACTTCCTGTCTTCCACAGGTGCGGCATTCTCATTTTCCATCACTCCCTAAGTGGAAACCATTTCCGTCTTTCTCCCCTGCCAGGTTTTCTCCTCAGACAGGATCTAGCACTCACAGACTTTACTGTGATTCACACTTAACCTAATTGCAAAGCACTTGGTGGATAATCCCTTGTTTAAATGGCAGAACGCTCAGCTGCAGCTATAAGATTACACAATAATAAGAAGAGTTACTCAGGAGGTGGTGGGGAGAATGGATAATTAGTCCAGTCCTAATTCTATCCTAATGCTTGGTCCAACCCTAATAGAATGAAGTTAAAATGTATTGGCATAATCAAATCAAATCGTGGGGATAGTTACAATGAAAGAAAAGTATAACAGCAAATGAAATAATGAAGTGTGAACATTTTACCAAGTTTCCAATGCTGAGAAGGTTGTTGGTTTCTTCATTCATTGGATGATGTTCCAACGCCAGAAATAGTATGTTTAAAATGATGCATATGAGAAGGGCAAGATCAGTAAATGGGTCCATTATGATTTTATGGACAAACTCTTTCAATTTTAGCCAACAAGGAGAACAATTCCAAATGAAGAAGGTTTTAGCAAACTTGTACCAACACAATGGACATGCTTTCCCAGTTCCTTTGACATCTGAAAGAATAGAAACGCCAAATGTTACAGTATATTTTGTTTTCCTTCCTAATTAGTGACCAGAGTTTGACTTTTTGAAAGTAGAGGAATGGTTGAAACTAAACTTCCGTGTAGAATTAGCAAATTCAAAATTACTATGTTAATAAAAAATATAACCAAGTTCATTTCCTCTATTTCGATCATGCTTCCTGAGGCAAATTGTGAATTGGAAGCAAAACAAAGAAATATATCTCAAAAATATAAATATGAAATATAGTTTCAAATATGATTTATAATTTCAGGATTTATAAACTTTTAGAAAGAAATGCTTCTTGATACTATCCATCATGAAGCATGCTCATTATATATTACGAAAGCAAGCAGAAGTCTACAAAAGGCCTGGAGATGTTAATCCCACGCCCTCCAAATCTATTTGTGGTCTCAGGTTATATTTCCATATCGCATTCCATGTGAAACAAAGGCAATTATTTGGCCAACTCTGGCAAAGCCATCCAATATTTATAAAAGTAGGCTTATACAATTCTTCTGTATTTTCCTTCTGAAAATTCTCATTTTAGCCCTTACAGTTCATTTGCCCTCAACTAAAATTCTGGAACAATTGTAAGATTTATTTTAAAGTGAATCTTACTATTGATAATCCCTTTCATACTAACTAAGTAATTTGGGTTTACCTTCTTTCTGTCTGAGCGTGGCATCATCCAACATATCCACAGTTGTGCTTACAGAAGGTGAAGGTCTTTTCTTCATTTCTATTTGTGTGGTTTTGTTCTGAAAAAAATTTTGACAAGAGTAATACTGGTTTAAGGAGCCTTGACTTGGTTAAGCACTTGACTGCCAGCCAGCGGTCACTGGTTAAATCCCAACTGCGCCACAAGAACGAGGTGCGGCAATCGGCTTCCGCAAAGATTACAATCCTGGAAACCCTGCTCAGCAGTTCCCACTGACTGTGAGTTGGCATCTACTCAAGCACACACAGCATCAACAACACTGAATTTTGTTAATTGTTTCCATACATCACAGCTGCAACTCTGGTAGACCAGCTATTGTCTTTGCATCCACTCCTTCTCTACTTCCTAAAAGGAGAGACCGGACAGAAACCATAAACAAAAACAAAAAGAAACAAAGAAGAAAACAGATTATCAAGGGCTCATGAGGGAGGGGGGAGTGGGGAGGGGGGGGGGAAGAAGACCTGATGCAAAGGGCTTAAGTGGAGAGCAAATGCTTTGAAAATGATGAGGGCAAAGAATGTACAGATGTGCTTTATACAATTGATGTGTGCATATGTATGGATTGTGATAAGAGTTGTATGAGCCCCTAATAAATGTTTAAAAAATAAGATAAAGAATGGAAAGAAAACACCACCAACAATATTTAAAAAGCCAGAAAAATTTTCAGGAAGTGTATGTGGGGGTTGCGGGGGTAATTAAGGAGCAATCAGTGGATGAAGGAGGGATAGGGAGTATTAGAGCTGATTGTGATGATGTACATATAAGTATTTTTAGAAGTGATTTAACTTATGGAAATTTATAATATGTGACTATTATCTCAAGAGAACCATTAAAAGAAAAAAATAAACCAAGCTTGACCTATTGTTTCCATGGTTGAAGGAGGAAGAATTTTGGCACCGAGCTCATTTTATTGGTGGTGGAACAATTTGAAGAGGAAGAACAGTAATGGTTGTGCCACACAGAGTGTAGTCAATGGCACTGAGTTCTACATGTAGAAGTCGTTGAATTGGAGAATGTTTTCTTGTATGTATTTTTGCAAAAATTGAAAAAATTTACATTAATAATATCAGTATGAGGAAAAAGAAAATGTTCTAAAATGGATTGTGCTAAAGATTGTACAACACGTCTTGATATGGTTGAATTATTGAATTGTACGACATGTGAAAGAAGTGCCAATAAAACTGTTTTAAAAAAGGAACTGGGAAAATACAGAAACAAATAAAGAAAAAAAACTAACTCTAAGAAGTACTATAACTTTGTTGAAAATATTGCTTGTGGAAATCTTTCTGGGTTCCATTACTGATGACTTTAGGATTATTTCACATATATGTGCATTAAATTAAAGAGTATCATGATCACCTAATACTACAAGGTCAATTGTAAAAGGAGTCAAGGCTGTGTATGAGTAATATTATCTACATTTGATATTGCATAGGCTAATAGAATCTTGCAGTTATCAGTTGGTTAACACATTACTGACGAACCACAGAAGCTGTTGTGAAGCTTCTCTGTGGGGAGATAAGCAAAGGGATGCACCAGATCTTACTTCTAGCATCTAGCAAGGAATCCCCGCGGGGTTCATCTCAGCCTCGGCCTTGCTTGCTACTCTGCACTTAAGAAGATGTAATGACCAACGATAGCTGGTTGACAAAGATGCAGCATCAAAGCTAAAATGTCAATTCCAAAGAACAACCTTTTTGAGCTCAAATAAACTTTTACATTTTTCTCTGTTTCTATTATCTCTTGCCTCTACTGCACGTATCACAGTTTCATTTTTTTTTTAGAGTAAACCACCAAGTACTCAACCTCTAGCTTCTCATTTTTTCCATTATTCCTTCCTACTTCTTCCCGAACATATTTTAAAAAACATTCAGACATCTTACTCTTTTCAACTATATAATTTTCTCATAAGGCTTGATTTTTTAAAAAAATCAGAATACCATTATCACAAAAGATTTTTTAAAGCAATTTATTCATGTCACTCAATATCAAGACCATTCTCAACTTTTTTCACTGCTCAAAGATATTTTTATAGCTGATTTATTCAAATCAAAAGTACATTATTTAACATGTGATTTTTATTTATTTTTCTAATTGTCATTCATTTACATATACTGGAGCATTTATTCTGTAGAACTGTCTACAGGATAGCACCAGGATCGCAACAGAATTTGACTGATGTTTTTTAGTCTTGTTTCATATATTCTTTCCTCTACGGTTCCTGAAAAAAAAAATCAGAGCTAGAGGTTTATTAGATTCAGTTTCAAATTTTGGTTTAAACACATATTCAGTGATATTTTATGTTTCATGTTTATATATTAATATGCACATATTATCTAGTTGTCCCAGACCTACAATTTTTTGTTTATGATAATACATATATTTTTTATCAGGCTACTTGTTTGATGAAGGTATATGTTGTATCTATCTATCTTTAATTTAAAAATACCCACCATCTCTATGGCTTAGCACAATGTCTATGACATAGTAGTCAAATTAATTTTAATTGATTAAGTAGATGCACTATAAGATTGTCACTGTAGTTGGAGAAAATATTTGTATTCGTCATTGTGCATATTTCATTCTCTTTTTCAGATTTTTCCAATAGTTGGCCATTCATTGGAAACTTTCCACATACACACTGTGTGTTCTATAGCAAATTGTCATTTCAGCATTGAATCCCCACACAATGAAGAAAAGTGAGGAGCGGTGAGTTTTGCTCTCAGTGTTGAGAAATCAGATACTAGTAACAATTCCACACTGAACTCCCTGCCATTGAGTCGATTCTGTTTCTTAGTGGCCCTATGGGACAGAGTACAGCTGCTGCTGTGGGTTTCTGAGGATGCAAATCTCTATATTGGAAAGCCTCCTAGACACTAATATGGTTAGACTCAAACTTAGACTGAAATTACCCAAGGAGGATAGATGCGGCCCTGCACAGAGACACTGACGACAAGCCTGGTTGGCACTCAGTGAATGCTATACGCCATTGATTTTAATTATCCCCCAAATAAAGATATAAGGAGATCTGGTGTCATAGTGTGGGTTGTTATATGTAGGGCTGCTAAGTCACCACAAGGTCAGCAGTTTGAAACCAGTAGCCGCTCCCCACAAGAAAGAAGAGACTTTTTGCTCCCTTAAAGAATGACAGTTCAGGAAACCCACAGGGCAGCTTTATCCTGTCTGCTAGGGTAGAACTACTTGATAGCAGTGAAGTTTTGTTAAAATGGAAATATAGCAGAAGATTTAAGCATTTTATTCTCCAAATAGACTGCTGTTTGCTTTTGGCCAATTGTTTAATTTTGGCACCAGCTCTGCATTTAAAGGTTTAAAGATGAAACCTCTCCTCTCTCATATGCCATATTGGAGCAAATCCTACAAGGAGAGAATGTGATATTTTATGTGAAATATTTATCATTTTTTTCAGATTCACAGAAAATAATTGGACATATCACATGATAATGGTATTGTTTTAAATATTTTATTTCTAAAATGTTAGCTTATTCAACAATGAACACTTTTGTTCTTTAAAGATCAAGTGTCTCTAATGTAGATTTCTAAGGGTGATAGTTTAGGTAAAACCTAGCATTAATATAACATGTAACATCGACTCAAACCAAAACATACCAAGTCACAGCACCGCTATAGGACACCGATACTGTTGATCTGGATCTTTGGGAGTGCCTGAGTTCAGATTACTGACCTTGTGGTTAACAGTCCAACATGTCTATCTGCCGGGGCTCCTTACCATATGAGCATGTTATCATGACTCTGCTAGTAGTTATCTGTAATATACTTTCCATTGATAAATATAACCTAAGAAAGGTCCTAAGAGTTTCACCTGCATTATATCATTATAATATAACAATAAAATATGAGACAGGCTCTAAATGTACATACATTTTATAGACAGAAGATTCTGGAGATTGGTGAATTGGCAAGTAACTGACATTTAGTAAATGGCTAAAATAAGCTGAAATCTGTATTGACCTTGCTGAAAAATTGTGCTTTTAGCCAATAGAATCTTCTGCTTTCCTATAATGTTCCATCTAAGTAATCCCCCTGCAACTCCAACACAGAGTTGGAATCTTAAAAGTCTTAATTCAGTCACCTGAAGAGTTCTAAGTAGGTTTGATTTAAAATTTTGTGAAAATGGTATTCAGTTTCATTTCCCAGAAAACTTCTGCATCACCAAATGTCCTAGTACTTTTCCAGGAAAAAAAATCCTTTATAATTGAAATGTTTTAAATTAAAATCAGAAAAGCATTGTGTGATTCACAATGAATGGAGATATTTGGGAATTCGGAAATACACCAAGTTCTTTAAAAACAGAGAGGGTAGCTCATCTTGGGATAATAAAAGTATTGTTGCCCTCTTGGAAACATTTGTGGATAGTTATAAATCCTTGAAGCTCTGAAATGCCAGTTCAGAACAAATTGTACATTCAACACATCATTTAGACCCTATTTACTCCAGCTGAAGGACCCCAGACTCACTGCTAAATACAGACAGCTTTTGTCAGTTGATTTTCCATGACTTACTCATGGGTGATATAATGGCGATAGTCAATAGACTCCTTTGAACTGATTTTTCCCTTCATTTGGTCTATAATGGTTTCTTGTTTCATCGGTATGCGTGTTATGCACCTTGTGGACACAAGTACTTGTCAAGAACGTGTCACTGGTACTAGGGGGCTTCAAAAAGGTTGTGACAAATGGAGTGAAAGGGGAATGGCATTTTTCCACAAACTTTTTGAAGCTCCCTCGGATAACGTGACGTCATTGTATTCAGGCACCACTTTTTGTCAGAATGACTATCTTAGAGCAGCTTCATGGATGACGAATGGCTGTGGAAGTAAGTCAATAATTTCCACTTTTCCACCCACACACCAGAAGCCAGACTCACTGTCCCTGAGTGAATTCCGACTCATAGCAACTCTACAGGTCTCTAAGAGTTCTCTCACATTATATCGTTGGCACACTGAATCCTTGCACCAGCTTTTCTGCACATCCCAACTATTGCCAAGTGGGGGCACTAGCCTTTCTGTTTCTTCCTCCCTGTCTGTCCTCTTTGGAGTGAGGATCCTGAGGATCCTTTGTCAAAGCCCTTGGAGAGAGCAAATCCTTTGGACTCAGATCCTAGAAAAGGAAGTGGGGAACAGTTCTTTCCTCGAGTCAGCAGTAGTGTGCAATAAAGCACGAAGCAGTTCTATGCTGTGACTGATGGGTTGGCTCGAGGGTAATTTAAACAACAAAAAGAGAATTCTTTGTCTTCTGCCTCAGTTTTGATCCTTTGTTCTTCCAACCAGATTAAGGTCAGTGTGAGGTAGCCGGGTGAGATCACAAGGTCCTGCAGATACAAAAATGCTACTTCTGCTTGTTTCCCTGGATCCTATTGTTTTTGTAAGCATACTTGTGACAGAATGTGGGTTTTTAAAGACAATTTTACACAACTTCCTAAATTCTGATCATGCCTTTATGTTTATATACCAATCTTTTCCTATGAGGTGAGAGGTTTGAAGATGCTCCCACTCAGTACTGAAGTAGATGCAAATTAAAGTAACTTTCCTAAATCTCAGTAATCATAGATTGAATTATCCCATTCATACAACAAATCTCACAACTGCGTGAGGATGAACAGTGTCTTTCCTCAGAAAATAACTAGAAAGCCAAATCTAATCATCTTTTCTTCTATTTTTATAACTCTAGTAGTTTAATTTTAGCAATTACATGAAGATAAATGAATTTTTAAAAAGATAGCATATTCACAATTTATCAGAAGAAGTGATTTGCATTTTAAAAATAAAAGATCTAAAATATTTCTATATTAGAGATGTCTTTAAATATGATGCCTCCTTTCACCACAGTCCATTAAGGGAAATGTGTTATGTAGAAAAGGGACACCTCATATAAATCAATATTGATCTCCCAACCACACACCAACACTAAGCCACTAGCAAGGAAACAGGGAGTGAGACATTCATAGAAAACCCATATTATCTTTTATTCAATATTCTCACAAGTTTCAAATCCCTCATATAGTACCAGGACTTGAAATGATATATCTATTGTTTTAAAAAGTGTTAAAAAAATCATCCTGAAAACTCATCCTACCTGAGCGTCAGCTTTTCCTTCTTGAAGTTGTTTTAAATTCTGCTGATAACCTGGCTCCATCTTCTTCGCTCTTTCAGCCCTTTCCTGCTTTTCTTCTTCATGGGCCACAGCAAGGATGCCCAAGAACAGGCTTGCCATATAAAAAGCAAACCAAAAACTTACCACAACAAAAAATACCATGTAGATTTTTCCAGAAGCATAAAGAATCTAGTGAAAGGTAGAAAACAGGACAAAAGAGGAAAGCATGATTTATCTTCCCGTAGCCTCTTTTTTTAAAATGACAAGCGTAATTTTGTTATGAAAGTGATTCAGTCTTAAGTGGAAGGTAACAAGACACTCTAAGCACTAGCTCTCCCTGAGGAAAGAAATGAAAAGCTCTCCACATTTAGACAGATCTAGGTAAGGTCGCCAGTGCACCAAGGCAATAATGACTCATTTATATTTGGGGAGAGCGTTTAATTCTTGCCTTTGTCAAGAAAGGAAACAGTTTAAAGGAAAAAATTTCAATTTTCAAAGCTAGGTAGTTTGTATATGGAAGGTTATTTCCTGTGGAGTAGGATAAATAGATGAAATTTTTCAAGCCAAAGACTTTCTTCTGATTATTATCATATGGGGAAAAACACAGCAAGGTGAAAATGAGGTCTACACAAATAAGTGGGAAGTAGACAACTTTTATGCCTGTCAGAATGCCTATTCTGATGACAGACTAATGGGAAAAATCACATGGAAAATTTAGGTAATTTACTTACATGAAGTCATCAAAGTAGGCTATATTTATGGCTAGAAAAAGACAAAATTTTAGATTTCTAAACTGAACACAAACGAGCTTTAACTCCATTGAAATTAGATAGATCAGAAAATGTAAAGATCTATAAAAATGTACATAGCATATTACAAAGTCAAAAATATCTTTAACTGGTTTAGCCTTATTGAGTAAAAATATGGGAATAAAAATAAAGAAAACAAATAGTGATCATTTTCATTTTTAAACATCCATTTCAATGAATAGATAAGTATTTGCTACAGAAAATATTGTGTTGATACAAGTCTTTTGAATAGATACAAAAAAATCAGGAATTTCAATACTCTATCACAAATACTGAATTATTAACCTAGAATGTATTAGACTTTTAACATATTTTTAGTAAACTCCACGATGGCAGTGAATCAGCTATTTTTGATTTAGCTAAATGTTTTACCATGTCATTAGCTCTTACTACAGTTATAATTTCAGTAGTCAGTAAAGGTATTTTGAAACATTCCCTGAAGTGTGTACACATTCATAAATACTTTATGCACATTAGCTCATTCACTCTGTTCAATTTATTTATGTTGCATTTGTTATTAATTCCAATCTATTGGAGGAGAAAGTAAAATAAGAAAGACAAAATAGCTTGCTGGTGAAAGATGAAAGTATCTATTTTGTTAAGACAGAGTGTATAAATTCTAGTTATAGTAAATTATAGCACAACAATTGAAGTCCATTATAGCCCCTACTTCATACATTTGTTTTGGAGAGCCAATTATACACATAAAGATCTTGGCATATGACATGTTCATGATACAGTTTTTGGGTGCTTTTTTTTTTCTTTCACTTTTGAACCCATGCATCACCAAAGATATTTGGGTAAAATACCCATTTATTGACAGAGCAGAGAATAATATTTTTAAGCATAAGTTGTATTCTTTGGGAATAATTGCCTAATTTTCCTACAGTTTAGACAATGCTCCAAATACAAATTTAGACCTAATCAAGGCCCACTTATTTATAAGCAAAAAATTATAAGTCTATTAATGCATGGAGCTGATACACAAATTCTAAGGCCAGGACACTCTCAGCTGGCTCCTACTTCTTAACTAGAGGGGAATAGTTTTAGTAAGCCAAGCTGCCTGGTCTTTGTGATGCTGAATTTTGCTCCACATTTTTCTTCCATTCTATCCCAGAAGCTTCTAGCTGTGGTCCCTTCCACAGCAGTTGGTAGTGGTGGCTAGGCACCATCTAGTTCTGTTGGTCCCAGAGTCATGCAGATGGATGTCCACATGGTCCAGCAATTCATTGGCCTCATTCTTTACATGTGCTTTTGAATCGCATCATGTTTCTTTCCTCCAGCAATGGAGACCAATAATTTCACTGTATGTATGCACACCCATCCCATAATGTACCTTATCAGCCCAATAAAACCAGAGCTCTTTCAAACTAGAATTTGTTTCTTCAGCTCTAAACAAGTTTGTGATTTAGAACAGTTCATCTAGTATTTCTCTATAGTAACCAGATTGCTGATAGAGCAGCATGCACAGTTTATTGAGTGTTAACTCGTCCACAGAATCAATACCAAGCCTCAAACCAAATCCATGGCTGTCAGACCGATTCTGATTCACTGTGACCCCATACAGGCTTTCAGAGATTGTGACTCTTTGAGGGAGCACACTTTGACTTTTATTTGGGTTATAGCTTTCAGAACGATATATAGCCTATCTGATTATTAGTGTCCTATTACTAGTGCGTATTTCTGCAATAGAAACTCATACTAAGCATATAGAATTGTTGTAAGGATTAAGTGAAATCCCATAAAGAACAGTGACCTACAGATAGTTTTGAGTGCATGATTTGACAGTAATTCTGGCAGCCCCCTTTTCAAGCCTAAAATCCTTCTCTCTCTAAAAATGTAAGACTGACCATTATTGTAGTCATGTGGGGTATGTCATCTTGCTGAAGTGCAGTGGAGCAGTTTTTATCTGTTCTTACCTGGTGATAAAGGGCTTCAGGATAGTCCTGGGTCATTAACCGAAATAAGGCCAAAAAGGCCCAGCCAAAATTGTCAAAATTTGTGTAGCCATAATCAGGGTTTCTGCCATCTTTTACACAAATATAGCCTTCAGGACATTGACTGAAGAAAACAAAGAAAAGAAAAACTGCTTACTACATATTCTTGGATTATAGATAACTCATACATATAATACATTTGCCTGTGAAGAGTTGGGCCGCTCTTTTCCACAGAGAATATTTAGTCTTCTCTCTAGTTTCCATTAAGAAAGCTGCAAATGAGCTTAATGTTGCATCAATGTAAAGTGAACAGTGTTCATTAAACTTTAAAACAAAAAGTGTCTACAAATAGTGTGTGCCGAGGCTTTGTTCGTGATTTCTTTACTAGTCAATGTCAAAGTGGCAGCACTTGTGAAAGTACAACTGATGAAAAGTCACTTAAAGAAAAGTAAAACGGAAGTCATTCAGAAAATAGTGTTCAGGTCCTCCTCCCTCAAGGAGTAGGAGCTGCATTCTTGAAGAATGAGAAAACATTGACCCCATTGGTACTATAAGAAGGGTACCAGCTCTTCTCCAAGAATCAGAGGAAACGTTTATTTCATGTCCCTTCATAGAGGCATGAGACATTTACCCACAGAGGGGACTTGTGCAGTTGCGGTTGATTATTACCATAGTTGATTAATAGATCATGATTCTCTATAGCCACCCTCTTAATAGTGTCCCAACCTACATGATTCTGCCTTGAATAAATGTTGACAGGGAAAAATGTAATGTGATGCAAACAGAGATTTAAAAAGTGCTTGTGCATTGGATATTGTACCTCTCTTGAGATCCTGAGACTATCAGTCAAAGAAGCCTGGCTTAGCTCCACTGAGGAGAAGGCTTACGGAGATAAGTGTCTAGAAAATAAGATCATGGGAAGAGAGAAACCCAACATCCCCAGTCATCCAGCCACTCCAACAAGGTCCCAGAATTAGGTGAGGCCATCTTAGCTCACCCAGCCTCTGTCCTGTTGTCAGATTGAAGCTTCATGGGCAATTTGAGGTGGGAACACCAGAAGTATAGCTCCATTGAATTTTTCCTAAATTATTGACCTCCAGAATCAGAGCAAAGACATTAGTTGTTGCTGTCAAGCAATTAACTTTGGAGATATTTTCCCTGACTGCAAAGAATATCTGTGCTAAATTAAACTGCATGGAACAGAACACAGCAGTGTTACAGCACCGCACCCTCGTCTCTTTTTGCCTTGAAAGGTACCATTGTGATCCTGACTAGTCAAGACTTGATCTCCACTTCCAGACCCATTTAAGGTTCTATTTGAATTTGGGATGAACATGGTTATAGGAATAGGATGGGTCAGATAGTGTGATGGATTTGACAATTTAAAGGGAAAACCTAGCAGCAGCTGAGAAAAACAAAAACAAACTGCCAAGAACGCAACCCCAAACCAAACCTAGGGTCACTGCATTCATACCAACTCACAGTGGCCCGTGCAACAAGATACAAAATGTCTCCATCACTTGAATATTAAACAAACTAAATAATTCATGCTTTTCTTCCTTGTGTTCCTTGTATTAAACTTGGCCCTAAAATTTAAGAAGGAGTTGTTCCTACTGATGGGTTTGAAGCCACTCCAACTAAAGAAAGGATAGAAAGATTGGGTACTGGTGTGGGTCCTGACGCTGCTGAGAAGCACTCTTTGCCTACTTCGTCTCTATTTGAATTTATAGGACAATAAGACATGAGCCATCTCACTAAGGAATTATTTACCAATAAAAACCAGTAAGCTTTTTACCACTATAAATTAATCATAAACAATAGACAAAATATAAAATGAATAAAGGGTGGCATATCTTTGATAGTATTTTTCTTCAAAAGCGCTAACTAAATGGTAGATTTTATCTTATTTCTCTTGGGAGTTGTCTCTGGCTCTGGGCAAAATGAAAATAGTTAGAAGATTCTAGTTTAAGTTCAACTCTGCCATTCGTTAGATTTTTTTATATAGCTTTTTGACCTGAACTAAATTATTTCATCCATCTACTAATTTTTCTGTAAAGTTTATGAACAAATGCAATATTACAATCAAATATGAGTCATTAGTAAAAGCAAGGGTCATTGAATAAATATTTATTGGCTGCAGAGGCTGTCTTGTTAGAATAAAACATTAACACTGCTTACCTAGCATCGGTTCTTTTGCCACAGAGCAGAGCATCTCTTTCTCCTTCCAAATAATAATAGTTTTCCATTTCTGAAAAACAACCAACAATAGAACATTCTACATCTCTAATCCAGAGATAAGCAGATATCTGAAGTCCATTTAGACCAACACAGAAGGTGAACATCCTTTTCTATAGCCAAGATGAAAAGAATGTACATCTTGATCGCTTCTTATCTAGAAGTCTGCTCTAGCATCTGATGCACAGGACAAATAACGGTGGGAATCCACATGCTTCCTTGCCCCCAAAGTTACAAAACTCAACAGAAAAAGGAACATTTAAATCAAAATCAAGGTTCAGGGAAGTGGGTAAAACCAATAAGGTATGGTCAGATCACCTGTAGGAAAACTCCAAAGATTAAGCCATTTGAAACACAAAGATCTTTTCCTTCCAGAGTTTATTTCTGATAATCTTAGTGAGCATGCGGGTACATTCTTCTATCTCTGAGTTAAATACGCATTTTCCTGCTACCATGCTGCTTAATCTTCTACTGCGAATATTCAATGCCAGTTGCTTGACTCTGTGTCCTAATTTTAATGCAACCCAGCCTAATGTAAACCACACTCTGTAGACTTGGCCCACAAATTCTAATCTGCTTCCCATCAAGTATAAATTGTGTACTTATATATACTAGTCACTATGGCTGAGGGTAGTACATCTGGGGGCATTGATTTTATGCTCCAAACTTAAATCACAGAAGCCAAACCCATAAGAGAACTCTGATATATAGAACATAGAAAACTGAATTCTCCACATCAAATTATGTCATGTTAATTTGTCCCATAAAATAATTTTAGAATCTATATTTTTAATTCAATAATAGATTGACACTATTGATCAAACTTTTGCAATGATGGTAAAAAAGAGGCAAATCAAATATGATATTAGCATTATAGGGAAGTCCCATGTCTTCTTTTAAATGCATTAAGTGACATGGTAATTAAGTTGTTAATAGTTTTCAAGCATAATATTTTCAGCAATTGACTAATGAATGTTTTCATGAAATAGAATTATTAGGATTGGGCAAATTTATGAAGATAATCTTTAAAAAGTGATTTCTTTGAACATAATACTGTACATTAACAAAGGTAAAAGAGAACCTTTTATTAACAATAATGCATGAATTAGAGAATTATTGCAATTTTAAAGGAGCAACAAAGGAACCTCAATATTTCTATTGAAGAAATGTAACATAATTATATTATAAGAGATATGAGATAAGCACCATTCCTTTACCTCAGTATTAGATTTAAAACCATGACACAATCACATAAGAAAATATTTCATATAATCATACAGTAGTACTTTTCTACCATCTGTAATTGTAACTGTGTTGTGGAATAAAGCGTAGGGTAAGAGCTAGTAAGACTTGGATTAGAACATATGGAATTCAGTGTCTATCATGAAGAGCATTAAAAAGGCCTGTGGAAAATGCAATACAAAAAAAATAACAGCATTTTACGTATACATTTGGAGCTCCTTTCTATGGGAACGTAATATGGAAGAGCTCTATAAGATTTCTCACACTCTTATTGATGATTGTGGAATAAATTTTTCCCTGAAAACTCACAGAAAAGATGTGCATTTTCATGAGAGAAATAAAAGAATCCAGTGGGAGGATGGTGCAGGGTTTGAGGCCAGAGCAAACTGGGCTGGAATCCTGTTTCATCTGCATCTCGTTCTCTTTGAGCCTTCATCTCTCAGGTTTTGGCAAAGAGGAGATAAAGCAGAGACATACCTTGTATCAAAACTGAACAGTACTGATGAGGCACTATTGTTCTCGTCGTCACTATTTTTCATTATTTCATTATTTTCACTATTAGCATTATAGGGAAGTCCCATGTCTTCTTTTAAATGCATTAAGTGACATGGTAATTAAGTTGTTAATAGTTCTTCACTATTTTCATTATTTCTAGCAAATTACAGCTCAAAGCCTGTTCAATGGAAGCTACCATTGGAATACAACGATTGGAGTGCCTTATTAGAGGGTTTCAGTCTTTTTTAAACTTTTAAGGCCATCTTACAACTTTCCATGAGTATATCACTTATTTGAATGAACAGCTCTAGAATAAGGGTAATAGGGGAAGGCTCTGTAGCACTCTCTGAAGACATTTCAAAGAAGATTTTGGTTTTATTTATTTTTCTAATGATAAGATGTGCCAAGTCTAGGAATTCCAGATTGAGGTTCCCCTGGTTGCACTGTCGGAGACTGGGAACTTTACATGAACTGGAAGCAAATTTTGCACGAGTCCAGAGTTCAGCATTTCTACGAAGCCTCGTCTTTCAGAAGTATTCCACTTTTGAGATGGAAGTTCCTCTTACCTCGACTGTAGTACGGGTTTGCAGTTCTGTTGTACAGAGTCCCATTGTCACTTTCCTGGGGCCACCGCAGACACTTATGCTTCAGGTTGCCCATGAAGAGCCCCATTCCGATCAGAGAAAATACACTTAGAGAAAGCATAGTTAGGGCAACAACACCACCGAGTTTCTTCCAGCAATCGTCATTCAGTTTCCCCACGAGAGACTTCACACCTGAGAAGACAAGGCTTGTTTCTGAAGAACAAAATACTTCATCCAGGCAGCCTTAAACAGCACGGCTACTGTAAGTGCATGCCCTATTTCAACCAACAGACTTCTATCTGATTTTACTTTATCTCCGTCTAATAAGTAGAGAATGAAAAGCCAAACTTTGAGGTTTTGATTTATAACACCTGGAAAAAGACTTCAACTGCAAAATTTCACGGTGAGTTACGGGTCTCTGGGTTTTTACTCAATAAGGAGCAGTCGGTTTCTTCGCTGGGTCACTGTATGCGTATGATCCACCATGCTTCACAGCATAAAGAGGAGCAGAGTTAAGTATAAAAATGGGCCGAAAGTGTTGTGGAAACAAGAAATGGTTTCAAATAATCATATTTTATACTACCTTTCACTAACCTTGGATGAATTCAATTTTTGGAATTGAATTGTGAACTTACAACCATTCTTTAGAAACATTATTAGAAAGAGAATATTATAGGATCATCATTTATGCATCCGGTGTTTATATGAGAACATTTATTAAGCAAGCATTCAACTTTCAAGTTTGTTTTATGTAAGGATATTCAAGGATTTATTTAAAGATTATTATTACTTATTAAATAATGTGCTAAATGCTAAAATATTGAAAACATGAAATAACAAAGAAAAATAAAATGCATTTATTCATCATAAATGAAAATTCTGCTCACATTCTTGTGAATAAACATGCATTTTCCCTCCTTCCTGGTGTCTTCCTCCTCTGTCTTCCCTTCCTCTTGGATCTGAGTGTACTTAGGATTCTAATAACTACTGAACAACAAGGGTACAAAGTCCTAGCTCTGTGACATTGAGTAAATGATTTAATATTTCTTCACCCCATATTCCTTATCTTTAAAATGAGTGATGATATATTTTGTATACTATTGTGAGCAATAAAGATCGATTTTTTTAAATAGCCTGTTCAGATAAGTTATTTCTTTTGTGAAATAGGGTAGGGTAAAAATAGAGTCAAAGAAATGTCATATCTGTGTTGCATAAATAATTTTAATTTATACCAAGCTGTAAGGCATGTTGATTGCCTACGTTTGCCACTTAGAATTACATCATTAATATTTTTCTTTATAAGTAAGTGTTTTACTGGAATTGGCATTCTACTTCAAAAATATGACAATATTTAAGTAGTGATTATATGTTTAAATTGTTTTTTGCCTCAATGCATGCAATCCAATCTGTGTATCTCCTGAAGTCTTCATATTTTAAAAAGTCATTGCCAATTTATTAGAAAAACATTGCTTCACTTTACCAATGTAATACCTGTGATACCATTATGAATTATAATTATATCATGAATTATTTTAAGCAAATACATTTGTATTACTGAGTTTTCAGTATATGTGCATGATTTTCTTATGGAAAATTTTCTTTTCTCTTTTTCAGTTCCAATTTTACTTTTCCTCTTTTTTATAGGAATATTTATCTAATTCATATTGTTTGTTGGGATTATGGTTAGGAATAGCTATTCTAAAATGAAAACATCATTCTGTCTATCCTTGTATCCACATTACATCCACAGTGTCTTGTGCACTTTTATACATTTTTAGTGACATTTTGAAGAGAAAATATCACCTTTAAATTTGAACATAATTAATTTTATTAATAACTTTATTAAGAGTTTAATGTTATATTTAGATAAGTCTAAGCCACATGACAATTTTTATTCAGATTTCCCCATCATTTACTTTTAACCTTTCATTTTGCTTTATTTTAATATAAACTTATTTCTAATTTCACATTGGTTCCTCCTTCGAAAGAAAAAAAACAGCACAATAGCATTCTTTTCATGTTAACTTGACCTTTGCATGTGCTCTTAACACTTTAATTTTTAAGTGTCCTTTAAAATTTGCTCTATGTATCATTTCTAAGTGAATTTTATTTTTTCCTCTACTAATCTTATTTCAGATACAATATATCTGAGATGGTCTAATTTAACATGTTTCAGAAATACCACTGTAGCTATCATCATTCGACCAGTTTCCGTAAAGAATTTGTTAGGTTCCAGCTCCAGACCATGAAGGGGTGCTACACCTAGGTGGCCGTCACACCTGGATGGGCCGATTAGGCCAGGTGAATTTGATTCAGCCAATGGGTTGACCGATATCGCTGACCACGCCCCCTAACGTGGCCCTGAAAAGGCGGAGGTTTTACTCAGGCGCTCTTTCTCCCAGCGGCTTCGCACACAGGCCATGCCGCATCCGCCAACCATGCTGCAGTCTGTCCTGCTTGTGTTTCATTTCCTTACAACTGAAACTGCTTCTAATGCTCATAAAAGTCACTTGGATCACAAACCAGGCTTCAGCGTGAATTCTTCGTAGGCAAGCCAAGGACTGAGGTGTCTCTCTCCTATAAGAGAGATCTAACACAATGACTATATTTCTCACATTTCCCTTACGTCTAAGTTCTCTTAAATAATTTAGGAATTTTGACCTATTTATGACTGCTCATTTTTTATAACTTTTGTATTACATATTGTCTCATGATCGGTAGTCCTGGTGACACAGTGGACTTGCTAATGCTGAAGTCAACGGTTGGACCCTGGCACTCAGAGAGAGAAAGAGGTGCTCCAGTCCAATTTCTAGTCTATAAGGTCACTCTGGTTAGAAATCTCGCCCAGGGCAGTGGTTTGAGTTTTCTCATAGAGGTAAGTTCCCAAACTTATTTAAACTACTGCTACCTTTTCAGGGGAAAAAAAAAGGGGGGGGGGGACTTTTACCTAGTGCTACCTGGCATTGAAAAACATTTGGACTATAGCTCGTCATTCAGGATTAGTATTATTATAACTATGCGGCCCGACCCGGATTTTTCTAATGGCCCAGGGAGCGTTATAGTCCATCCAGGAAACACTAAAAATAAAACAAAAATAACCAAACTCATGGCAATCGAGAGACACTCTAAAAACCCCATACTCACGGCCATCGGTCCATGCCGACTCATAGTGACCCCTGTGGGTTTCTGAGGCTGTAACTGTTTATGGGAGTAGAAAACCGATTCTTTTCCCCACTGAGAGACTGGTGGTTTCGAACTGGGGATCACAGCCCCGTGTGTAATCGCTATACCACCAGGGCTCCTTTGGGAAACACTAGGAAGGGATAAATAACGATTTCTGCAAGGAGTTGTTGGGGAAGCAGATTCATGCAAAACAAAGAGATGCATATGGAGTGGAGGCTGGATTGGGATTTCTACTCCCATAAAAAGTTAGAGCTTTGGAAACTCACTGGGGAAATTTTACCATGTCCTATAAGGTCGCTATGAATTGGCATCAATTTGATGCAGTGAATTTGGTTTGCATTTTGCTCTATCGGAGCCCTGGTAGTGTAATAGGTACACACTGGACAGGTTAACTGCAAGGTCACCTGTTCAAAACCACCAGGAGCTCTGCCGGGGGAAAGCTGAGACTTTCTTTTCTCCTAAGAGTTACCGTTTCAGAAACCCACAAGGGCACTGCGACTCTGCCCTGTAGGGTCACTATGATTTGGATTCCACCCACTGCCAGGGAGCGGCGAGTGTGCGGGGAAGAAAGACCTGCAGAGCGCTTGCACGCACTCACTGCCAAGAAAGCCCTACGGAGCAATTCTACTCTGAGGCCTCCCTGCAGTGGACCTAACTGGGGGTCAACTGGCTAAGTAAGAAACTAGAGTCCTAGTTTGGTGTAAACAATGCTCAACTTCTCTCTTTCTCAGAAATATAAGGAGAATTTTTAAAACTCATATTTAAGATGTGAAATTAAAAAAACTAATAATATAATTTTATTGATCCCTGCATTGATAGTATACATATGGAAACCATCTTACATGAATAAATCAACTGCGATTTTTTCACTTTTCCAAAAATGGATTTAAATATTACAAATGTAATGATTTTAGAGAAACTTTTTTCAAATGTCATATGCAATTACTTCATAGAAATATATAAAATAGAAGCATATTCTCCAGCAACAAGAGGAGAGTACAAAGTACATGCATAAAAATGAATAACAGGAGTTGAAAGCTATATCTTACCTTGACATAAAGGTATGATTTTCAAAATCCTCAAAGTTCTTGCAGTAACAAGGATTGAAGAAGAGCCTGGCAATGATCTCATTATAAACCTGTGGGTAATTAAATTAGAGTTATTCAAAATTCACATTGGGTCCATGCTACCTATTTTTGGCCTTTTATGCTCTTTGAAATGTACTTTTAAAGCAATATTTTCAATCATTTTCCTTCCTTCATTCTTTAATTTTACAGTTTTATTATCGATTACAAGGGAAATTATTTATAGAGTGCAAGGTAGGCAGATTACTTACATTATGAGAGTTTTTAAAGTTTGATATCAGTATTTAAAGTTTGATATCAGTATTTACAGTTTGATATCAGTCCATAGCAAATTATGTACGTTATATTTGCAAATATTTTCCTAAGTAATAACTGAAAAATAATTTTTAAGGGATGTGATTTATTTCAAATATTTAAACTTTCAATCATGATTGTTATTTAATGATGGATATTGGTAATAGCGATGGTTATAGAAACTACATGTATAGCAGTTCAGAGTCAAAATCCAGGCTCTAGTATGTACTAGCTGTGCCAGTTAAGGAAATTACGTAATCTTCCCTGTCTCAGTTTCCTCAGCTATAAATAGGGCTCATCCTTCCTGATTGAGAGACTTTCTCATCAAGGTTAAATAAATTAATATATGTAAAGTATTTAGAGGGCACCTGGTACCTAGAAAGCACCTCCTAAGTTTCAGCTCTCCGAAGTAATGATGGCACCAATAGTTAGGAAAATAATGATAATACTTAAATGACATTAGTATCATTTTTAATGGTTTACAACACAGGAGGCAATTGCTTCCTGTGTTTTTACCAAGATTATTGCTTTTAAAAACCTTGAAAGAATTTGGAAATCTAACATCATTTAAAATAATCTGTCATGCCAATGACATGTTTTAGCCACAAAAGTGGGAGTACACTACATAGAAGCATTAAAAATATAGACATGTAAAGTGCTATGATTTAGTGTTACACTTTAGACAATGTGTAGATGTGTATGTTTACAATATCTCAATTTTATTGTTTATCTCTGAAGCAATGTGGTTAAATGAGACATAGATTAAGGGCCATGAGTCACATAAGCCAAGACCCCATCCTTAGTATTCAGTGGTCTCTTAAATTAAAATGCACAATTTAACCTCGATCTTTATTGCTTTTACTAGAAAACAGATAATATGCCATCATTTTCATTATCATGATATACTCTGAGAATTAGCTCCCTTAAAGCTGCCTAAAATAAGTCCCATGATTACAAGTTATGGGATATTTATTACTCACAACATTTTGAAAGGCAGTCAACTTTTCAGATGTCTTATGAAAAACATTTGCTTAGCAAGATGCTAATTTAGATACTTACTCAAACAAAGTGACACTGAAATCAAGCCAGTTCCAGGGATCCCCAAAGAAAGAAAAGGGTCCTGCCCAGATGCCTCTTGCAATGAGTTTTACAAGTATTTCCAATGTATAAATTCCAAGCAAGGTATTCCTGGAGAAATGTTTTCATATAAATATTAAAGGTGAGAAAAGAAACCAATATGAACTCTGAAATCTGAATACTCTATCATGATAACTCTGGAAATTGAGAATCATTCACTAGAATGGTGAAAATAGGTGTGTTTGAAAGGTCAAAAATCAATCAACAAACAACCCAACAAAATTAAACATCCATGTGACATTTGAATGTTTGCCTAGGGATGTAGATAGGGCTTCTAGAGTGGGCTCAGTCATAATATATTAGTCACAAAATTTGGCTAGTCCTACATTAGAGGTGGTTGTCTTAGATATTTATCTAGCTATATGAAGAAAATATTAAATATCACCTTTATTTCACCTAGAATTAACTGAATTGTGAGTATGAAAGACATATATAAGCAAAAATCCATTTAAAAATAGTTTTATTGGCATATACTTCTCCTCTCAATTTAATCATTCAACGGTACTACGAAGACTTGCACAAGTGTCTTCTTAAACTCATGGTTTTCAGCTATTTCTCCCCATCCTCCCTTGCCATGCCCCTAGGTAATTATCAATCCAGTTATTGCCTCTATAGATTTAGCTTTCCTGGATTTCACATACAGAAAATCATACAAAACCCAAACTGGCAGCAAGCTAGCAAACAAATAAGTAAAAAAAAACAAACCCCAACAACAATGACTAGGCAAAACATAGAAAAATCGCAATCAAAAAGAAGGCAGAAAATATTAAAAACAAACAGTTTTAAAAATGAGTCAAAAGGGAGATCAATTGATAAGGTATTTGATTTAATCTAACTACTTTTGCCATAATTGATGTCATAATATTTTCTGTCTGAAAGCAAAGCTATCCACTCCCCTGGGCTATAAACAGAGGTGATTCTCTGTAGACATGACAGTGAATTCACCACACATGTGTAGACCCTGGAGATAGGGCTTGGGTTTCCACTGTCATCCGTAGTCATCTGCAATTTGGGTGTTCAAAATATCGGCTCTGATGGCATCCCATCCTTTGGATTTGAATTTTATTACTTACGACTCTTGGATCGCACAGGCTGGTGTGGACTTGTGGACTTTGTTGACACTTCACTTAGATGGCTGCTTGTTTTAAGACAAGCCTTCAAGACTCAGATGTTATTCTTTCTTATAGTGAGGTACATCTGGTTTTTTCACCTGCTATTACACCAGTATCTTCAGTGATCCTTTCATGAGGGCAAGTGTTGGGCAGAACCATGTCATAAGAACGAATTTTTAAAGACACTTGACAATGTTTCAGCTTAGTGCTGGGCTGCTAACCAAACGCTTGGTAAATTAAACGCACACAGCAGCTCTATAGGAAAAGACCTTGAGATCTGCTCCTATGAAATGTACTCTCTAGAATTTCTAAGGGAGATTCTATTCTGTTTCATGGGGTCAATATGAGTTAAAATTGACTTAGTGAAATGTAACAGTAACAGCAACTAGTATTTCTTGTGGCGAGTCGGAGTTATAGTCACATTCCAGCATTAGGCCTAGGACCCAGGAGATAGTTTCCAGAGAGCCTCGTGTCCAAGAAAATGTAATGGTCCTTTCCATCACTGCAGTCTGATGCAAATCAAACTGCTCGTGTCCTTCAGGCAAAGGAGTATAAGGGAAAAGAGCAGGAAAAGATCATTTGCTTAAGGAAAGAAAAGAAGTCAAGGAACCAAAGAAACGAAGTGTGGGGTTTCAATAGTAAGGAAGATGTGATACATGGAAACATTACACTGGGATCAGTAATGGTCTTTGGAGGAGGGCCTCATTTATGTGACATCATGGACATGACTATATAGCTAAAGTCCCAGATTTTTATAATGTGTAATCCTAGCATGCTGTGAAACAGAATGTTTAAAAGTGAATCGAAACCGAAGAGTCTTGATAGAGTAATGCTTAATTAAGCATTGGGCTACTCACCTCAAGGTCAGCACTTAGAAACCACCAGAGGCCACTCAGGAGAAAGATGGGGCTTTCTACCTCCATAAAGAGCTAGAATCTTGGAAACACAGGGGCAGTGCTACCCTGTCCTGTAAGGTCCCTGTGTGTCAGCCTCAACTCACTGGCAAGGAGTTTTAAAATCAAAATTAATGAAAAGGCAGGATGAAATGTCAAAACTGAGTAATCCTGTGATGTGTGCTCAAATCACCAACCTTGTGCTTAGGAGTCGATTTCTTAACCATATGGGTCACCTAAGGAAATGTATATGTACACACACACAAACATAATTTTTAGGAAACATATGAATGGATTTCAAAAATTGAAGTTTATGGAAAACTAAAAGATAATGGAGATTTCTAAAGAATTTTTGAAGCCTGCTCAAGTATATGTGTGTGTGTTTATAGAATTATCTTGGAAAATTCATTCATTGAGGTATATATATAAATCTTATATTACAAATCAATGATAAATATATAAAATATGACTACTACATTTTATGTTATTATACATAACTTAATGCAATCTATCAAATATAATTATAAATAACAAAAGTGTATAACTTACTCCAATATTGTTATCCAATCTACAAAGTTGTTTTTGGTCATAAATATGCAGTCAGTCAGGACACTAATTAGAATGAACAGTCGGAAAAAGGTAGACTTCAGTCAAGGAATAACAGATGAGACTGTTGGAAAATACATATTCTCTAATATGTTTTATTTATACACCTATAAGATAAAATAGCTGTTAATGCTGAAAGGTACATCCTTTTTCTAACTGCAAAACAATGGGTTTGGTCATTGTTAGTATTGACTAATACTGTATATACTAGAAAATAGATCTGTAAACACTTGACAAACCAAGCCGATTGCCATGAATCAGTTGATTCTGATTCAGGAATCCAAAGGAACAGACTGAGGTTACCCCATAGAGTTTTCAAGGCCTAATTTTTTTTCCTGTGTTGTTTGTTGTCAAAACCATTTTACATCACATCATTCCCATAATTCAATCATATCAAGCAGGACTGCACAATGGCTACCACAATCCGTTTCAAAACATTCGCTTTCTCTTTGAACTCCTTCATGTTGGCTTCCCTTGACCCTGCTTGCCTCCACCTCTGAACCACCCAGGAGCTCCTATTCTACTTGCTGTCTCTGTAGGTTCATCAACCCTGGGTTTCATACACTGAAAAACAGAAAAACATATAACACAACTTCAAGAGGATTATTCCCAATGACAAATTACATCTGAGATAAACCCCAATACGAAACAGACAAACCAACAAAAATACCACGGAAAATGTTGAAAACCAGATCAAACCCAATGTGCATCAGAGGGGGATCAACTGACAAGGTTTTAACCGTTCAATTCAGGTTTGTCATTTCGATCTATAGTCATCTCTCAAGTGCACTCTGGTACTGGTTTCTTCCCATCCCTTTATTACAGACAGCGGAAAATCACTGGGGACATATTTCCTGTGGAGATGTCACAAATATATCTTGGGCTTCGACTGCCACCCATAGCCTTCTGCACACCAGAATCTCACAATTTAGGCTCTGTTACTATTCCTTCCTTTGGTTTGGGATGATATGATTTACAATCTTATTGTCACTAATGCTGGCATGCTTTTTCCATGTGGACTTAGTTGACATCTTAGAAGGCTGCTTGTTTGGAAACTAGCCTTTAAGACCCAGATACTATTTTATCTGATAGCTTGGCACCATTTAATTTCTTCACCACACTTTGCTATAGCACCCATATCTTCTGTGTTCCCTTCCTGTGGGCGGATATCACGCAGGACCATGATATAAAAACCAATTGTCCTTAAATTAGAAGTAGGATTTAGTACGATCCCCAAACCCATTCCTGGAACTAAGTTTGTTTTTTTTTAATCTGCCTTTGGCTCCTTTTAGGACCTTCTTGTTAGTTGATGGTAGAGAATTCAAGGTCTAATATTGACAGAAGCATCTTTCTTCAATAGAGAAGCTGATTGGTTAGAATTTGAATATGCTGTGTGATTTTAACGCGGCACCCTCAGGCCTGCTTCTGGAAAATACAGTGTGGTCGTAATTCATATCTCAATGACGTTTCAGGGTACAAAATAAATATAGGGACATTTGAAAAATAGAATTACTGCATGTGTTAGTGGCATGGTCTAAAGTGCAACCGATAAGCCAATAGAAAAGGATATGGATGTACCAAAACCTTAATCAATGTTCTTCTAACAGAATCAAAAGGTGACAAAGTACAACAGGTGGAAGTAGCATTAAATCTGAAGATTGTTCTGTTTTTATTTAATACCATGAATGTCTGTGGGAAAGAAAAAAGAACAAGTGATATTGGAACTCAGAACCATAACATACACCATTCACTAGACACCAAATAACCAATGATTGTGGATTCTACCAATTATTCTCTCCTTATCGACTGATATTATTCTAAATTAAATAAAATGACTATAAAACAGTATTTAATACATATTTATGCATCTCTACCATTTTTTCCTTATGCCTGTGTTATAACCAAGAAAGTCACTTGGCATGCGCCAATGCCCGTCTTCCCACAGAGTTTCCCTGTGGAAGAAAGCTATATTCTGGTGGTTCACAGAGATGCGTATAATAGCACCAGAAGTGGTTTGTCTCAAAAATCATAAAGATAAGAAAAGTAATTTCATTAAAGCAAATGAGATATAAGATTACAATAGTACAGAAGATTCAATACAACATAATGTTACAGTCATCATTAGTAATAACCTTGGAAATGAAATACCACTTGTCATCATAGACTGATAGATATAACTTCTTTGGCCAAACATTTTTAAAAATCCATGTTGAGACCTCCTTTATGTCATCACATTTCCCACAACTGGTAATACAGGTGCAGAATTCCATTTATGCCAACACCCTTTCTATTCCCCATTGTAGATGCATCCATTTCTTCTCTTGCCTGTTCATAGAATGCCTTCACTTTGAGTTATAAAAATTTAAAGTAGGGGGGGGTGTTAAAAAAAATTTAAAGTGCTTTTAAGTTATAATGCTAATTCTACTTTATTAGTTAAGATTTTAAAAAAAATTTTCCCATTCACCCAGATCTTTGCTTTTTCTAAATATAATTATTCAATACATATCTTAGTGTGTGTTTTCTTTGTTGATATATTTGACAATTGTCTCAAATTGTTCTAGCAATATGATACATGTGAATGTCTGAATAACTAAAAGTTGTGTTTTATAAAGTGACTTTACTAATTATTAAGTAGGCTCATGAAGTTTAGTGTTTAAAATTGCAGAAGATATTTTAGACATCCCATAGTTATGCAAATTGATAGCTGTAGATGACTAATTCCCATGATTGTGATTCCCATGATGCCATAAAATATGTTATGTTCATTAAGGCAAATAGTATGTGTATCCCAAGGTAAATTCACAAAGGCAAGCTAAACATTCAGGAAATGAATCAATTTAAAAATGAATCTCAAAATTATGTGCTCCAAAAAATAAGGCATCTTTTATATTCCTTAATAATTTACAATTGCCTCTTATCCTGTCTTCTTTTTCTTCTTATTCTATCTATAAACACAAGTGTGTACTTTTTACATGCTTGGAAAGGAAAACAGAAATTCAGATGTTATAAATTGAACTATTTCTCACATTTTTATTGTAGTATGGGTCCACATCTTCCAACGGCGCTGACACCAATTCTGGAGAAAGGTTTCCATAAGCAGATGAAAGCACTCTGCCAACTTCCAAGTCGATATTTGGCTCTAAGTCATCTTCATGTTCCTCATTGTGTTTTTTAGCAATACGCTGTTTCATAAGTTCAAGAGACTCTTTTGTGAAAGGGACAAGGCCCTTAGGCTCTGGGGACTCCAACATTTCGAGTTTTGTACCTACAATACATTACATTTCTTCAGTTTTATGTAAGTTGGTCAGCAGCTCTATATAAACTGGATACATAAAATTATAGAAAGTTGGGATATGAAGAAAAGAGAGCAGGAAAGTGAATATGTGCATTCAAAGAATACATCCCTGAGTTTTGTAGAGATCTGAGTTATCCTGACTAGATGTTGTTGTACTTAATATTCAACTTAATTTTTAATTTTCTGTACATTCTATTCATTTATTTGCCTTGAGTGATTTGTCGTTTACTAAAATATACCTTTCAAACTCTTTATATCAATAGAAAAGTTTTAAAATTGTTAGAGATAATATTCTGTATCAAACCAATTATTTTACTCTCAGCTGAGTTGGTCATTGATTGTATTTTCCTTCCCTAAATTTAGTCTTCATTGGTCCTGAGCCCTGCTCTTCTGGAAATCCACTGATATTTCACTCTTTCCTCAGCTCTTCCTCTCAAATCCTAATCCCTTTATACCCATTTCTGGTGACGGCGTGAGCAGAGTAGTGATCATTCTTGTTTATGGGCACTAGTAGGTTTCCTAATACTCTTCCACCAGATATCTAGACAGCAAAGCCACTCAAAGCAGCAAGTTAACTAGGGAAAACAATGTTCACTCTCTTTTCCACGACTAAATTTTGTAATAATTATGAAAGAAAAACCAAAACACACGGTCATTATCCTGACTTTTCATGAAATTAAATTGTTCTCATCAGTCCCTTTAAACAAAACATATTTTCTGTCATTTCTCATTATACACCTTCTAGATTAGCCATTGTTTATCTATCTACTCTAATGTAGTTGTCTTTATAATTTTATAAATTAGTTGCTCAAGTTGTCTGCAGATTTTTCTCACCTCTTGTCTTTACTTACCGTATATACTTGTGTATAAGCTGAGTTTTTCAGCACAAAAAATGTTCTGAAAAATTGGGGTTCGGCTATACACAGATCAGTGGTACCCCAGCGAGGTGGAACACCTTGTTGCCCCCCCCCCCAGGTAACGGGACGAGCGCCCGTTATCTTGCGGGTGATTGCCATTTCTCCGCTGTTCATTCAAAGTCCCGCTGACACTGCAGGGCTTTGAATGTTAGTTTACTCACATCTAACCAATCAGAGCCATCCTATGACATGGATGGCTCCAATTCGCAGAAACACCCTTAGTGATTCACTTACACTGGCAACTGAACTAGTAAGGATGTGTCTATGGCTGCGTTCCATCTCTCCCCTCTGGTCTCTGTGCTAATTCACATCTTGCACACCCCTGCCCCCACAGACTCTCCCCCTCTTCCTGGCTAACAAGTCTTGGGGGTTGGGGGGCATTACCATGAAAGTTCTTTTTCAAAGTCTTGTTTTTTTATCCTATTAGGAATGGATACTCTTGAACCAAAACAAAAACGCCAGTCATATGAGGCTGGTTTCAAAATGAAGGTTGTGTCAAGAGCAGAAGAGAGCAATAACAGTATTGCAAGTAGGGAATTCTGGTTTGACAAAAAGCAAATGAGGGAGTTGCGGAAAATGAAGGCTGACTTGGAACAGATTCCAAAAGCTAAAAAAGCTCATTGTGGTTTAATGTCTTTTTATGGAGCTCTAGAGAGTGAATTGCATAAATGGGTTATGGAGTGTCGTCAAAATGGTTAATGCGTAATATGCATGGGAATCTGCATACGTGCTCTACAAATGGCTAAGGATGACAAATATAAAGCACCAGGCATTGAAAAATGTGCTGCATCAGCAGGATGGTGTACCTGCTTCATCAGTAGGTTTGGCCTATGTTTGAGACAAAGAACAAAGATTTCCCAGAAATTGCCACAAGAACTTGAAGAAAAAATTATGTCATTCTAGTAATTTATTATAAAACAAAGAAGGATTTATAATTACGACTTGGCAGAGATTGGGAATATGGATGAAACTGCCATGACTTTCATCTTCCAAGCACCAGAACTGTGGCAAGTTTAGGAGAAAAAATCATTTTTCTGAAAGCCACAGGAAATGAAAATAAACACTTTACAGTTGTTCTATCATGTTTGGCTAATGGAACTAAGCTGCATCCTGTCATTATTTTTAAAAGAAAAACCTTGCCTAAAAAGATCAATTTCCCACCAAGAATTACTGTGCGTGCACATGTTAAAGGCTGGATGGATGAAGACGGAACAAAAAACTGGCTGGAAGAAATTTGGAACCGACGACCAGGAACAGAAGAAATTTGGAACAGACGACCAGGAACAGCCTTAAAGAAAAAGCCATTATTGCAGATACAGGGGAGTGTCTGTCCCCCAATGGGGAGAGCAATTGTAACGTGTCTGCTCCTATAGATACAGCTGCCGGCTAGATAGCAATCAGCCATGTGCTTCTAAGAGGTAACTTTAAGGCACCAATATTACGGGAGGATCTTATGGGGATTAATATTAATTATGATAATGTGATGGGCTTATTTCTAACTCACAAGTGTAAAGGCCTCCCTCCACCCCAGAATCCTGGCCTGCCAGGCTTCTTAATATATGAGAATAAAGAATTCATCTGCACACACACAAAAAAGAAAAAGCCATTGTTACTTGTTTGGGATATGTTCAGAGCCCACCTATCAGATGACATAAAAAATGGCAAAATCTAGTAAGTTACATTATTCCACGTGGGCTTACATCTGGACTGCAGCCTCTGGATGTATCTTTGAATAAGCCTTTTAAAGATCGTGTGCGAAGGATGTGACATGAATGGATGCCATCTGGTAAAACCCGACTAACAAAAGGAGGAAATCTCATGAAGCCTGACATAGCAAAGTGGGTTTGAGATGCATGGGAAGACATTCCAGAAGATATGGTGTGACGTGCATTCCAGAAATGTAGTATTAGTAATGCTATGGATGGCAGTGAAGATTGCGCTTTGTATGAAAATGACAGCAGTGATGGTGATGATGGCGATATCAGTGAGGACAGCGTCTATGATGACCTCACACCAGCTGAATCTCTGCATTGGGATACAGATGATGAGGAGGAATCCAGTTCTGAAGGATTTTAACTCTTTACATGTTAGCTTGGTTGCTGATTGAGCTCAGGGAATAGTACTCTTAAGGTATCATTGTTGATACCTTATTGTTTTTATTGAACTTATTTTCCACTTACTGTGCTGGTTTACTAATGTTAAATGACTTGCTATCCTTTTATTTATGTTTTTTTATTTAGAATAAATATTTAAATATATTACCCCACTGATATCTCAATTTTTAGTAATTTTATTTTCATTTGTTTTGATTATTGAAACTCACCAATAGCTTCTGCATTTTCCACCCTAGGCTTATACTTGAGTCAATTAGTTTTTCTGGTTTCCCAGGTAATAATTAGGTACCTCGGCTTATACTCGGGTCGGCTTATATTTGAGTATATATGGTATATTAAGTCATCCTGTGAGTCACTCAAAGCATCTTCATCAAATGTAATTTCATTTACCTGTGCCCTATTCACAAGGCTTGTTCTTTCTCTGCATAGACAACTATGTTCTCTACTGGGTCCTCTCCATCCAATTCTTGACAAAACTTAGTCACAGAGCGATCCTCCTTGGTGGCGACCGGTTGACTGGTTTTTATTTCCTACCTCCAAATCCTCTTCAGAATTTTATTATTGAAATTAACACAATTTTATAGTTAATATCATGGCAGTTTGTTTGTCTACCTTTTGTCTCTTATAGTTCTGACACTAGCTGATACCCATCTATGAAGAATTTTCTATGAGAAAAGTCATACATACACAGAAGTTCTATTCTACAATTTGAACTGTTGTACAATTGAGTTCCTTAATAGTTGAATCCACTACTTGGTTATAGATGGGATGTACAATATAAATTAATTAATCTTAATGAGAGACCAATCACTGCAAGAATATAACTGCTAGTATATGTAAATGGACGTTTGGGATTATTTTAAAGATCAAGAAGGCCATCTCATTGGCATTTGAGGGGAATGTCTATAGTTCATTTGTCATAGGAAATTAAAATGGAAATCCAATTCCTGGACCGATTTTTATGCCTTCCATGGGATAACACATTTTCTAGGCTTTCTTCTTTCTTTTCATATATGTTGCTTTCTACCTAAAAGATGATTTCAATTGCATCATTCTCAGTGAAGAAACCAAAATGACACTCCAGCCTCAACTTTACTTGATTTTCCATTTGAAGTCCTTGACTGGATCTCAAAAATTTTATAAATAGGTAATTTGATTGGCCCAGCTCAATTTATGGATGAATTCCCCCTTTGTCAATCAGTTGTATATAGAGATTGTCTCAAAACTCTTACTGCCATTGAGTCATTTCTTGTTCATAATGACCTTATATGACAGGGTAGCATTGTCCCTGTGGGTTTCCATGACGGTAACTCTTCACTGGAGTTAAAGCCTCATCTTTCTCCTGTGAAGCAGCTGGTGGTTTCCAACTGTGGACCTTGTGCTTAGCAGCAGAACATGTAACTTCTACCCCATCAGGGCTAGAATAGCACAGATAGATATAAATATAAGGCTTTAGAATTTGGATTAAAGCAACCTACCTGCACAAGGACAATGTGGAAGAGATATGCTTTTGCAGCAGAGAAAAATGCTAGAGTATGTGAATTAACAGCAAGTGTAATGCACATTGATACTGATTGTGTCTTCCAAAAATGCCAAAATATTTCTTTGTACTGAAGGTGGATAAAAGAGGCAGTCCTCTATTATATAAGGATTCCTGAACATCCTACCCCAAAAGCCTATTGGTAGGTAAACTGGAGGGTCTTCAAATGGAACCAACATGTTGTTGCTTGATGTGAAAAACACACCATTTATATACGTATGCTTTCTGGGAAACTTGTGTTGAAACTAAAGATGAAAAAACAGATGTTAGGTTATCTTTGCCAAAAACAATTATGAAATATTAGTCTATGCCAGATAATTACTTGATTTTTATTTATCTTTCTAATATGTTTCCAAGATATTTAGATTATGTTGTAAGGATATAGAAAGAGCAAGATAAATTAAATTGAGGAAAATGCAGCAAATTAAAAATTTAAGACAATGAAACCATGTAGAGTAAGGATAATATCTCAACTGTCAACATCACTCTGGCCTGGAATAGGATTTGGAGGGTGAAATGATTTACCATGCCTCACTTGAAAGAGTTAGGATCTGCATCGGACATGAAGACTGCAGAATTGCTCCCTCTAGCATGGAGAGTGGAAAGGGCCTATTGCACCATGACTTTACGATGGTTGTAAAAACATTAAGGATAATGATGTTACCACTGACAAACCAGTTAACTTCAGGACCTAGAAGGTGCTTCCTGCAGAAGTTAAGAAGACGCAGTTAAGATGATCATTAAGTGAATTATATATGATAGAGAATGTAGAGGCCACACCTGCTTTACTGAAATAATCTTTTTTTTCTTCAAGAAGCTTTTGATTAAAAAAATGTAGTCCATCTTTTTGTTGACTAGGGACAGTAAACTGTACTCATGAGACATATTCAGATCTATGGTTCGTCTTTTCCCCATTCTAAGATAACTCAGCCAAATGATCTGACGCACTCCCTCCCTTGGAGTCTCCTGGGCAAGTCCTTTTTCTGAAAGGGCTAAGAAATAATATCATGCTATCTGCATTGTTTTGCCCTATGGGATATCCAACAATATTCCCCTTATCTCTTAGGAAGAAGACTGTGATGAAAGGTGATTGAAACTAATGAAATTCTAAAGGTTAGGGATAATGTTAACTCAGTAATATTAAAGCTCTTGAGACACAATTGACATTCATCTCAATGGATGTGACCTTTAGTAGTTTGGGAGCTGGAAGTACTGAGCAGCTTCACATGTTTTAGAATAGCATTATAACTGGTGCAGTATTTCTGAACGGCAGTAGTTTCTAAATGCCGAAGGTACTCTGACTAAGCTTCCCCACAACTGTTCTGCTTGACGTTTTGAGAAGGCATGCTAGCAAAGATATTAATGATATCATATTTTCAATTTAAAAGACTAGAAACCAGTAAAGTATCTACCATAAGAGGTCAATACCATACATCTTAGTATGTCACTAGCATAG
Organism: Tenrec ecaudatus; assembly: GCF_050624435.1. Taxonomy (NCBI): domain Eukaryota; kingdom Metazoa; phylum Chordata; class Mammalia; order Afrosoricida; family Tenrecidae; genus Tenrec; species Tenrec ecaudatus. The sequence goes on along the minus strand of NC_134542.1, from coordinate 72,273,801 downwards.
AATACTTCACAGTAAGAAGGTAATAAGACAAGTATAGATGAGGTCTTAGGAAAAGATCACCCAATTAAATTAAGAGAGAAAGTGATATTGACAGCAGCGTGCATGGTTGATATTTGAATGAAAGGATTTATAAAGATCATGAGTTCGATATGTTGGTGCATGTATCGTGTTTCCCACCCCCCCTGGAAGCAGTTGGACTAACGAGAGTAGAGGGACTAAAATGTGCCAGGGGTGTTGTGGCTGTCCAGTTAAAATGTTTCTATTGCGTGACTGTTACAGCCAAGTGTGTGTGTGTAAAAGCTTACACCCCAGAGGTTTAGGCCACAGTCTGACTGAAATGGTGTCAGTCCACCTGTAGAATCTGTGAGTGTACGTGAGTAGATGTCCCCTAATCATGAGCCAGACTACTCAATGGCAGTGAGTTTGTTTTGCTTTTTAACTTCCCTCTGGGTTTCAATACATTTGGATTTTGACTTTTCGATTATTCTTTCACTTAAGTTGATTACTTCTAATTTGATTTAGACTGCCTCATTTTTATTCTTTTACTTGTCCTTGACAAGCAGTTTATCTAGCTTCACTTAATTGACTCTTGCACTGGCCTTGGATTCAGACTCCAGCTGTGCTCTGTCCACAAATCAACTCATTTTGGCTTCAGGTCCTGTTCCTCAATATATGCACTTAACTCTGACTCAACTCTCTCACTTGGATTATTTTAGCCAACACATTCCTAGAATATTATATTTTGCAATGGGAAATTATAAATAAGAAGTTTTAAAAGCACTTTACCATGTCATGCCACTTTGTTTTGATTGCCTTCCTTAAGATTTCTAATTCAGACAGGCCTCTAAATTCAGCGACCACCTTATAAATAAACAAGTACTAGAGAAAACCAAGAGGGGCGGACTTTATCTTTCCCCAAATAAAAAGGTATCTTTTAAGAAGTGAACTCCCCCACAAAGTCTACTCAACTTGGACTCCACTGATGGTTCCTTAAGAAAATTAATAAATCAGAAATTATTGTTGAGGAATTTAGTTCATTCACATGCAGCATGCTGTGGGCAACTGAGATAGTTAAAGTTTATTGTCCAACCTGGCCAATAAATACATGTGGGGTTAATTGAAGGGCAGAGAGCTAAATGGCTCAGTAAGCCTTGCCTTTCTAGTTCTCGGGTCTCTTGCTTTGTGGTCGGAAAAGGGTGCGGCTGCCTTAGCCAGTTTTCTACTTCAGCTGGCAAGGCTCACTTCCTGCAATACATCCCAAGGAGAAACTGCATGGACCTACCCCGATGCAGCCCTGGGTGCTGGAGCAGCCTTGTGGAGACTCCTGCCAGGGCTGAGATGCTTACACATTCACTGACTTGGCTTTCCTCCTGCAGTCAGCATCATAGTGTGTGTTTTGTGAGACGGAGGAGGACTTTGTGGATGGGTGTCGGACATATGGGTTAATGTTGGACTTGTGGGATTGGGCAGCACTGGGTTGGGATGTTTCTTGATGTGCACTTAACTTTTATATAAAACTCTTTCTTATACATATGAGTTTCTGTGGATTTGTTTCTTTGAAGTATCCAGTCAAACACAGCAACTTACACTGGAAGAGTACAAGACAAAACGGACATAGGACAAAGCCCCAGCATCTAAGCACAAATTCACTTCGATCAGGTGCTCAGAGGTCACTCAATGTAAAGTTCAGCTGCCTGTAGAAGAACTCACAAAACAGTCAGTAGAGACGGAGTCTCCAGAGGGCGAAACCATATGCCTGGAAAAGCAATCAGGGTGTGAAAAACTTCCAGGGTCATGAGGAGACCTAAGTTAGGGCCTTCCCTTCTTGAACTTCTGCAGGACCACCTCATGGGTCACTGGAAGGGCCTCTTGTTTCTACGGATATGATGGAAATGCCCACTCTGTGCGTGTCCAGTGCATGAAAACAAGCATATTGGGGGAAAGCCAGAATTTTGCCAGAATGAACTGTGCTGTGACCCTCGGCTGTCAGACCCTGGACCCGTAGAATCTGGCCAGACGCCATCTAAGAGCTCAAGAGAGAGGAATGTATTCTTCCGTTTCCCAGAAGAATACAAAGGCTTTCCTGTTAGACATGCAACTCCTATTTTCACCAGCACCAGGCAACCTTTTGACCTGTGGTTTTAGATGCCACTGGCTCTCTGGAATGCAAAACACAAAATAAAAAATCAGAACTGGCACATTCGTTAGAACCCCGGAGTCATCATAGATGGATCTCCACCTCTGCTTCTGGTCACTTCGAAAGCGTCTTTGCTTTTCCAGTCTCCTCCAGCCACAAGCCACCCAGACTTTCAAACAGAATGAAGCATGCGGATGCCCACCCCACTCCTCCCACTGGAAAGCAAGCAGAGGCGACTTGAAGCACATTACAAGGAGCATGGTTAGTTTCTGTCTCACTCTGAGATGGGCACAAGCAGAGACTAGATATGGATCAGAGCCAAAATGACAGCATAGAGCCTCTGAAAGTAGGCACAGGGTGAAAGACTGTTGGGTCCAGAGCTTTGCATGGAAGCCTGGTAGAGAAGGCAAAAGAAAAAGAACATTCCAATCAACATAATAGATTCAATCAGGGGCATTGAGCTCCACCTTTTTCTAATTATCATCTCATTTAAAACCAAAGGCCCTCTACCAATCAATGACCCTTAAAATCCGAATTTTATTGGATGAACCCCCTGTTTCAGCACGTCCATCAGCCTCTTATTTGATGCTGATGAAGTAAATCTGGCCCGTGGCTCTTAACCTCCACCAGAGCTGTCCACCGCCAAGCTACCCATTCTCAGTCAGCACCAGGCTGAGCCAACCCTTTTAGAGATACTGCATGTGTGTTTTCCCAGCACACGAGGATTCCCTGTCTCAGGATGGAGCACAGTTTATTAAATTGAGCATGGTTTATTAAAAGCAGTGGTTGAACAAATATGTTAAAATCGTGATCCAAGTTGGACCAAGATATATGGGACAGCAGACATAAAAAACTGTCAAAAGCCCTTTGATGAAAACACTCTCTTCAACTGCAGCATGTTTCACCTTTCAATGTTGCAGAAGGGCAGAACTGGTTTATTTGACAGTGGTTAGCCTGCTTAACAGGCAATTCCAGGGAGGGGCGGGGGGGACAGGGGGCAGAATGAGAGCTTGCTATACAAGTTAATCCCTGTATAGGTGGGTGATCCTATCTTGCTGATGGTTATTAGGCATGGTAGTGGTTACAGATCTCTACCTCAGAAATTGACCAATATTGATGTTGCGTAGTGGTGATAATTAGATTACATTCTAACAATTTAAGAATGCTCCTTCAATGCTAAAGCTTCTACCATAAACTCCCAAGGGAGAACATATACTAGTAGACAGAATATTATGTACCAGTCTCTGAGTATCCCATTTGCCTGAAATAGTTTCCTTGATGTAGCCCTATGCCAAAGAGAGCAGGAGCCTGGGGAAGAATAGGGGCTTATTCCCTAATTAAGGTGTTGAATAATATATTGTAGTATCTATTTACAGTGTGTTTTAAACTTGTATTTATCCCACCTGGACACAATCAGGGAGCATGTACTTCCACTAGTTTAACTGTAATGCATGAACCATTGGAGGTCGTGGAGACAGGGTCAGGGTGAGGCTTCTGACCCTGTCACCCAGACTCTATTGGTCCCTGTTCCTGAGCCCAAATCTTACTTTAGGGCTTTCTCTTATCATTTTAAATCATTGATGATTCAGGAGCTGCTCACCATACATTTAATCTGAGTGGAGGATTGTATGCATCTCACTGGTCAAGAAGGGAGTATTTTTGCCTAAATTTCTATTTCTCCTATACACCTAGACAAAATAAATTCTGCAATATCCAATATTCTTTAGGTTTTACTCCCAAAGATGAAGAAAAATGTGCTTAAAACAAAACAACAACTTAAAAAACAAAGTTTAAAGCATACTTTGAAAATATTCAAAATGCATAAGTATGAACGGATCACCACAGTATACAATTTTGCAAGGGTAGAGGCAGTTAGAACACGCTTGGAGAGCTGTGCAGATAGCGAGAGACTGAGCCTTGGATCTGAATTTCACTTCCTCCCGTGCGTTCTAGGAAGGCCTGACAGAGCCCCCTGTAACTCCCACAGTGTGCTTCGTTCAGAATGACAGACGAGGATAACAGAATAATGAACAGGAAGATGCCTTAGACAAGTTATAGTCAACAGCATAGTAAATTTGCAGAAACCTGGCATGTGATCTTTTTTATTTAGTCCTTACTAGGACTTTCCAAAGAAAGAAAATCAAGTGTGATTAAGCAGAATAGTGTTTCACGTGTCAGAAAAACCCATAGTCTTCCACCTCAATATTGACTAGGCAGGTCATCTTACAAAACCATTCCTTCTCAGGCTCTTTGTTCACTTTAATGAAATAGGAGTTAAAGGACAGAGTCCTTAAGTAGGGTTGGTTTTAGGTATGGTGCCAACACTGTGGTGGGCACATGGCCCCAACTTCCTTCTACTTGAAATAAACTGAAATCCTGAGCAATAGCTAGGAGAGAATATCCACACACGAAAGCACCACCTAATCTCCTGCCCACTGCAAGGGATGTTCCTGGCCCAGGCCCAAACTTGACTCCATCATCCGCATTAAGGTAAGGGCTATCAGTGTCTCATTCCACATGCATTCATCATCCGGCTTCCTGGTCCAACAGCCTCAGAGTGAGTTAGCTAGAGCCATGTGAAAATAGCATTACTTCTTTTTTTTTTTAAAAAAAACATTTTATTAGGGACTCATACAACTCTTATCACAATCCATACATACATCAATTGTATAAAGCACATCTGTACATTCTTTGCCCTCATCATTTTCAGAGCATTTGCTCTCCACTTAGGTCCTTTGCATCAAGTCCTCTTTTTACCCCTCCCTCCCCGCTCCCCCCCTAAAAGAACACTTGTAGAAGGGATGCATTTTACGCAACTCAACCATGCCCAAACCTGTCGGCCCGCACTACAGCAAAATGCCCAGAGGATTGCGCTGCACATTTCTGGTCACGTTTACATATCAACTATCAAACCAACAATTCTTAAAGGAGAAATAGCGATCTTTCAATTGACACATTAAGTAAAATAAGAGATGGGATTCCACAGAACAAGCATTTACTCCCGCCGTACGATCATTGTCATACTCTACAGTCATCATCGCTGAGGGTTTCTAGAATTCTTACTCCAACCGAAAGAAGCTTAGGTGGTCGAACGAATAGACAGATCAAACAGTGCAGCGCAAACACCCACTGACCATCCCAGCTCTCGAAGCAGGAAAACATAAAAATGTATCTTTTGCTCTCTTCGTTTATGTCTAGAATCTGAATCTCCATCCTCCTGCTGGATCCTGAGGATGTGAACCGGGTGGGGCCGGTGGGAGAGATGGAAGGGCTGGTAGCCAGTAGCAGCTACCACCATGCCAGTATCTGAAAAACTAGCAAGGAAAAGCCACTTACTTGCTCCCATGTGACAGGTCTCCACCAGCACCCCAGGGAACCCTGAAACCCAGGGCTCCTGGGAGCCCCGTCCTCCTGGGCGGCTTTCTCTCTCTTGGCGGAAACTCCCAGGTTTCCCGAGCTCTGGCTGCCTAGGTGGGTTGCTAGGCTGATGTCTGACCTCACCAACGACAGAAGCTGTGAAAAGCCCTCTGAAGCTCCAGTTAAAACCCCAGTAATTGGGGCGGCTGCCGGGCCACTGACCCAGAGACCCCTCCTTCCCAGATACTCAGAGGAGCCCCGCCCACAGCTGGGAAGCTGCTCGGGTCTCCTTTCCATCCTCCCTCCCTCTGCTCTCCCAGCCCCCCCACCCCCCCATCTCCAGGCCGCGCTGGGCTTCTCTGGGCTTCTGCATCCGACCTGGCGTGGGCGAGCCTGATGTTGACAGAGCCCAGCAGCAGCGGCTGAGGAGGCAACCACAACAGCAGCTGCAGTGGCTCCTGGACCAGCTGCCAGGGAAAGGGCGGGCGGGGGGAGGGTGGGAAGGAAGGCCGACGAGGTAAATCTGTGAGGCTGTCCTCTGGGGAAAGGGCCTGGGGGAGGGGGTGAAGGAAGTCAGGACTGAGAAAAGGCACAGAGGACTGAAAGAGGAGGGATGCTGGCGGGAAAGGAGGAAGGCAGGAGAGAAAGTGGCCAGGGAAACCTTTACCTTTTTTTCTCTCTCCAATCAATGGCTTTCTCTTTGCTCCTAACTTGGTGCCTCAGCAGAGGGCCCTCTGCCCGCCTGCTGCCCTCACATGCGGACAGCGCTGCAGCGAGGGCCTTGCGGTGCTGCCGCCTTGGGTGCGCAGGTTTGTAGGTGTGTGGGGAAGAGTCAGCAAGCGCGATGATAACCTCACTGTAAATCTCTTTCTCACTCCACTTATTTGATGCGCAGGGGGTTGGGGGTGTGCGCGTGTTTTGGAAAACCGGTGAGCTACCCAGTGCGTGCAATCCGAGGGTGAAAGGAAGATGTGGTGGCCTCTGTTCCAAAGGGAGTTGGGGACATTTTCTCACAACAATACAACACTCTTTATAACCCCACATTATTATTGTGAGAGAAGGGGCTCCTATTGACTGAGCTGCTCATCAGGAGATGAGCAGCTGAAACCCACTAAGGAGGCTGAATGAACCCGGTTTTCTTGAGACAGTGAAGTTTTCCTAAAAAAAAAAAAAAGTTGTCGCAACTTTCCAAGAAAACTTTTGAAAACGTGGAAAGGTTAAAAACAAAAAGTGTAAATAGATGTTCTGAGGTGGGGAAGGTCCCGAGCCTTGTTTGCATACTGGTTAGCATCAAGCCACTGACACAAGGTCAACAGCTCAAAATCACCAGCTGCTCCCCAAGAGAAATAAGAGGCTTTTACTCAGGTACAGAGTTACAGTCTCAGAACCCCACAGCCAATGGGTAGCCTCTGCCTTCTCCAATGGTCAGTATGACTCAGAAAGGGCTCAATGGCAATGAGTAGTTGTTTTAATGAAGGTGTAGAAAAGAACATTTATGTTAATTGCTGTGGGGAACAAAGGGTTTGGGGTAAACAATTTAAGATTGAAAATCCAAAGCCATCTAACGGTGCCAAGGAAAAAAGGCTTGGCAATCCATGGCTGTAAAATCAGAGTTATTGAAAAACAGACGGAACGCCATTTGTATCTGGAAATACGTGGGACTCATTGCCATGAGTCAGAATCAACTTGACGGTGGGCTGGTTGGTTTGGGGACAGAGTGATTGTTTGGGGCTGCAAACTGCAAAGCTAGCAGTTTGAAACCACCGGCTGCTCTGCACGAGAAAGATGAGACTTTCTACTCTCCTGAAGACTGACAGTCTCAGAAAGTCAGGGGGCCAAGTTGACTCTGTCCTAGAAGGTCACTAAGGAGCCCTGATGGTTGTACATTTGGCTGCTATAGGACACACACTGCGTTGGAATCGACTTGATAGCAGTGAGTTTGGGTTTTTAATACAAACTATGTCAGGAAAACCATGCTTCACCAATTACACAAACAAAAATCCCTGTTAGATTGTTTCTCCTTAATTATGTGCTCATTATGAAAACTTCCATCAATATATTAATGTAGAAACAATAATTGGCTCCAGCATACTCTTTAAAAGGATGGCTTCTTATCAGCAAAAAAACCAATTTTGTTTCATTTATATCCCAAACTTCTATCTTGAATTAATTGAAGATTAGCCCAACTATTAATTTCATTTGACAATAGGTTAACAAATATTCTTGGAATATCAGAACAAATATTTTAGGAAAAATATAGCGAAATATAATTATGACACTTAAAATAAACAATGATTAATTTGTCACCAAATATTCAGTTAATTTTCCTTTTGACATAATTTGATTCATATGGTTGTTGTGGAGACTACAGACAGCAAATCATAGACCAGGTCAATGATTTCTCTATGTATCATTTAGTGACATTGATTAAATCCTTCAAGTTTGGCAACCATTTCCACCCTTGTTTCTGAGTTGTTTGTCTCCTATTAGCCTAAACTCACTGCCCCCTAAGATTCCGACATGCTCTCTGGAGTGGATTTCGCAACATTGATCCCCTACAGATCGTTCTTTTAAAACCTTCCTGCCTAAACCACAATTTTTTTTTTTACTAGTGAAAGTAAACTATTGTGCTCTTTAATCACGGGACCTTAATTCATAAAAAAAAAAAGAAAGTAAACTATTGCTTATTTTTGAGAGGACTCCCGGGTGGGGCTTAAGGTTTAAAGATTACTTCAGAGCAACAGTTTCAGGCATTATCCAACCTTGTTGGCTCCAGGAAGTCTGGGGTCATGATAATCCGAACGTCTGCTCTGTGCTTTCCTTCTTTTGGTGAGGATCCTTCCATGGCATTTTTAAATCAAAATGTACAGTAATATTTGCCGGGCACCATCCAGTGCTTCTGGCCTCATGGCAGAGGAGGGAGGTGTTCATGGAAACAACAATTTGTACGTTCCAGATTATCCTTTTGTTCCTAACTCTCTTGCTCTTGTCCCAGGCAAATAGAGGGTCTGGTGTGTTTGTTTTGTTTTTATCTATCTGGTGCCTTGGCCGGCAGCATGCAATCTTTAGACCTTGGGTGCTATGCAACAGACTGGAAGAAACGAGGGGGTTAAACAGGCTGTTGAACCAGTCAACTGAAATGTTCCATGAAGCCATAGCCCTAAACCTCCAAACCAAGAACGAAATCCCAGGAGGTTTTTCACTGTATATCCTCAGCTTCAGCAGCTTTGGGTGGCATAGTGGGTTACCAGCTAAGCTGCCAACTTCAAGGCCAGCACTTCCAACCCACCAGCCTCTCTGAGGAAGAAAGATGAGGCTTTCTCTTTCTGTAAAGATTTAGTCTCAGAAACCCACATGGGGCAGGTTGACTCTGTCCTAGAGTTGCTTTGAGTTAGATTTGACTCATTGACAGTAAGTTTTTGGAAATTCAAATATATCTAGCACACAATTTTGTCAATTGATTTCTGTGCAAATGTATAACTTTTGACGGCAATTGGAATAATCAGTTGTACACTTAAATTTTCTAGGCCAGAGAGTTTTTTTTATGGAACAATATGCTTTGTGCAGCCAGTCAACTCCAGAGCAAGGTTTTTTCTCCCTTAAGTAAAAGTTCATTTATCTTTTGGTACATTGTTCCACAATGTAAACTTAAACTAAATACCAGTTTAATACTTAAATAAAGTATTTGGAAAACATATTAAAAAGTACTGTTTTGTATAACACGTGCTGAATAGGAAATCAATCTCCAGACATTGTACTAGATGGTAATTGAAACAAAAGGCAACAAAATTGGATTAAATCTTCTGAATCGGAAAACATATTTTTCTTATTGTTTATTTTTTAGCATGTTTGACTCGCCAGTTTTAGACATTCTCACTAGCCTGCATCTAAAAAACTGTTTTACTTCAAACAATAGGCTGACGTGCCCCCACTGAATTGTTTCGCAGCGTGCAGTGTGCTTAGTGGGAAGGAGCAGTCGCTGTTTATTTTCTGCATGCCTCCCTTAAGAACCTCACCATTATATTCTCTAAACCATGTTTTCTAACTATTTATTCAGAAGGTCATGGCTCAAACTGAAGATTTAAGCATGGATAACTTGCCCACGCCCCCCCCCCCCATCCGCATTTTTTCAAAAAGACGTCTGCTTGCACCAGATAGACCCTGGGAACATTACTTTCCATGCCACTTGCTTAAGTGGAGGATCTTTATTTCAAGCTCAAAGGCATGAGAGTCAACAATGAATGACATCATCATCATTAGTATTAATGGTTCATATAATCATTTGTCATGTTGACAACATCTTACAAAACAAAGACAGAAAAAAGCGAATAATTCTTTCCAAACAAAACAAACAGAAACTCTGCTGATGAGCGTACCTTCCCCAGGAGTGTCCAACTCTTTCTTCTGGTAAAAATCATCTTTTGACTTAATGCTCATTCTTATTTAATCATTGAGGGACTTATTTATTTATCGTTGACAGCCTTTTCCTCCATCAAATGTTTGTTATGGTTCTTAGCAACTTCCCCATCTTTTAGGGATTGCCAATGTCCGTTAGGATGAACCAGTTTCTGATTTCTTCTCTGGATGAATCGTTTACCTCACCCCATCTCAACTCTGAATTCCCACACATATACATTCACTCATGTTACAGCGAAAACTACACACATCTGGCATGCTAAATAATTGTTGACGGTTTTGTGTCTGGTCTCACTAGAATGCATACTGAGTGACAGTGATTGTAGTTACATAATCACCATCATACCCTAGTCCTTACAACACAGTTCATCCCATAGCACGTGCTCAGAGGAACGGACACTGTCAATGTCCCAATACATGGGGTCTTTCAGGAGAAGTCTAGCGATTAATTACAGAAATAGATGATGTTGTGTGAAAAAAGTGAAGATTGTTGATTGGCAGGCTTTCATTCTTCATAACTGGTCTTATTATATAATTAAAATAATTGATAATGTACAGATGTGAAAATCTACCTTAACTACAGTCTCATGATATGAAGCATAGGTCTGTGGGGAGAGAAATGGCACATATAAGACAATACAATCTTCTATATGAGAATTACCAAGGTACTCAGAGAAATAAATTACTTCTATATCTTGTTATAGAATATGGACTGGGTATTAGTTTTGCATGGTCAAATTCCAGTTCTAGATATTCCTTTAGGAACAGCATATATAAATCATATTGTAGAAACATGTATCTCTAAGTCATTTGACTTTTATAGCTCTTACACCTTCATATTTTGTTTCACCAGCACAATCTCACCTTTTCCAAGAGACATAGGCAATATTATTGAAGCATTTGTAAGATTATGTTTGATCTAATTGAAGGACGGATGGTTACAATATCCGTAAGAGCTCCCAACAACATGAGTAATTAAGAAAGAGAAAGATACAAAACAAGAAAAATCCCCGTGATTTTTTGCTTTCAGTTCCATGTTTGTGCAACATCCACACAAACATACTGCTATCAGGTCGGTTTTTATCACTGACTACATCTGCTACATATGTGATTCTGTTTGTGTAGTTTGCTTCTTTTGAACTTCTCCCAGGAAACCTCGTCGCACTTTCCCTCTCTGGTCTAAGCTCCTATTAGACACGTGGGCTTGACAGTGATCAAGGTGGCAAGAATGGCTTAATTATCACAGCAGAATTGAATAAAAAAAGACTTATTTCAGAGGTATTCTTGGGAATTAAAAACCTAACAATTGGTAATAACAGAAAGTTGAGCTCCTCTACAAAAAGGTTGCAAACATTCATTTCATTGAAAGCGTGAATTATCTGCTGATAAATTTCTAAGTAGGTCTAATGGTTAAACTCCAGGGAATGCACACATAAATACATTGCTACTTGACCCTTTTAAAAAATCTTCACAAGATGGATGTGTCAATAGAGAAAGTCTAAACTAAAACCAATTTAAATCAGAAATCAGAGGAGAAATTATGTCAGACATCTCATCTGGAAAATGTATTCTCAGATAGTGTAGGTCTGGCAGTTTGGTGTCTCTATTTATTTCATAACATTGCCTTGATTCCAATTATCAGATTATACTAGAAAAATTACAAACACCTAGAGTTGGTTTTTTCCCCCCAAATGTTCTTGACCACAGCACATTCTAGTTGTAATTTCTTTTCCGACAATCATCTATCAAACAATTCTCAGCCCTGAATGACCAGAATATTTTCAAGTAGAAAAGAAAAAGAGCAAAAACTGAGATAACTCAAGAATTGCGTTTTGGAGGGTCGTTTCCCTGAAAACCTCATTGTGGTTTCGTGTATATAAACAAGCATACTTGAACACATGCATGGTATACAGGAGACCCAAATACTCGACTGCGTCAGTACCCCACATAATCAGATTGCAACATGAAGGGTCGAGAACATTTTGCAATGGAGCTCAAACAAAACATGGGAATCCGACCCAATGCAAATGATTGTTGTAAACAAAAGCAGTTTGTGTTTTGGTCACTCGGCATTGGTTGGCGTTCTCAGCGCGTGTTGTTTAATCCTTTTGCGGCTGTGTTTCAAGTGTTTTGCTATAATTTTCTTAGATTTTGTGGAATTTTGTCCTGTTTTTAGATTAAAAAACCAACATGGGTCCTAAGAGAGAGGTTTTTTTTTTTTTTTTTTTAAATAATCATGATGATAAGGCACTGGTTCGTCGTGTTATTGATATTGTTGATGATAATTTAGTAAACCCTCTTAGAAAACAGTGAAGGAAACGCCAACAGCAGACCACATTAGACAGATTTTTTGTTTTTTAAAGACCCGGTCAGGTCCTAGTGAAGAAATTGGGTGGGGGGGAACCTCCTGAAGAGCAGCTACCAGTTGAGATGATGGAAGGGAATTCCGTTCCACACAATGACTCTCTCCATACCTCCTCTGCACATCCGTGTCCACAGATCCAGATTCTTGTCAATCTCAAGGTCTGGGCCACACTGTGGTTGTTAAAAACTTATCTAATGTTGTGTTTCTTATGTAAATTGTATGATTTAACTCTGAACTTATTTACTTGGAAATTTCTGTGTAATGTTTTATACAAAAAGGCAAGGCTAGGGTAAAAACTCGCTGTTCGACAATGGATTGACTAGTTTTCAGTTATTTCTTATGGCAACCATTGATTTGGAACGTGGCTGCCCGCATCTTGATGTTCCTGCTTGAACGGATTAGCACCGAGGTCCCAGGTTATTTACAAGTTAGGCTTGACAATTGTAAAAGAAACTTGAAATAACAGGGACGGTGACATGACAGGAGCCCCTTGGTCTCAAACATAACAGTCCAGACATAGAAGCAGTCCGGGGAGACCAGTGTGAAGGCATTGGGTTTTCTCTAGCTTGGTGACTTGTTTTCACTAGTGGCTTTCCCCATTTGTAGTTTCACTGAGGCTTGCCGATACACTATCCATGGCCTGGGCAGAGGAAAAATGCAGTCGGGGAAGTGTAGTTTATTCTGCACATCTCTGATTTTTATTCCACACCTACTTGATTTCATATCATGCTGGCCAGCATTTAAGCCATCATGAAAATGTACGTGCTCAGTTATTGAGGGTAGCAAGGGCTAGCCTATGGGAGCTCGTTGGGAAAGTTGGCCCCATCCAGCCTATAACGCTGATCTGACCCTGGCTGATTTTGGTGGTTGTTCTCAAAACTCAAAGAACATGACCACAAATGAAATGTGATTTGTTTTCTTTTGAGATGGTGTAATTCAGAGAGTGTAGAACTTTTTGGAGGAAGGGTTAGAGAGATGGAATCACTACTTGCTAAAGTATATAGAAATAGGATATGTCAAGAAACAATAATTTCACATTTTGATATATATTTTTTAGTAAAGGTCTGTGATCTTGCAGCAATACTATTAGATTTAGCTTTGTATGTGTCAGAAAGGAAATTCTAGGATCTTTTTCAAGAAAACCTGATCTGTCCCAACGTGTGGAGTTACCACTACTGGTGTTTTAATGACCTGGAAAAGAGGGTTTGTGTGTATGTTTGTTTGTTTGCTTGAATGATTACTGGCTTATGCTAGGTGAAGCTGTTGAGTCCTTCATTTAGACTCCACCTTCCCATTTGCCCTTGCATCCCACAGGTGCAAAGACTTTCCGGGTAGTTTCTTGCGGATCATTAAACATCAGCCACTGAATGACCACTAAATGACTTCTACGTGGCATGAAAGAACAAACACTAACACCGTGAAAACAGCAGAGCTCCACGCAGAAAGAGATTCAAAGACAAGATGAGGAGTGAGACTAACAGACCCGAAGGACAAAAGCAGAATGGCATTGTAAATGAAAGAGTACCTTTATGAGCACTTAGAAATTTAATATACAATTGGTTGCTGTTATTGTCAATGAATAAAGTTTGGGGATAATTAAATTGTGGAAATCATCAAGAAGGTGGGGGAGGGTTGTACAACAAGGAATCAAACTTAATATTAAAGGTCAAATTCCATAGGTTCAACATTGAACGGATAGAAATTTCAGAAAGAGACAATGGAGAAATAATGTAAACAAATGGAGAAATGATGTAAACAAATGAACACATAAATATTAAAATAAAATTTAGCAGAATGGAAGGACACGAATCTCATAATTCTGATCAATGAAAATGATCCTTTGATCTCTCCATTAGATGATAATGAAACAACTTATGATCTTCTTGCGCTTGATGTTTCGATTGCTTCCCTATGGTCCCTCGTGCAGGGCTGGAACTGGGCTGCAGGCTCTTCCCGAGTCAATAATAAGAACATCTCGGGTGAGGAAAATGCCTTGCAGGGAGGACTTTGGTGCTAGTCATTTCCATAGTGTGCCACATTAGTTTACCTGTCACTTGCTTTCTCTTTTCCTGAATATTTTGCAAAATTTATAGTACAGAGTGATTAAAATTTATCTTTACTCATTAACTGAAATTATATATCACATATTTTATAATTCAGTCTGTTTCCTTTGGTACAAGTATGTTTCCTTTCGTGGGAACCAGGATGTTATGTCAGGGCTCTAGAAAGTAGGCATGCACTTTCATGACCATAAGCAAGAATCCCTAAATGCCAGACTCCATCGACCTTTTCCGTTCTCATTGGCCTAATTATGCTGCTGCCTCATTGTCTTCTTGACATTTCTTTTTTTCTCCATGGTTGCTGATACCAAACGTTTTTGGTTCATTTTTTACCTCCTCTTCTGAAAAGAACGAGTTTTATTCAGCTTTTTCTTAACTCTAGTACCGCCCTGACACAGCTTTCTGCACTGAGGGAAATGTTGTTTTGATGTGGGGGTTGGAGCATGGCTAGTACAACTGAGAAGCTGCTGAACTTTTCCCTCATTAGATCACATTTTTATTTAAAACCTGCGCTAGCCCACGGCTACCACACCTCACATCGCAGCTCTAAAAAGAGGCACACATTTCTGGAGAAGACATTTCACCTCTCTGGGTCTTGGCTGCTTTATTTGAAAGAATAAGGGCATCTTACCAGTTACATTCACACATTCCTCGTGCTAGAAGTTTCATTATGTCCCTGAATGTGAGAGAGCAAGTTTCCCCAAAATGTAATTATTAAAGAATTTTCTTTTTAGGATTTGAAATAGTTTAAATGCTGGAGAAGCGATTTCGAATTTACTTAGCAACTGGCATTAATGTCAAGTCATTTGCACAAATGAGAAAGAACACAACCCAAGAAACGATATCCGGTTGCTTTTGTTTCAACTGAATTAGGATCCCTGCTGGTAAGCCATAACCAGAGGTCACGTTAAGGATGATTCCAAATTGGAAGAGAAGTTCAGTGCTGCTTGCGCAGTACGAAGGATATAACCAACAGCCCCGGATTCTACAGGTCAAGTCGTTGCTTTGGAGGATGGTTTTTGGGATATATTTTTGCCACACTTAAAACATTAACTACACTCATAACAATGAGTACAAGGAAGAAGAAAACGTTCTAAAATTATTGTGGAAATGATTGTACAACTCTTCTTGATATGATTGAACTACGGAATTGTATGACATGTGGGAAAAGTGCCAATAAAACTGCTGTGTTTTTTTTAAAGAAAAAGAATGATTCCATTTACATACCTAGCAGCTGTATCCATTCCTGAAGGACATTACTCACATATCTGTTCAAGTCAGTGGACATTCAATAAGTGTGACTGAGTTTAAAAAAAAAAAGAAATTTCAAACAAGATTTCCCTATAGGAATTTCCCAAAAGAATTTTAATGTACTTTATCACCATATATGAGCCAGCTTTAAAAGGTTTGTGGAAATATTCCATAATCTTTTAATTTCATTCCCCCCCACAGACTATTTAAAGTTCCCTCTTGTATACGTATGTGTATTTGCAGTAGATTTGAAATGGGAAAATCCCTACTGCCACCTGGTGTTCAAACAATGCAACAGAGTCGCTCTATCACCACCTTTCCTTTCACCGCCTCTAGTGTCCTTGAGGTTTGCACCACCGTGCACGAATAATTTTGCTTCAGGTATCAGATCTGTTATCTTTTAAGCTGTGATTTTTTGGGTGGATTTCAGTTTAAATTTCATCTAAAATACAGTGTCTATGTCTGTCTTCTCCCTGTCTTGCTCTGTCCCTGTTAGCTCGTCCGTCTCCTTCTCCTCCCTCGACTACTCCATTAGTTTCGGACATTCACACACCTTTGCTGGGAGGAACGTCCCTTCCATCTTCACTTCTGCCTTCCTTTTGCAAATGATAAGGAAACAGCAGAGATCAGATCTTATTAGAGGTTCATAACTGAAGTAACGTCTGCACAGCATCCTTTCCAATTAATTGAAGAATATGATGCATTATTTCTCAAGGCACACACGTTAAGAGTGTCGGTGACAGAGTTGCTGGATTTTCTATCCACAACTCAAACATTTTCCTTCTTAAATCTCCAGTGACAAGAGGAAGTTCTTACTTGCCAAGTTTATGCATAGACCACTTACCATCTACCAGATATTATGGGGCACTTTTTACCTTTATTAAAATTATAGCCTAATAGAGGATGCAGATAAATAAATAGGACTTCTAGTGTATTGTGGTTAGTGCATTCGTAGAAAAAAATAGAGGACACTGTGGATGGTCATGAAGAATAGTCTCTTCCTTAGATGGTAAATGTCAAAACATTCAGGGCAAGTGGTGCCTCAATGAAACTTGATTTGGTATAGCAGGAAATAAAAGAGAAAAACAAGAAGCACATTGTTTTTAAAAATTATTCAATAAACTATAACTTTTTCAAAGTACTTTAGAAAAAGAATCCAATTTGAAATGACAGGCACATCTCTGAGAATTTATTTGAAATTGAAATAAATAAATTTACTGAAATTTATTTAAAGAAGCTAATTCCTTTCCAACAGAGAACCAAACTCACTGCCATTGAGTTGATGCTGATTCAGAGAGAACTCAAAATTCAAAGGGCAAAAATTGTTACATGCTAAGAAAGATAGCTGCCCCCAAAAGCAACGACAACATGCGTGGGATCTAGCAAAAAATAGTTTGGGGAGTCACAATTAGATAAGAGTTGCAGCTATTGATTTAGAAAAATATTTGTTTTAAAATATTTTATATTTTCACTGATAATTAAGACTTTTTCTTCTGAGGCACCTGCAATGGCAAACTTTTGTTTGCTTGTTTGTTTCTACAAATGCCGTCGTTGTGACTAAAAGAACTTTCTACAGATAATCGATGGCAATTGCATTTTTGGCTTCCACACTCAGAGTCATTAAGAATAACTGTCAGTGCTTGGAATAGTACAAATATTAGTCTTGCGCAGTGATAACGATTTTCAATAGTCCAACAGCAGAGAAGGGAAACTGAAATGTACTTAGAGAAATGTAAGAAATATATTACAGCTTAGGCAGTATCTCTGAGCTCTGGAAACAATGAGACCAAAGAAACCAATTGTGAAATTGAATTCTCACACCTGAGTCTGAGATCTGACAGCTTAATCTTATTTCAAATTAATGGTTTCACAAACAATGATCTATAATCCTAATTTTTTGTTGCTAATACTATGTATGTTAAAGTATAAATCAGCTCCAACTCAAATTTATGTTAGGTAGTCTTTCTTAGATAATTAATTATTTATTGGAGTCAGAGGCATAATGGAGTAGATGGATAATACAGCATATTGTTCTCTCCAAGAACCTGATTGAAAACAGCTCCCCTTCTTTCTTGCGGCCGGCCTCGGTCCTCCTCCGGTTCCTTCGCTGCTGAGTCAGCTAAGATCTAGTAGTGGTTCATTTCTTTCAGAACTTCAAAGAATCCTGAATTGTTTACTCAGACTCAGTTATTTCGGGGAAACCTCCTGTGTACCTCTGACATTTAGCAGAGCAGAACAAAGATCCTTCTAGGCTTTTCCACGGTAGGGAATTACATCAGCAGGCATCCGGGCGGTCCCTGCTCATGGGAACCTCACATGTGTCCGAGTAGCACTGTGTTCCACAGGGTCCTCAAGTGTTGATTTTCCAAAATCAGATTTCTAGGCCTTTCGTCCAAGTCGTGAACTTGAACCTACAACCTTTCAGTTAGCATCCAAGCACATTAACTGTTTGCAACACCCAGGAAGTGATTATACCCTTTAAACGGCCAGAAGGGGCTCAGAATATAATACTTAAAAAAATTGAATATATTTCCAATTCTATGGGTTTTGGGATTTCGTTAAAAGTATCATTCAGAGCATGTTTAAAGGACAAGTGTAATTATCATGAAGCAAAACACAAGGAGAAAAGGCATGGAAAATAAGAGGCTGTGACAATTGATATTAGGCCTGCATTCATCAAGCACATACACTCCCAGCACAGGTTCATAAAAGAAGTAAGATGATCATTCCAGACTCAGTGGTGAATCCAGACAAAATGATTCCAGGTCTTTCTTCTTAACCGCTAGGGAATAATCTTTACTTTTTAGATTATTAGCCAGCTCATAGTTCCTACATTTCAGTGTGCATAAAAACAGCCTGGAGAACTTTCTGGAAATATAGTATACCCTGAGTAAGATCCAGGAATTGATAAGGTCTCTTTCTTCAGGTCACAAGTTTAGATATCAAACCAAAGACCAGGCTCACTTGATTCCCATGCTTAGCACCCCTTTGGGTTTGCAAGCTTTACAAGACTGGACAAACCCATCTTTCTTCGGAGTTTGGAAACACTGCACTATAACCTAGCAGTGGTCATGATCATAACAGAGGGTTTCTGCACTTAGGAATTTAAGGTCTTTTTTGGGGTGGGCACTTGAAGGACCATAGTTAAAGGGCCAGTTTCTTCACACAGTGTACCCCCTTTCCCACCAAGCTGCATCCCATAGCACTGTCTGGTATCAGCCAAACCCTCACGCAGGGAATGCACTGTTTACTCAAGAAAAGTGACACCGGCTTCTTCCAAAGACTTGCTTTCCCTCACGCCGCTGCTTAGGCTGGGCATCCACTTAGTCTGCAGCCAAGCATCGGAAGAACACGATACTGCTCACAGCCCGTGGGGATCGCTGAGTGGAGAGTGCTGGAAAGAGTCCCTTCTGAAGTTCACTAAGAGCATGACTGGCAAGTTAAATTCTAATGCATCTTCTCAACCCTGCTAAATGGAGATTCTGAAAGGAATTGTCCACCTCTTGCCGATATGACATGATTTCCAGTTTTAGTGTCATGTGGATGTAAGAGAAGTATTAAATAATTTGTAAAACCAATCAGTGTATTGGTTTTTATTTAATTAATGGCTGCTTTTACTTTTCAGTTCTAGTCAGTAACTCTTCATATTGACTGCTTGTAAGTAACTATTTCTCCATGTAGTTTACAGCTTCCTGGCAGTAGAAAGAGGAGGCTTGCCATTCCCTTAGAGAATCTGCGCCTTCTCAGAAAGCCTACGGAGGAGTCTGCTCTGTCACAGACGGTCTCTACAGAGTGACGTCACTCAATGGCACAGAAAAACAAGAATGTGTTCATCAACTTGCACTAAGTTTCTCAATGTCTGAGAAATGCAGACTGAGAAGGCTCCAAGGAGTTCATAGGAAATGAAATGGAATGAAAGGTAACGGAGTTTTGAATCCCTGCGTATACTCATGATCTGCTATCAGAATTAATGAATATGCAAGAGTGCCATAAAGCATGTGAAGCAAAAAATATGAAACTATGTTTCAGTAAAGCCATTGCTTTTGAGAAAGCTTCCCATTAACAAATATTAAGATATTGTAAATAGAAAACTATTCTGAACATTAGGATCTTCTGAATTTCCGTCTTTAATTCCTTGGGAGTACTACCCAGTGCCGTTAGTTTAGGTGCTGCGTGCTCTAGATCCAAGTTCCACAATTTGCCCAGAAGCCAAGGGTCAATCTGATAGTATCCTTATGTATCAAATTTGAAAACAAACAAAACACATATTCATTAAAGCTGAAACTTCTTAGAGGTATGGAACATATTTCTAGAACTTATTAGTAGGTAGAAATGGATCATATGTATATGAGGGAGGCTTGTAAAATTTGCAGAAAATGATATGAAAAGGTAATAGATTTTTCCCATGAGTAAATTTGAAATTTCTCATGTGCTAGCTCTATCCTCTCATTAAAAATTTTTTGTCCCTCTTAGAATAATTATTTGGTCACAGGCATTGCTTATGCTACTAACTTTTTTATAAGTTTTCTCCCAACTGTTACCTATGAGATGGTTAAGCTTTATTGTGCCAACCTGGCCGAAAAGCACATGTGGGATTAATTGAAGGGAGGAGAGAGAAATGGCTCTTGTGCCTCGCCTTTCTACCTCTTGAGTCTCTTGCTCTTTGATGGTCAGACCAGGGTGCAGTTGCCTTAGCCAGTTCTTTGCTTCAGCTGGCCATGGCTCACGCGGCAGATAAGAAACGCTCGGGACACAAGGGCGTGTGGCAAAGTTATCTTTGGAGATACTAATAATTGCCCACAGAGCATTCCGTTGCAAGTGAGTCTCAATGAGAAGGCCGTCAGCTCTAGCTTGGGGGGTCCGTGAACCCAGCTCTCTGAATTAAGTGTTCGAGTCACCCCACTCCAGCAAGCCTCATCCGGAAGCCACTCAGCTCCACCTTTGAAGGTCAGCAAACTCAGCTTCCCCCAATTAAGTGCCCAGAGGCACCCATTCGCACCAAGCCAGAGTCCTGTCCCAAAGCACTCAGCTTTACCTGCTCTTTGGGATTCCAAGTCCACTAACCTGTCGCATGCTCTGGCTCCTGGTCCTGCTGCTGCTTCTCTTGTATCACAGTTGTCTTCTGGATCCAGGAGGTTCATTGCCCAGGGATCTTGGAGGCAGAGGGGATGCTCCACTCTAGTTCTGACTGGTAGTAAAATGCCCCTTTTTGCTTCTCAGAGGGCTCATTTTATACTTAGCAGGAGGGTGATTACAATAGACCTTGCAAACAGTTACAGGTAAATCCTGCCATTTTCTTACCCAGCCCCATACAGGAACTGGTTCTGTGGGAGTTACAGAGGCTTCAGCTGGGAGAGCCACATTAAATGCTTTGCTGCCCCTGCAACTGTGTGTATAAGGGTTTGTTCAGCTCCTACAAGAGGGAGCGTGACAGATCATCCAGGAATAGACATTCCAGAGAAGACTGGGTTTAGAAATTCAGATCCGGATCCATCCAGAGTTGGATGCCCAGTTCTGTTGCTCAGGGTTACAGGTGTAGTTTTAGAAGGGCCTTTGCTTTTGTAGTTGGAACTATACCCAACCCCGGGACTAGAAAGGCGTCTGAGGTATATTTTATTGTTTTAGAATGACTTAAAGTCATACGCATTGATTTTCTTACAGGTCTGGAAGTTAGCAGTCGAAGCTGGGTGAAAATGAAAGTGTCCACCAGGCCGGATTCTTCTGGAGAGTGTGGAGAGGAGAAATACATTCTCTTGCTGTTTTTCGACAATCTAGTGGTCAGTCACCTCTCTTCCTTGGCTACTGGACCCTATCTTAGTTTCCTTGGGGTGCTAGAACAAAATACCACCGAAGGAGAGCCTTTAAAGTATAAAAATTATCTTCTCACAGTTTTCAAGTTGGAAGTCCACATTCGGGGAGAGAGCAAAGCCCGTGTGGGCCCTCTTCCTTTACGTCCAAAGGCAGATGATTGCTTGTCTTGTTCATCCTTTGGTAACTTCGCTTGGAGCTTTTTTTGGGGGGGTGTGCATTCTTTAGCTTTTAGGTGTATCATCACATCACATCTCCTCCCTGCAGGTAAATGCTGTCTCCTTGTAAAAGGGGGCAATTCTTTGTAAAGCTTTTATCTGATTTGCATGAGTCAAAGGGGATTAGGAGCAGGATCCACTGGACTCCAGAAGGACTTTGCTGAATTTAACTGCTCACAAAAGAAGAGCCTATTTCCCATCAAAACCACATGCACAGATATAGGGGTTAGGACATCGGCATACTCTTTTAGGAGACACCCTGAAAACCCACAGCAGGTCCCTCCTATGCCTGCTAAGCACATCAATCTTTGCTTCCACCCTCACAGAGCCTCTCCACTAGCCTCTGGTCCTCTTTTGTGGCTCTTATAAGGACATTTAGGATGGCAGTAGATTCACTTAGAAAACCCAGACAAATTTCTCCATCTCAAGATTCTTAATTTACTCACATCTCTAAATTCCCTTTTGCTATCTGAGTTAATACTCACAGGTTCGGTGGATTTAGAACTTGGAAATGATGGGAGGCTAATAAATCACCCTATCATAGAAAGGTAATGCAAAGTTAGAACAATATTTTAATAATAGTGGCAAGAATTCATTGCTTAATATTAATCTTATATCAAACTGCAAAAGACTGAGACCGGACATACTGATACACGCAGATAAACAGACTACTTCCAAATTGTCCTGTGTTTGTACCTGCTAAATGTAGTGTGATTAGCCAGTGTTGGGCCTAAGAGTAATATAAGAAAATACAACACCTTCTACCTGCCAGACATTCCTTTCATCTCTGTCACACTTATTCAGGGAAAATTCTTAAAACCCAAGCAGGAGCCCGTGGCACACAACGAGAAGGGCTATGACCTCATACCTACTGTCAAGAGAACCTGTTGTTTCTGCCCCAAGTCTGAGCTTTGGGGGAGAACTCTGACTCTAGTCTACAAGAAGGACCAAGAGAGCATTGAAAATGTTCCAAGAAAGGGGGATATTTTGTTTGCTATCATTCTTTTGGTGTACTTTTTACAAAGGCTGAACATTCCAACTGCAAGAAAAAAGAAGAATCAATAACCAGCTTTCCTTCCACGTGATTGTTCTGGCATCTGTGATCAGCGTACCGTTGCACTTCATTATGTCAAACTACTCATTTAAGTGGCGAATGCCATTGACCCTGGTAATTCATTCCACAGTCCTTTGCAATTTGTCATTGTCTCATTAAGTTCCATTCTAGTTTGTTTCATGGTCAGAATGTAATTTGTTAGTCTTCCATTAATTTCATTAGAGGCAGTCATTTAAAAAAGTCTTTTAAAGAGTTGTCAAATGCAAGGCTATCCTGCATGTTTTAGAGTTAGTCTGCCTCTGGGCATACTCTAGGCAGATGAAAACATTCTAGAAACTCTCTGGATTACTTCATTTGTAGTCTTGGGCCCTTAGGGCAATCTCTATGGATCCTATAATCAAGAGGTTGGAATGAGCCTAAGGACTCACTTGTCCATCTTTTACAAGCCCTGGTGGTGCTGTCTCATGAGTGTTGGATGCTTCAAACAGACCAGCAACTCTGAGAGAGAAAGACAAGAGTCTCTGCTCTTGTCAAGGGTTACATTATGCCTATAGAGCTGTTTAGCACTTTGAGAAACTAGGCATGCACAATTTTAACCCAAACTGTCACCCTTCAAGTAGATAGCGAGACAAACATCTTTTAGCAGGTGAGCCCCCAGGTTCTTTCTGTAGACCAGGGTCATAGTAATGTTACCTACTGCTAAGGAAGGTTTTAGGCTATGTGTGGTGCTACCAGGTCACCATGAGTTGGAATCAACTCTACGGCAGTGGGGGACATCACAGAGTTGATGTTGAATTAATTTGGTATAAAGTGTGTGAAGTCCCACACAAATTGTTAGTTATATTAGTAATTGAAAATATTAACATTATTGTTTTTGCTGGAAAAAAGCAAAAATACTTCCTTGGTTTTGATTAAATTTACCTGTATATCCACAGATAGATCAAAATTGTCAAATGGAATATCAAAATCAGTAGAACATTCCAACTGAGTTCAGCAAATATGACTCTTAGGCAAAATTCATCCCGTCTGCCTTATTTCAGTAGATAAATTTACATCGGAACACAGACATGCTTAAATATTTATATGTGATTTTTGGCTGCTTTTGAGCAACAATGACAAAATGAAATAGTTGCTGTTAGGTGCCACCACATCAGTTCCAATTCACTGTGACCCCATGCACAACTCAGTGAGACGCTGCCTGGTGCTGGGCTGGCCTCCAACTGCTCCTGCGCTTGAGCCCATGGCTGCAGCTCTGTGTCCCTCCATCTCACTGAGGGTCCTCCTGTGTGTTGCTGCTTAAATGCTTAAGATGTTTGTGTTGCTATCTACTTGGAAGGTGACAGACGGGGTTAAAATTCTGTCTGCCTAATTTCTCAGTCAAAGTGCTAACCAGCTCTATAGGCATTCCTCCTCATCAAGCATGATGGCCTCCTCCCGGGACTGGTCTTTCCTAACAACATGTCCAAAGTATGTAAGACGAAATCTTATCATCCTGGACTCTAAGGAACACGCTGGACTTGCTTCTTCTAGGAAAGACTTGTTTGTCTTTTTGGCAGTCCCCGGCACTTTCAATATTCTTCACTAGCATCGCAATTCAAGCCTAGCCATTCTTCTTCAGTCTTCCATATTCAATGTCCAACTTTCTCACGCATATGAAACAATCCCGTGTTAGCAGGGAAGACTTGTCTTTGGATAAAAGACATCATGCTTGGTCATGCAGAGGGGCAGCTAAAAAGAGAAAGCCTTTAACAAGATGGTTTGGCACCCTGACTACACCAACGAGCTCAAACATAACAACTGTGAAGATGACACAGAACCGGCATTTCATCATGAGTCACATCGTAATCAAAGCGCCTAACAACAACAACAACAGAAACAGTTCTACTGATTGACCTTGTGAACGCTTGCCCAAAAGAGTTGTGTGAAACTAATGGTTTGTGCTTAGGATCCACCCAGTAGTGTTGTGTAATAAAAGCTCTGTCAGATTGTTTCCATAAAGATTTAAACCCAATGGCACAGCTTTATTCTGTGATACATGGGTTACCATGTATTAGGATGTACTCTAAAGGAGCAGGTTTTCTGGTTGGGTTTGGATGCATTTGACTAACTTCTTAGATTCAAGAAGGACTGCTCTTGTTTGGGTATTTTCCAGAATCGGGTCTACAAAAACCACAGTAATACCCTTCGGGCTGCACTTGCTTTGATCAGCACCTGCTTTAAGTTGGCCGCCCAATGAAAGAGTCTTGACCGGGATGGACTAGTCCACAGAATGCTATCCCATCATAGAACACTAGATTGGGCCAAATTATCACTATGTGTTGCTTGAACGTTGATCTGGCTTATCATCACCCTCAAAATTTAAATATTTAAGCTATTTTTCTTTCCTGAAAAACATTTTCATGATGATTAGGACTTCTTTTTTGAATCATTGTTTTAAAGTGTTTAAAAGATTATAGGCTTCTATTTTTAATGGTTTAATTTCCATATAAATCAAATATTATAAAATTCAACAGTTCAATCATATTAAGAAGAGTTATAGAATGATCACCAGTCAATTTTAGAACATTTTATTTTTGTTGTTCTCATGTATCAGCTCCCCACCCCCAGCTCTCCTGTCACACCCCCAAGAAACCATTAATCCAGCTATTGTCTCTATAGATTTACCTATCCTGGATTTCATACACAGAAAAACACAAACAACAACAGCAATCAAATGAACAATAATTGAGTAAAACAGTAAAACCTCAATCATAGAGAAAGTAGAAAATATGAAAAACTAGAAAAGTTGTTAACTGGGTCAGAAGGGAGATAAAAGAAGGTGTTACATTTTAACTGCATCTGCAATAGTCCATTTTCCAGTGCACTCTGCATGGCAGCCAGGTTATGCAGATTCCTGGTCTATGGTCAGAGGGGAAGCATTGGAGGTTTGATGCACGTGTATTTCCCCTTCACTTTGTCAAAAAAACCCACAACTGAAACAACTTTAAAATGGGTTCAAGGAAACCAGATGGGCATTGCAATTTAACCCTAATTATATCTGCCATAGTCAACTTTGTAACGCGGTCAGTTAGCAAGGTTACTCACACCCCTTGACTAGTCAGTGGGGTTAGCAAGGTTACTCACACCCCTTGACTAGTCAGTGGGGTTAGCAAGGTTACTCACACCCCTTGACTAGTCAGTGGGGTTAGCAAGGTTACTCACACCCCTTGACTAGTCAGTGGGGTTCTCCAGAGGCTTACTTCCTACTTCTGTGCACCCTGAAAATGGATTTTGGGCTGTCTGTCATCCATAGCCTTTTGCAAACCAGAATTTCACAAGTTAAGCTCTGAAACTATCCCCTCCTTTGGATTTGAATTTTATTATTTACAATCCTTGGATCACACAGACTGATGTGTTTCTTCTGTGTGGACTTAGTTGATGCCTCACTTAGCTGACTACTTGTTTGAGGACAAGATTTTAAGACCATAACATTCTGATAGCCAGATACCATCTAGTTTCTTCATCATACTTTGTTATAGATCTTCAGTGATCTCTTCTTGAGGTCAAGCATCACACAGGGCCATGTCATAAGAGCTAACTGTTCTTAGATTGGGGCTGGAATTAAGTATGACCCCACAATCCATTCATATTAATCTGGTTCATATATGGCTCTGGTTCACGTTAAAGACATCCTTTTATCATTTTATGGTAGAAAACATTATCAATCACCTCCCTGGGACATAAGGTAATTCTGTTGATAGTATCATTAATTTGGTCAATGGTATAGAATTTAAAATATTGTTGAGAAAAGGACATTATACAAGTATAGTCTGATTCTGAATCAAATTACAGATTAAACTCTTAAGTGACTGGATAGTATTTATAGAAACAATGGTGTTGGTGCTAGGACAAAACTTTCAGTAATATTCTTTCACCAGCAGAATTATGCCTACCAGATTAATAAATGTCAGAGTCAATCTTTATATATTAAAAATAATAATAAGGTACAATATCAGTAATATCCACAGCACAATAGATGATTTTTATAGCCCTGGGATTTACAGTGAGGTATTTGACCCATCGTGAGTTCAGTTTTGCACACAGAGTAGGATATGAGTCCTGTCCATTCTTCTGCAGATGGAGATTCAATTTCTCCGGCACCATTTGTTAGAGAGACTGCTTCTTCCCATTTAATATGTTCCAGTCCTTTGTCGAGGACCCGTTGCCAGCAGGTGAATGCATTTTGGGGGGTTTATCTATTCTGTTCCACAGGACGGTGTTCTTATCATTGTGCTAGTAAGAGGGCTTTTTTTTACTGCATTGGCTGCTTATTCTTGGTCTCTTCCCTCTGCACATGAAGTTAGTAATTATTTTTTTCATTTCTTCAAACAATGAATGGGGTTTGGATTAGAATTGTGTTGCATTTCTAGATTACCTTAAGTGGTATTGACATTTTCACAATATTAAGCCTCCTTATCCACACAAAACCTCTGGTAGTGCACTGCTTACTCATTTGCCTGCTAACTGCTAGGTCAGAAGTTCAAAAACACCAGGTGGGAGAAAGATGTGATTTCTACTCTTGTAGAGAGTTGCAGTTGTCTGTTCTATAGGGTCACTGGGACTTGGAATTGATTCGGAGGCATTATGTTTGGTATTATTTTCTCAAAACCCTTGGAATATTCGTCCATTTGTGTCGGTCTCTTGGTTTCTTGTAATGGTGCACTGTGGGTTTCTTTGTACAACTCCTTTGTTTCTCTGGGTAATTCATTCCTATGTATTTCATCTTTTGTGTGGCTATTGAAAGTGATTTGTTTCCTGATGCCCTTTTGAAAGCTAACTTGATTACTATATACAAACCCAACTGATTTCTGCTTGTTAATCTTGTCCTTATAGCACATTGCCAAGTCTTCCAATTGTTCTCAGCAACAGTTTCGTGAAGCGTTGTTTTTTTCTACATATCAAATCATGTTGCTCTAGTTAGGTGCCGTCAGGCAGTTCCAACTCATTGTGGTCCGATGCGCAACAGAATGAAACCCCACTGAGTCTTGCACTATGCTCACATTTGTCTCCTACTTGAGTCACGGCGTCACTCTGTCTCTGGCTCTGTCCTCTTTTCTGCTGCCCTCTACTTTACCAAGCATCTTGAAGAAGATGTCCTTCTTCGGGGCCTAGCCTCTCTTGACAACATGCTCAATGTATTCTGTGCTCAAAGTACTACCATTCTTGCCTTTAAGAAGCATTCTGGTTGCACCTTTTCCAAGACAGATGTGTTTGTTATTTTGGCAGTCGATAGTATTTACAATATTTTTCATAAGCACCATCTTTTAAATGCATCGATTTTTTCTAGTCTTCCTTATTCAATGACCAACTGCCACATGCTGTGTGGCAGTTGAAATACCATAGCTTTGGTCAGATGCATCTTCATCCTCAAGCATTCTGACTTTTCCATACTTTAAAGGGGTCTCAGGCAACAGATCTAACCAGTACAAGTGGGGTCTTTTGACACATAAAGACTGCCTGGGGATCCAAGCCAGAAAAAAATCCTTGACAATTGCAACGTTTAGTATGATGTTACCTACCGGTCCAACTGTGAGGATTTTGGTTTCTTTTACATTGAATTGTAATCCATTCTGAAGGCTGTGATCATCGATCTTCATCTTTGTCTTCCTCACTGTCAGCAACCAATTTTGTGTCATCTGCAAACCACAGATTTGTAATACACTTTCATAGCATTTACACATAAAGAGGATCTTGCTTTTTGGGGGCCCATTTGGATTCCTTTTTGTTGTCTGAAGTTTCTAGCTAAGGTGTCCAGCAGGATATTGAATAAGAGTCATGATAGGGGCATCTTTGTCTAGTTCCTGTTGGCAAGGGAAAAGCTTTCGGTCTTTCTTCCTTGAGTGAGATGTTAGCTGTTGATTTTTCTAATATAGACTTTATTACACCAAGGAATGTCCACCTACTCCCAGCCAAAATCTCTAACTCCCACCAAACAATCTTTCCCTGCATGAGTCTGGCACGAAGGTGGAGGAAATGATAGGATTTGCCAGTGAGTAATTGCTTGCAAGATTCCCTGGACTGGCATCCATCTGTGTATAAAATGAGCCCTCTGAGATGCAAGAGGAGGGATCTCATCATCAGGAAGGTCCAGGACTGGAGTGAGTCCACTGGACCCAAGATCTCTGCCTAGTGAACCTCCTGGATCTAGATGACAGCCACACCATCAGAAGTGTCAAAATGTACCTGTTTTGTGGAGTATTTTTATTAGGAATTAATGTTCAGACAAAACAAACTCACTGCCACTGAGGCAATGCCAATGTGTGTACTATACAGTGGGGAAGGACTGCCCCTGGAGTTTCTGAGACTGTGGCTCTCGCTGGGAGTAGAAAATTCCATTTTCCTCCCATGGAGCGGCTGGTGCTTTCAAACTGCTGACCGTGCCGTGAGCAGCCCAACAAGTGACCATTCTGTATCTACGGTTTCCGTGTTGCCTGACATAATCGTGTGTTATTATTATTTTTTGTTTGTTTATGTTGTAGATTACATTGATTGTTTTTCTAAATTTGAGCATTGTTGTGTACCTGACATGAATCACATGTGTCCGTGGTGTATTATTGTTGTTATTATTGTTATTATTATTATTGATGTAGTATTGGATTCTACTGGTCAGGACTTTGTTGAAAGTTTTTGTGTCTAGGTTTACATGTGACAATGGTGTGTAGTTTTCTATTCTTGTAATGTCTTTGCCTGGTTTGGGTATCAGAGTTATTCTTGAGTCATAACATGAGTTTGGAAGTTCACTGGCTTATTCTATATTCTGGAACTGTCTGGGTAGAATTGGTGACAACTCCTCTCTGAATCTTTGATAGAAGAGGATGCTTTTGTTCAGAATATTTCCCCTGCCTAGGGTTCCAAACAAAGAAAAATAAGCTGAGGCTCCCTAGATCTGGTACAAAGGCAGATTCCAAATATATTTTAGCCCAAATGTGAAATGTATAATGTGAGCAAATAGAAGAAAATTACAAAAATCATTGGTTATCTGTGGGTAGGGATAGATTTTTAAAAATCCTCAAGGGATGCATAGGATCTGAGAATGCTCGGGGGGATCTTGGTAAACTGTAGATTTTGATTGGGTATGCCTGTAGGTTTTGATTGGGTATGCCTGTAGGTTTTGATTGGGTATGCCTGTAGGTTTTGATTGGGTATGCCTGTAGGTTTTGATTGGTTATGCCTGTAGGTTTTGATTGGGTATGCCTGCAGCGGAAAGGCAAATTCTCAGCAGAGAGGCATACCAGAATGAGCCAGCATGTAGAACACTCTGATTCAACAACAATTCTTGGCTTTTAAATCCCACTACAGGAAATAACGATAAACGCTGCATGCTTAATCCTGGACATCATCTACTTAGTATCCTCCCCTAGAGTAAATCATGCCAAAACCAGAGTTGGTTTAAATGTATTTGGTTTAAGTATGTTCTGCTATAGCAATTTCATTCTGTTCTATGAACGCTGTGGTGACTCAGAAGCTTTGTGATACTGTAAAAGCCAAACCCATTGCCATTGAGTTGACGCCAACTCATAACAAACATATATACATTTACAAGACTGCAAATCTTTACGGAGCCAGATAGCCTCATCTTTCTCCCGCACAGCAGCTGGGGGCTTTGAACCGCCCAGCTTGCTATTAGCAGCCAGTGCTCATCCTTCAACACCAACAGGGCTCTTTTATGATACTAACGCTGGAGTCGTGTTGGTGCAGTGTTAACCATGCCTCCAAGCCCGCGTGTCTTCCATGATTGATCTGTCTTATAGGGGACATCATGTATAGGGAAATGTGAGGAGAAGACACCCTAAACCTGGTTCTAAGTCTCACCTAGAAACAACCTGAGCAGGGTCAACCTCCCATGACCCTGCACACGCCAGTCTCCCCACTTTACATCCGCTCTGTGAAGGGAAAGAACACAGACACTCTTGCAAAACAGTACACTTGGAGGCAGCTTTGTAAATTCACACAGAAAATGACCACCATTTGCCATTTCTTAAAGTCAATTGTTTAACCAAATCAGGTGGTTTTTCCCTTTAAAGAACACATGGGCAGGAAGGGAGGCCTGGTGCAGCATTTAAAGTATTTGGTGGTTAACTCAAAGGTCAGTGGTTCAAACCCACCAACTGTCATCAGAAAAACAATGGAGAAGTCTGCTTCCAACAAGATGTCCAGCCTAGGAAACCTATGGGGCAGTTCTGCCCTGCCCTGTCATTCCCTGTGCACTGGGGTCGACTTGACAGCAACTGTGTTTGATTTCGTTTGGGACAGAAAGTCCATTAACTCGACATTCTTCTCAACTCCTGGTTTAAATTGCTTTTTGCTCTGATTAAACAGTAATTACTATTCAAGTACATTTCAGTAGAGTTTTCACCCCAACTGAAACAGTTCATGGTAATTTTGAGAGAGGAAATGAGAGACAAGGGACTATGGCTGGTTGGTCGTGGGTTGGCATTTTATAATCTGCATTTCATGTAATAACTATTCCACAATGATGTTTTATAATTAATGGAATGTTATTTCAAGGAAAAAAAATAAAGTTTTATTGGGACATATTCAAATAGCATACAATGCAATAGCTTAATCATCTCAAGACGTGTTCTGCAATCATCACATATCACTTCGAGACCATTTCCTTGTTCTTGAGAGTGTGTTTGGAGTTCCTAGCAGGGGAGCGCGGCTACTCGTGTACCCTTATCCGAAGGATGGTCCCCTTTCTGTCGGGGAAGGTTGTCCTCTTCCACCGAGCATGCAGCTTCAGGAGGGATACAAATGGAGCAGTGATGGAGGAAGGGGACACCTGCCTAGCCAGCCAGATCAGCTGAATCAACCGTGGCGATCCATGGGTGACAGATGTCGCAGCTGCGCTTCCTTGTTCTTGTGCTCTTGTTATTAGCTCCCCATTCCCCCAACGCCATCAATTCTGTTACTATCACTATGGATCTCACCCATCCTAGATTTCATGCGCCAATAAACGTACAAAAACACAAAACAAAGAGTCAGAAAAGCTAACAATAATAACAAAACAAAGTAGAGAAAAACCCCAATAGGAAAGAAAACAAAAAATATTTAAAACCAGAACAAATTTAAACATGGCTCAAAGGGAGATTGAATTATAAGATATTAGATTTTAACCTAGTTATATCTGTCATATTCCATTCCTGATGCATTCTGTAAACATCAAGACTATTCACAAGGGATAGATTTTGTATAGAAGCAGCTAAACGTAAATTATAATAAAGGAGTGAATCATTGTAATATTTTCACTATTGATATTTTCTATTCATTTAAAGATATCATAGACAAATGGTTAAGTTACTGGCCAAATTTAAACCTAATGGAGATGGTGATTTAGAATATAAGATCTAAAATATAGAAATAACTTCTATTAATCAAGAAAAACCCAGAAATACCAAAAGTGAAACAGACAAACTTTTCATAGACAGGAAATCTACACAGCTAAGTGGCACACCAATAAATACCCATAGTCATTCATAATTATAAAAGTGCAAATTAAGACTGAGACACCATGCTGCTCTTATGTAAAAGACTATAATTAAGAAGTGTGGAAATATAAAATGCTGGCGAGTGTGCTTGGAGTGGTAACATTTACGCACTGACTGCTTAAAATAATCAAGAAAGTAATTTTTATTAATAAAATGAGCATATGTTTATGGTCCTATCATTTTGCCTATATTTCTACATATATTGTCAGAAATACTTATACACAGACAAATTAAAAGATGTAGTAGTTGTTTGTGAAGACAGAGTCTTTGCTGGTGGCAATGTTGGTGCCCAGTTCTAAGAGATGGACGCTTACCCTCTGGCAGATATTTATAATGGAGAATAAGAATAAACTAACAAATTTCTGCAACACTAAAAATCTCTGATCAGAGGCTTTCACGAGAATAGTAGAAAACAGATTTATATCATAGAAGTAAATAAAAAATGCAGTCACACACAGCATTGCATATTTAAGAAAAAGTACGAGTTAAAAATACATTAGCAATGGGAAGAGGAGACTAGGAATCGGGATCAAGAAAAACAAAACTAAAGGAAGAGTGTTGGCATAGATATGATGGCAATGAGCTTTGAAGTTTAACATGATAAAGTCAACTCGTTGAACCTGAACTCCAATAGAAAGTCAAAGAAAGGGAGAAAGCAAAACCCTACTCTCTGATGTTTGCTAGTTGGAATTCTGGATGTGTTGTTTAATGCTTTGTTTTATTTTACAAAGAAACATTCTGAGCATTGAATTCACTGCACTGGGGAAAGGCAGGGACACTACCGTGGTCTATTTGTAACTCCGCTCTTCTGCTTCATTGCTGAGCTTCACACCCACTGCCGATGGCTGTTGCTCTTTCCAACACCAATACCATCCCATCCCAACAATGCAGTCACATTCGGGTTAATGCATGTGAACATGCTTGCAGCCCCATGTATATCTTCTAATGGAAAATTCATGACTTCCATTTATACTATTCTCAGCCTTACCTCCTTGGGTATTATTTCTGCAATACTTCCTCAATTCTCTCTCACGTCTTTTTTTATTAGATCTCCTCACTGAATGCATCATTTAAGCTTTTCTTCTTGTAGTTTTGCTTTACTAGCTCTTCTATGCTCTTTGTGAATTATTTATGAAAAATAATCATGAATATGCTAATATTGTCTTGGGCTGTTTCTTTTCCACCAACATTACCTCTCTTGCATGCTCTTTTTACATTTCACTGATTATATTTTCAATACCAAGGATTTGGATTCAATTTTTCATGATTTACGGCCCATGTGTTTTGAGGTCTCCTTTCCTTACTTTTGTGAATCTGCAACATTATTATTTTGTACATTATCCGAAGTGACTTGATTTTTTTTTTAGGTTAGCTGTGGTTGTTAACATTTTTTCTTCTATTTATTTTGAAAGTTTATTTGTAAAACCGCCTCTGATGACAACTTGTCTTTTCTCTCTTCCTATCTGTGCTTGTCTCTCCCATGTCTAGTAATTGTGTGGTATTTTCCTTTGTTCCCTGTTGTTCTCATAAAGTGCCATCCGGGAGATTGTGACTCCCAGGACCTTAGACACACAGAGGGAGGCAGGTAAAAGGCAAAGCAGTCTAAATGCATTATTTCATTGACTGCTGTAAGAAGTGAGGCCCTTGGACACAGAGCTCCACTCAGACAGGTGGAGCCCCACATTCACACAGCTCACAACTAAGGCTGAGCAGTAAAGAGCAATATGCTTTAAAGAAGACTGACCAAGCAGACGCTCGAGGAGGGACAGTGGGATCCACCTGGGGTGAAGAATAGAGGACGTAGCAGCGAAGTGCCCTGGGGAAGTAATTTTGAGAGCTCATTGTGCCATTGTTTTTGTTGCTTGTTAGATGCTGTCAAGTTAGTTTTGACTCAGAGTGACCCTACGTACAACATAAGAAAACACCGCCCAACCCTATACTCTCCTCCCACTAGTTGGTTGGTTTGAGTCCGTTGGAATAGCCACTGTATCAATCCATCTTGTTGAGAGTCCACTTTGTGCGAACTCTCCACTTTGCCAACCTTGCTACCCTATTCCAGGCCTGGTTTCACGTGAGAGGAAGTCTTGCCATCCTCTCTTCTAAGGGGTCTGCAGTAGAGTGTCAGATCTTTTATTGCCATAAGATTTATTACCTTGCAAAAAAGAGTTTCACAAAAGAAATTAAAATACTTCAATGTACTGCAAATTGAAGGAGACCGGGAACTTTCCGATTCAAATATAAATTGATTAATTAGATAACATAAAGAAACTATCAATATCTTAACATTTTAATTTTGTGGACACATAAAGCACCTCTGTTTTAGTCAAGAACTAGCTAGTAAGCAGATTGGTATCAGTCAACATTCATTTGGAAACTTTTCTATATCTTTTCTTCTGAACATTCGTTGGTACGCCTCTTTCAGTAAATCATTTCCTTGGGAACAGTTAAAGATTTTCTTTGTCTCTCTTAATGGCCTGATTTCATCAGTGAGTCACTCTCTATGGAGGTACTTATAAATTCTTCAAAGTATAATTTAGCACCAGTTTTGGTAAAAGATAAAGTTTTTAAGGTACATTAAAATAATGTAATGTTTATAATTTATGTGAATATTTTGATCAGAGAAGGATAAATCTATTTTAATATTAATAAAATATGCTTATTAAAATACCATATTTATGTGTTTGGCTTTTTAAAAAACGGTTATTTCTATAAATCATCCTTAATAGTATTTGTTATAAAAGTTTTCATTTGTATCTGATAAGTGTAAAGAGTACACAGTGCATATTTTCCCCCTAAAATCATTTTCTAAACGTATCTTTGTAAAAGGAAAGAATACAAAAAATAAAGATAATTGAAAATATTTAATTCCCTTTATGA
The DNA here is from genome assembly GCF_050624435.1 of Tenrec ecaudatus. Taxonomy (NCBI): domain Eukaryota; kingdom Metazoa; phylum Chordata; class Mammalia; order Afrosoricida; family Tenrecidae; genus Tenrec; species Tenrec ecaudatus. Next base: position 72,238,731 of record NC_134542.1, on the reverse strand, counting down.
CATAATCAAAACAAACTTTTATGCTAAATTCAAGTGCATCTGGGTGAGTAGAAACTCCCTTGTAGCCTTTAGAAATTACTTATTTACAACATCATGTATCTTTTGTTTCCAATTTGATTGATTTTATTTATTAACAAGTTCATGTAGAAAACATCCTAAGCCAACTTGAGTAGTATTTGGATTTTCATAAAAATTATTTTACTGTACTTGAGAATTTCACAAATGAGAAAAGTGGTACCTCAGTAGCTATCCTAAGATTACAGAAATAGTGACTGAAACCTAAATTTAGATATCTTGTACTCCGGAGCCCATGAGCTCAAATATATTCATATTTATTTTGTGCAAATATGGTCTGACTTTCCCGCCTAGTCTCTTAGAAGCTGTTGTCCATTTGCTCTCTTATAAATAGATATTAAAACAACACACTGCTAAGGTCAGATATTCAAAATTAGCTAAAATAAACTGGCTTTAAAAAGAATTTAGGGAAAATTTTTGGTTTAAGTAGACTTATTTTTTAAGCCTATGGTTCCATTGGAGGTACAGGATTTCCTGTGTTTTCAGCTTTTTTTTTTTTTAACTATTTGTGATAGGTAGGTTTACATTTTTTAATTAAATCATTTTATTGGGGGCTTGTACAACTCATGACAATCCACACATACATCTATTGTGTCAAGCACATTTGTACATTTGTTTCCCTTATCATTCTCAAAACATTTGCTTTCTACTGGAGCCCCTGATATTCGCTTCTCATTTTTCCCTCCTTCCCCACTCGCTCCCCGCTCCCCCATGAACCCTTGACAATTTATGAATTATTAAGATTTTGTCACATCTTACATCGTCTGATATCTCCCTTCACCCACTTAGCTGCAGTCCTTCCCCCAGGGAGGAGGTTATATGTAGGTCCATGTATTCTGTTCCCTCTTTCTCCCTCACCTTCGCTCCACCCTTCCGGTATCACCACTCTCACCACTGGTCCTGAGGGGTTCATCTATCCCGCATTCCCTGTGTTTCCAGTTCCTATCTGTACCAATGTACATCCTCCAGTCAGTGGGATTTATAAGGCAGAATTTGGATCATGATAGTGGCTGGGAGAAGCATTCAAAGACTAGAGGAAAATTATATGTTTCATCATTGCTTACTATGAATTCTGTATCGTCCTAGTTATTAGAAGTATAAAAGTGAGTTTGAAGTTGACTTTGAGGAGCGGTAATATTTTTACTACATATCCATGGATAATGTTTTAAATTTGATATCTGACCCCAAAAGAACAACAATAAAAAGTGACCCTATATAAATCTAATTCAGATTTGAGTAACCAAGTGCACTCAAATGGGAAAGTATGATGCATACAAGGGAACTCATAATTAGATTCTTAGCTTTGTAAACAAAAATAATAATTTGAAAATAGACACTTATCAAGCTATTGCCCTGTTTTTAGGCTTTCTGTCTCCCTCCTTGGGAAAAGTTTCTCCCATTCCTCTTGTATATTTGTATCAGTTTCTTTTTCTTTTGCATATTAGCTTTCTTTATTCAAGCTATGCTTGGCTGCTTGGGGACATTACAGATAAGACTATATTGGTGCCAGAGGCTACAATTTGTATTCTCTCTGGGAAACAACTCCATATCCCCTAGAAGCAAACTCTGATTGGATTATTGAAAGTTGAATAACCTGGTCAAATCAGCTGTGGGAGAGGCAAAGCCAAGGGACCAGTTACTTACTTAGAAGAACCTGAGAGGGTAAAAATAAATGACTTCCTCTCTCCTAGTAAATATTCTTAAGACAGAAAAATACAGTGTTCATAGAAAAAAACTTAAAAAGAAATATTAAAAATAACTAGAACCAGACAATTAAAATCAATTATGCCATATGTAACTAAATGTGTCTACATCAGAATGTCTCATGGATACAGTGACAAAAATGGAAATATTTATGATAGTTGAAGAATTTGTTATGCTAAGCCAAAAATCCCCTAGCAAGGACATTTGGTGTTTTGACAAAATGTTATAATTGTACAAAGCCTTCTTCAGACACCTTTATAAGCCCCATTGATTTGTTAGCTTTTTGGCTTTAGTCACCTTCCTTATGTGAACAAGGGCATAAACATTTGGCTATTTTAACTCCAATGATACAAGTTGTTCTCTGAATAGTAGTTAAATAGATTCTATTGTCTGAAGTATGAACAGCCAAAACTATGTACGTATATATTTTATATATGTCTGTACAACACTATTTGAAAAAGGATAGGTGGTATCTTGCTTAATGTTGCTATCAAAATATTTATCTTCCAGGAGAGTATTTCAAACAACATGTATAATAAAAATTGATGAAGGGTATCAATCAGTACTTCACAATGTAATAATAATATCTTCTGGAATGTAGATCTAGGAAAACTATACTGCAATAACCAAGGACAAAGAATTAATCAGAAAATAATGGAAACATAACACGGATTTTTAACACTGACTAATTCTTCAGTAATGACTGTAAGATTTACAACTTGACAACCAATTTAATAAATGGAATAACCCACTGTGGAAAATGGTATGGATTTCCTGAAAAACTTAGGAATAGCATTTGATCCAGCAATCCAGGCATGAAAAGATATATGCACAACTATGGTCGTTGCAGCATTATTCACAATAGAAAAGAGATATAAACAAACTACATTCCCATCAGTGGATGAATGGATAAACAAGCTATGGAACATGCAGGCGCACACACGCACACACACACACACATACTCACACACACACACACACACACACACACACACTCATGCGCAGGAAGACTATGCAATGTTAAAGGAAACGGAAGAATCCAAGAACCACCCCATCACGCGGTGATCCTGCGGGAGACGGTCGATGCTCTCAGGTGTTGTTGAGACTGCTTCAAAGGCACATAATAACCATACTATCCTGCTGACCTTTCGGAACACTCTTCTGATGAGTCTATTTAACTTTTAAAAGCCAGTTGTTAATTTCTTTCCTTTTATTTGTATAAATTTTGAAAATGATGTTTGATACTGTACTGATGTCATAAAATAGGACCTCTATCTTTGTCCCTGGGGCCTTGTTGATGACTTAAACCCTGGGCTGCTTACTGAAAGGCTGGTGACTTGAACCCCCCAGTCACTCTGGGGGAGAAAGGTGAGGTCGTCTGCTTCCACTGAGACTTAAGCCTCAGCAGCCCTGGGGCGCAGTTCTGATAGGGCCCCTATGAGATCAGAATTGACTCAATGACAGTGAGAGGGAGCCTTATTCTTATGTCATCTTCCAAGAACTGTAGCTTTTAGATCTTTGACTCATTTTGAGTCAGTTGGGTGTATTTTCTTAAGTCTGGATCCTGTTTCATTTTCTGCAATTGAGCATCCAGGTTTTGACAAGAGTACCCCTTAAAGAGACTCCCATGGAATGGATGCCAACCCTTTTTGGAAGATCAGCTGAACAAGTATGGCTGAATGGATTGACTTCTAGGTTGGCGATTCTGTTCCTTGCTTTATGCAGCCATTGTACCAGTGCCAGGCTATTTTGACTACTGTGCTTATCTAGTAAGTTCTAAAATTAAGAAGTGGAAGAATTCAGTATTGCTTTATCTATTTGTGGCCTCTTTTCTCTCAATATAAAATTGGAGATCAGTTTTTCTACTTCAATAACAATATTGTCTAGATTTGGACAGTGAATACATTATACAGAGGGATGATTTTGGGTGGGATTGACATTTTCAGAATGTTAAGTATTTTAACTCATGAGCATCGTATGTTTTCCCTGTTAATGTAAATGTCTGTTTGTTTCTTGCAATAACGTTTTATCATTTTCTTGTGTAAGTCTTTTATGTCCCTAGTGAGATTGATGCCCAGGCATTTTATGCTTCTAGGGGTTTACTTTCATTTTCAGGTCCCCCCTCCCCCACATATATCCCCCCCTTTTTTTGCTTAAATATTTTAGGGTTAGTTAGGTGAAGGATCGCACCGCAGATCATCAGTCGATACCTGTTTTGTTTCAACACAGCCACTGTAATCCCCTCTCTGATCATCATTTATCTCACTTCCTCTATGTTTCCTATTTCCATCCCTCCTTACTGCTTAACCCTGTGTGCTTTGTCCTTTGATACATGCTTGGTCGTAAGTGGTTGAAATTCTAGTGTGGAGGTGAGTTCAGTTCTAGACCTGAAAGTGGACCAAGGCCTGTAGTCTGGGGGTGGTTCCACTAAGGCTCCATCTCACCAGTTAGCCTGGCTTCTTTTATGATTTTGGATTTTGTTCCACAATTTTTTCCCACTGTGCTCAGGATCTTGTAATGTGGTCCTTTTTAGAATGGTTGGTAGTGGTAGCTGGGTACCACCTAATTCTTCTTGTCTCATGGTCATGTCGGCTGATATTTGTGCAACCCAATGGACAGATTGTTTCCATTTATCTTTTTATTTTCATCATTTTTCTTCCTCTGGATAAGGAGAATCCAATAATGCCCCTTAGATGCCTGCTTAAGTTTTTAAGACCACTGTCACTATGCCCCAAAGTAGGCTATAGAACCTAGTCTTTGTGAATTATATATATTATACCAATTGATCTTGGTGTTCTCTGAAACTATGGTCCTGATCTTCCAGGCCCACTAACTCATTCTTTCAAGGTGGTTGTTTTCATAGACGTGGTTTTTATAAATTTTTATATAAACCCTATCACCTCCATGGGTATATTTTCAGCAAAGGTCAATTCTATACATATATGTGTGGATATGCTCCTACTCTTCTCCCACACCTGTTCAACCAGATACTTGCAGATTTATACTATTTAGTATTATTTATTATATAACAATATTTGCCACTGTGGCCTTTAACTTCAGATTTCTTCTTGTTAGTATACAGGATTCTAATTAATTTTGCACCTAGATATTTAGCTGAACCCTTATATTAGTCCTAGTAACTGTGGAATCTGGGAATTTTCTATGTAAGTAAGAATAATCTTACTTCTTCCTTGCCAATTTGGAAGCCCTTTATTTCCCTTGCTTATCATATGGCTCTGGTTCGGATTTCTAGTACAAAAGGGAGAAGAGGCCATGCTGGGCATCCTTATCTGGCTCTTCTTCTCTAGGGGAATGCTTTCCAATCCATTCCATTAAGAATACTGTCTGACATTATTCTCCCCTCAGTTACTGAATTGTGTCTTCCATGACAGCTTGGCTGGATTATAACTCTCAATGGTTTGGCAGATATGTAATGATTCAACTTAGTAGTTATGTAAGCATCTGCCATTATGTATCTCCCAGTGGGTGATCTGATATGATAAGCCAATTAGTTGTAAAAGGATAGGGGTGGGGTAAGGACATGCAACACCCTAATGCTCTCAAAGCAATGATCTCATGGCAGGGGAATTTCTCTGCTCTAGGGAGCCTTGATGGTGGAGTGCTTATACATTGTGCTGCTATCTACATGAATATTTAAATCTTTGGTATTATTATTGAGTCTCTTTTCAGTTGTCCTGTCCAACAGCAAACCAACCAAAATCAAACCCACTGCTGACTCATGGAGACCCTATGGAGTAGTGTAGAACTGCCTCTGTAAACATCTTCAAAAGTGGTGTATTGAAGTCTACTTTTGTAGAACTTTTAAATTTTTCTTTTAAGTCATATTAGCTTGTTTTAGATACTTTAGAACTCTATAATTGGATGAATAAATATCTATTATAATTCCACCTTCTTGGTTGACTGACCCTTTAATTATTATATAAACCCCTTTTTTCTTTCATAATGGCTTCTACATTAAAATCTATTTTATGAGAAGTTATTTATAACTACAATTTCTGCTCTGCTTTGGTTACTGTTCACTTGATATGATTTTTCCATTATTTTATATTTAACCTATTTATGTTTTTGTGTGTAAGGTGATCTCTTGTAGGCAACATATTGATAAACATATATTTTTGTAATTTATTCTGCTGCTCTCTGTCTCTTGACTGAAGCATTTAAACATATTATAGTTAGTGTGATGACTGATAGATATAGGCTAACAGCTGCTATTTTGTCAGGTAGTTTTGGTAGTATTAGTAGTTGTTCTGCTTCATTTTCTGTTGTGAGTTAGTTGTGTATTTGGGGGTGTATTTTATGGTTGTTGATTTTTGTGTTGAGTATTAGTCTTTAGGATTTTCTTCTCTATTTTGGTGAACACATTTGTTAATTTTCTTGGTGATTACACTGAAAATTACTCTGATCTTCCAAAGTTAAAAACAGTCTGTTATGTCTTGATATCACCTGGACTTCTCCATATGGAAGTTCAGTTTATTGCACCATTTAGTCTTCCTTATTGTTTGCAGTATTAAAGTTCACAGATGGACATATCATTTTTTCCTCCTTCAGTTTTACAGCTTTATATTACTTTTGCTAACTCCTTATCTGAACTGGCATCTGGATGGTGGTATTGTGTATCTCAATCTCAGTTTGTTGTCTGATGTCCTTGGATTTCTGTCTCTCTTTAATATTACTTATAAGGTAAATCTCATTTTATAAGTTTCTTTAAAGTTTTGTTGGCTATTTAACTTTCAGGGTTCAATGCGCCATCTTCTATCTCCTTCAGGGACTCCCTGATGTTGACATCCGAGGCTCTTCAGCCAGGAACATTGCTGCTCTCCCTCAAAATGACCAAGTGGTGTTGCGTCAGTTTGGGGACCCTACACTCGATAAGTCTCCTTGCTCATTGCTTTCAGCTTCTCTCCTTTGGGCATTATAATCCATTTTCCTCCTACTTACTCTTCTCCGTTTCCAGAATCTGTTTCATTTGCATTGTCAGTTCTTTGTTGTAGAGACTTAACATGCTGTATGTGAATAAGCCAGCGTCTGGGGCCATTTCTGCTTTATTATTATGTTTGAAGGCTTTTGAACTGTATTATGGCTGAAAAAATATGAAGACATTCTGTTAAACTATAATTAGTACACATAAACTTTTAAGAGTTATCATAACCATATGTCATATATTTAAGAAGCAGAACAAAAAGAGAGCATGTTTACTAGAGATATGATTACATAGAGTAGCCTAATTAAAACTTCTAGAAATTAAAAATGAAGTTTCTTAAATGAGAACTACAGAGGAATATATTTACAGAAATTTAAACATTGCAAAAGAAAGGGTAGTGAATTTGAAGTCACATCAATAGAAAGTATTAACAATGAAAATTATAGAGAAAAAATAAGTTTAAAAACTGAACAGATGGGCTCAGAAGTAAGGGGATGTAAATGAATCCCAAAGGGAAGGAAACCTGAGACAATATTAAAAGAAATAGTAGAAAAAATAATTTTTAAATTATGAAAATTATAAACCAACAAATCCAAGATAACTTAATAAAATCCAAGTACAAGATACATTATGGAACTACCAAGGAAGATTATCATAAAATTATTTGAAATCAAGAACACACCAAATGTTCCAAAGAGCAATAATAAGAAGGGCACTGGACTTTTCAGTGGACAGAATGCAAACCAGAAGAGAGTCAAAAGTACCTTTAAAATTCTAAAAGAATAAAACTATTAACTTAGAACAATATTGTTGTTGCTATTGGGTGCTGTCAGTCACTGACGCTTCTGGACATTATCTTTGTATAGCAGCACAGAACATTCCCGAAACCTCCCCATTCTCACAATTGTCATTATGTTGGAGGCCATTGTTGCAGCCACTGTGTCCACTCATCTTGTGGACAGTTCTCTGCTTTTCCACTGACGCCCTACTTTGCCCAACATGATGTCCCTTTCCAGGAGCTACTTCCTCCTGATAGCATGTCTACAGGGCATGTGAGAAAATCTCCCCTATCATCACTTCTAAGGATTATTCTGACTGCACTCATTGCACAGCAGATTCATTTGTCCATCTGACAGTCCATGTTACTTTCAATGTTCTTTGTCAAGATAATAATTCAAATACATAAATTCTTCTGTGATTTTTTTAACTAATTGAAAATACATTGCTTGGGTTTGGTGCTTCTTAACACAATGTAATTGCTCTAAGACTTAAAAAGATGTTTTGCAGCAAATTTCTCCGATGCAATAAGTTGTTTGATTTTTTTAAATTTCCATTTACATGAGCATTGATCGTCAAGCAAGTAACTTTAAATACTTGTCAATTTAAATCCTTTCTCTGTGTATCAAGATGTTGCTCAGTTTGAGGATTTGGGTTTTCTTTACATTGATTCATAACTCATAAGGAATGCCTCATTGTCTGTTTCAAAATGGTCAATACCAGCCACTTCACTCCACTAATGTCTAGGATGTCAACCTTGATGTGCTCCACTTAATTTTTAACAATTTCTAATTTTCCTAAATTTACACTTTGTACATTCCACATTCTAATTACTAATGGACATTTGTAGCTGTCTCTTCACATTTTTAGTCATGCTCCATGAGCAATTTAATGTAAGGGCTTGGAAGCGTTGCTCCCTCTCCATCCTGACAGTAGACTCTTCCCCAGTGTTATTTGTCGGAGCCTGCTGACGAGTCGAACAGTCCTGAAAGGGGGTGTGAGGATTAAGGAAAAAAAGAGAGACAGAAAGTATTGGGAGGGCAAAAGTGACTACTGAAGCCCCAAGTTTATTCCACATACTCCTTTTATCCATGCAGAAACAACGTGGGGTTATAATTATCTCAGTGTTAAGCAAACACATTTGATACACGTTAGCAACTGTATCTTCTGCCAAACCAGACATCCTTGAGAAAATTAAACAACTTATTTACCCAGACCTTTCATACTTTCTTGTTGTTCTTAACGTTAAACCACAGAAGAAATCAGCTAACACTGACACATAGGTCATGAGACTTCTCGGCCATTTCATGGCTGAGTCTTAATGATCTTCAGCAGTTATTTTGAGTATCATCTTTCAAACCCCAGTGCCTCCTCTTCTCCTGCTATATCTGACAGCGTTCGTCTGCTGCTCATTCATTTTCTCTTTTTACAGAAGTGAGTTATCTCTTCCTTCTTGGTAGCCTGATCTGTTTGGAAGCTCCGCTGAAACCTGCTTACTGTGGCTCACCCTACTGGTATTTACCAGTAGCATACCTTCCTGCATCACACGCAGGCACCACAGTACAGCAATCTGACTTTCCGCATCACACGCAAGGCACCACATACAGCAATGAATAGTGGTAGAATGGTCTATAATGTGAAAATAGCGCTCAAAAGGAACAAACAAACACCAAGAAGAACAAAATCTAGGAGAAGTAAAGACATTTCAGACATACATGAGCTGAAGAAGTTTATTGTTGACAGATTCCAACTATAAAAATATTTAAAAGACTACTTTTTCACTTAATTGATGAAGTTTTTAATGGGCTTTCTCCACTAGAATGTTATGAAACAGACTAATAGAACATTAGTTACGATTGTCAGATTAAAACCTAGTATTACCCTTTTTTAATATCGATTTCTCAAATAACAGTCTAGAACAGTTATTCTCTACCTGTGGGTTGCAACCCCTTTGGGGGTTGAATGACCCTTTCACAGGGGTCACCCAATTCATAACAGTAGCAAAGTGACAGTTATGAAGTAACAAGAAAAATTAGTTTATGGTTGGGGTTCACCACAACATGAGGAACTGTATTAAAGGGTCGCGGTATTAGGAAGGTTGAGAACCACTGCTCTAGTAGATGGGAAAATCTGCAGTTGGGTCACTGGGAATTCCACTCTTGGGGGGCATAAAGATGTTAAATCTTTTCCCTATAACACTCTAGTCCTCAGGATAAAACTTCATTTTGTTTACAATTTCAAGTACTCTCCTAGTCTACAAATTTCTTTCTCATCCTGGGTTCTCCTATATGGTTATCCCTCCAACCAAGTTTATCTCATATTTTGAGATGGAAAACCTGATTCAGTCAACACCACATTTGTTTCCCAGTCTCAAATGCTAAGGGCTATCAGAGTAGAATTTTAAATAAATGACAGAAAGGAATTATGGAGAAAATAAACAGGTCAATTTTTAAAACATAACTGTAGAAGATTTCACATAGATGGAAACTACTTATTCAGATTTCGAGAGCTCATAATATTAGTCATTATTGTATTGAAATACAATTGTAGTGTTCTGATATTTATTCCCCCCATTCCCAATAGCTAGCTACACTGCATATTTATAAACTGCTTTAATCAATATTCTGTTCATAAATTGCCTACAAAATTATAATACTTTATGAAAAAAGTCCTCATAATCTAAAATAGTTAGAGGTTTTATGTGTCATTAAAATTTTAAATTCATTAAAAATTTTAAGATTCATTAAACATAGTTAAGCCTCATGAAATGAGGCACAGTGTTTTTAACCCCCCTTAAACCAAGTTACATATAGCTAAATTAAAAAATTTCTTGTATACTTTTAGGTTCTAAAGACTGGATGAAACTAGTTAAGTATCCCCCAAACTAATTAACACAGGATCATTAAGCATGTTTTAATGTGGTTGACTAAATAATTGGGTTATTAAATCCATTTTAATTTCATTAAATAATTTGCAATATTGTCAAAAATTGTTAAGCATCATTATTCTGATTAATCATTGTGAAGACAGTAACTACTGTTGAACTTTTGCTCAATTTTTAAGAAAAATTCATATTTATTTTAGATTAAACTCATTAAGCTTATGAGTATTTAAAAATCCTTTCGAATATATAGCACAAACAATCCCTATTTAGAGATGAATTGCATTGAATTTGTGAATTTTGTAAGCATTTCTCTGAACAACCTATACTTTCGGGGACATAAAGAAAAATACAAAGAAAAAAAACCATGACTTTTGGTGAGTTCTGACATATGTGGAGCTTAAAGAACAGAGTGGAGCTGACGGAAATCATTATGGCAGGCGAGGAGTTGGCATATCTTGAGAATGTCCTGCTGTTTCTGCACTTGATTATCTTCTTTGATAAAAATTCTAAAGAATATAAAATAGATGTATGCATCTATATCAATGCAATCTCTAGTGCCTTGGAAAAGAATTGTAGAATCTACTCTTGTACATAATCCTCAGATTCCAGCTAAGGCACAGTAGCAAGGGTTAGTGACCTTTGTGCATAGAGGTTATTCTTTCCTAGACTAGCTATTTTACTTCTCCACTTGGGCTAGTATGGGATAAAATCTTTTTTTATATTCCTGGTTTTTGCAAGGATTGGTGTCTTTATGAGAACTGGACATCTCTATCAAGGAAACTCAACCAAGTGAAAGATTGTATGGAGGTAAAAACGAATTTCCTCAAAATATGAGAACTGTTGAGTGTTCAGTGCCCTTGATGTTACTCAGTTTCACCAAAATTATTCTGCGTCCCACGTGCCACCTTGGTACCTACCGTACCTCAGTATCAGTGAAGAGACGCCATGACGTCCCACATTTCATTACTGCTGCAGCTCGAGAAGCTGCCAGGACGTTTTCTTTGCTGTTTTCCTTTATTTATTTGCTCATCTTTCAATCTTGGGATTCAGCCACTTTGATTTATCATTTTCATGAGATAAAATCAGGAATTTCAGGAGGAGCTATTCCATTCTATAGTCTTGATGACCCCTAATGTGATATAATCACTAATGGAATAGTAATTTGATATCCAATTACAAACATAAGCATGTAAAATTCATAACATTTTCTCCTTAATTTCTGTAGAGTATAAATCCTTCCAAATAACCATTTTAATATATTAGAATGGTGATTTGAAGTTTGGGGCATATTTGTGTCATTTAGCATGCAGTTATGATGGCAAATGAGATATGGTTAAAGAGCCATGACCACTCTCTTATGGGAGCTAGCTCTAAGTTAAAATTCGCTTCCAGTTCAAATTTGAATATTTATCTCAGGAAACTTAAGTCTAACAATGCATAGGACATGTTTAATCAGAATCTTGATTTTATTCATTTCTAGGGCTGCCATAGCAAAATAACATAAATTGAGTTTCTTATAAGAATAGAAATTTATTATCTCAAAATTCTATAGCCCAGGAGTCTGATTTCAGGAAACTAGCCTATTCAAGTCCTTTCTGAACATGGGATAATACCACCTTCAGAAGTATATAGGCTTAGATGGAGTATATATGATATGGCAATTAGGCTTTGGGTCAACTTGACGGGCCCAGCCCTTTCCTTCAGTCGGTTGGTAGGAAGACCTCCTCATCAAGATGCACGTCACAACCTATGATGTTTTCTTGTAGGTGTGGCCTATTTTACCTCAAAATGCAGTGGAGAATCTTTATCCATTCTCTCTCTTCTTTATGCTGTCCTGGATCCTATATCTGAGTTCTTGGGATTTGTGTCAGTGGCCTTCCCCAGGGCCTGTTGACAGTAGGAACTGGTGGTGGACTGTCATAGTAGCCTCCCAACATAAAATCTACTTCACTCTGCCTCCACTGACCTCTGGTCTTCTCACATCAGGATCCATCTTCTAGCCTCTGGGTTACCTAGCACTGGCAGCTAGGAAATTGGGAAATTAGGAATTGGGAAGGGTCTCCACCAGATTAGTGTTTGACCCAGGACGCTGAGCTGGACTGGGCCTGTGACTTGGCAGTTGTGTGCACCATTTGTTGATGGAAACTTCTTGACATATAATTTATTTATTTTACATATATGAGCGCCACTTGTTTTATTTCTTCACCTAGCCCATATGAAGAATAATTAGCTTTATATTTTGATATTTTTCTTTAATAAACATGTCTATGATTTTGAAGTAATACTTTTTGACTTATCCTCAGATAATCTGAAAGATAAGTGAAATTGGATCACTCTTAAAAGTGAATTTCATATAACCATAAGAGTCAACATGAAACAAGACAGTGTATGACTGATCTAGTCTAGTGATGGTTGTCAGTATTTTCTCCAAAGTATCAGTAGAATCAGAAGTCTGTTTGAAATCTTTTAAGCCCTAGGATTATCCTTAAAATTAATCAAGGGTTGGATAAAATACCAAACGTTTCTTCTGCCAAATTTATTGAAACTTCTAGCCTGCAATCTGCATGTCTCTCTCTGAAATGCCAGAACACGGACTTACTTTTCCTCTCAGTGACTTGAAGGATGCATTCTCATACGCTCACTAAGGTAGATGTTCGACTCCTTGAGAACTCATGTGACACAGTTGGAATGTCTTCAAACTTTTCACCTGATGCAGTCTGACTCCTTTGGACTTCTAAATTCTGTTGAGAAATGTTAGCCATTTGCATCTTCGGTCCCTTTTGTTCCCCTACTATGCCAAAATAATCCAACTTGGTGCTATTACGTACATACATTCATAAAACTATAGTCCGTTCCACAGGATAAAGCATACTATCTTCATTTTCTAGGTACCACCTTTACTCAGTTAAAGAAATTATAAATTGTAACATCAGTCTACTCAGCTCATCCTCTGTCTCAGCATGTGAACAAATTAAAACTCAGGAATCATATCTAGTAAGGGAAATGGAAGTTGTTTAATCCAAAAGAAATTCAAATCTATGTAAAGAAAGATTATGGATGAAAACATTTTTCCCTACATTTGTGGTTGTTCTTTGTCACTGAGCTGAGTCTGACTTATGAAAATTCTGAGTATATAGGACAGAGCTTCTCCCTAGAGTTGTCAAGGCCTGTTATTGAAGGCAATTCTGATGGGTTTGATTATAGATCATTCTTACTTGTTAGTTAAATCAATATTTCAGTTAGCAGCTGAATCATTAACTGTTTGTGCCACCCAGGTCACTGCTGTCGTTGTTAAGTGCTATCAGGTATGTTCTAAGCCTTAGACATCCTATGTCTAGCAGAACTAACCCTGCCTCTTCCCATACCATCCTCACAATTGTTCTCATGGTTGACCCTCTTCTTGCAGCCACTGTGTCAATCCATCTTATCAAGGGCCTTCCTGTCTTCCACTGCGCCTTCACTTTACCAAGTGTGATGTCCTTCTCCAGGGACTGGTCTCAGTTGACAACATGTCCAAAGTATGGGAGACGAAATGTAAACCTTACACGTTGCTAGTGTTGTTAAGTGCTGTTCAGTCACTTTCAACTTATAGTACTAGAACTGCCTTAGAGGATTTTTTGGCTCGAGTATTTATAAGAAACCCTAATGGGGCTGTAGCTTAAAGGTTGTACGGCTCAACACAAGATTGGCATGTCAAAACCCATCATCCTTTCCACAGAAGAAAGAGGAGGTTGTGCGCTCCTGTAATGACTTACAAGCTAAGAAGCCCCAGGGAGGCTTGCTGTGACTCAGGTCTAGCTTAGATCTTGAGATTCTTTTCAAGAGCAGATTGCCGTGTCTTTCTCCCATGAAGCCTCTGGCTTGGCTTGGACAATCAACGTGTAGTAAAAATTATGCACCAGGAACACTAGAAATGCCTTTAATCACACACTCTACTATCTGTGTTTCACATTAACAATACAATCTCCTACAGAAATGGAACTTAGCAAACCCGATTTAACTAACAAGTAAGAATGATCTATAATTAGTGTATCCATTATTCATATATAAATGTTTCCAGGCTGTATGGAATATGTATACAATTTGTCACATAAGCAGAGTAATTTCTTGGCAAGAAAAATATGCCTAGCAAATTATTTTATCATAAAGAAGGTAAAATTAAGCTCAACCATTGCTGCAGTATAAAAAATATGAATTAGGAGATTCCAAATTACTGTAACCTTAGAAATAGATTCTAATAGCTTTACTAAATGATACTTAATATCTGTACATTTACATATAAATTACTTCTCAAGATATCTTTAATATTTATATGGTCAGAGTGATCAAAATGTAGTGAATACTAAAAGTAGTAAAAATATTAAAAAATAATAAAATATGCCTATTATGTAAGGTTTGTCTTAAAACTGAATCAGTGACTTCATATTGCATTTTCTCTGTCTGTGCTCCCAAACAGTATTTTTCTGATGTCATAAGCTTACCAAACTCCCTAAAAAATCAAACCATGCTTATTCTACTTGTCATATCCACTACTAAAATTAAAAACGAATTTATCTAACAATTTTGTAGTTGATGCAAGATGCAATCAAGCCACACCTAATATTCCTTCATTCATATGACTCTAATATTAAAAACAAAATCAATGTATTCTTCCTTGAAACTAAGTGGATTTATAAGAATACAATGCTAAAGCATGAAAAGCACATGGATGGGCTGCTGAAAGTTGCTTGTCCTCAATGTCTGGGTCTAGAGCCTTTTAAATCATCCAGACAGACCTGAAAGAATGTGACATGAAACCTGTATTACTACTATGAGGAACATGGCTTTCCATGACAGAGTAAACCTTTATTGAAAGATATGTGTTATTTGAAGGGGTGATTAATTAGCATATTAGCAGCTGTGAGCATACTAGGCTTCCTTCTGAAAAAGATTCCCTGAAGAAGTAAAACAAATTCGCATACAGTTTTGATAAGAAAAGAAATAGTGAATAAGGCCAATGTCATCAGCTTAAAGAAAGTCAGGGGCCAACCATGGAACAGATCATTAATTGTTTCTATGAAATTTCAGGTTGAACTCAACAATTTAGCTGCCAAGTAGTCAATTTCAACTCATCATGGCCCTATCTTGTTGTTGTTAGGTGCCTTTGAGTCAGTTCTGTCTCATAGCAACTCTAAGTACAACAGAATGAAACACTGCCCTATCTGACAGAGCAAAACTGCCTCTTTGGGTTTCTGAGCAGAAAGCCTCATCTTCCTCCCACAGAGAGCCTGATGGGTTTGAACTACTGACCTATATGCCCAATACATGACCCACTACACACCACTAGGGTACTTGGTTCACACTGGATCCGAATAGAATTAAAACAAGTCCGTAAGAGCCAAAAGACCACCTTGAGTAGATGTCATCTGAAGTTAGAGATAATTTCAAGAACAGTTTTGGCACACAATGAGCAGGAAGGACTGAAGACCAGAGGAGTTGCGAGATGACGTCAAGAACATTACAAATGAAGAAAGCAAAAGGTCATTAGGAAGACAGGAAAGAAAGAAAGAAAAGGTCAAAGTGGATGTCAAAAGGGACTCTGAAATTTTCTTCTGAAGGTGAAGTAGTCAAAGGAAACGGAAGACATGATTAAGTAAAAGAGCTGAATATAGCATTTCAAAAGGCAGCTGAAAAAGACAAAATAAACAATTATGATAAAATGTACAAAGACATAGAATTAGAAAATCAGAAGAGAATAATAGAGGCAGATTATATAAACATGAAAGCACTGAAATACATTATGCCTGGAGCGGCAATACTGAAGGATACTGTGGGCAAAAGACTGAATGAAGTAGCAAGCAGAAGAAGAAGCGGGGAATGGGGAGGCTGTAGGAGTTTAGGGAAGCTAAAACAATTGGTACAAGAATCAAGAAAATCTTCTAAAATTGATTGGGATAGTGATTACACAACTCTTTTGGTATAATGAAAAGATCGAACTGTATGAGATGTGAATCATGTGTGAATAAAATTGTTTTTAAAATGATGGAAGTAATATGCAGGGTAACCCTATCAAAAAGAACTGGTCCACTAGTCAAGAGATAGCACATGATCAAAAATTGATTTTATTAAAAGAAGAAGTCCAAACTTCACTGAAGTTATTAGTGAAAAGCAAGACTCCAGGAGCTGACCAAATACCAACTTAAATGTTTCTACACACTGATGTGGCACAAGAAGTACTCAGCAACCCATGCCAAGAAATTTGGAAGCTACCTGGCCACCAGTCTAGAAGAAAAGTGCCCTCACAGAATGTAGGGATTTCCATGGAATGGCAGGAATATCGCATCCATTTTAAAATCTACCAAAGATAATTCAAAAATGGCTGTAGCAGTACATTGACAGTGATCTGATGGAAATTCAAGCTTGATTTAGGAGAGGACATGGGATGAGGCATATCGTTGCTATCATCAAGTGGATATTGGCTTAAAGAAGTGAAAACCAGAAAGATGTTTGCTTGTGTTTTAATGGCTACTCAAATGTATTCACTGGTGTTGAACATAACAGACTGTGGATAACGGTTAGAAGAGTAGCAATTAAAGAACACACAATTGTCCTCCTGGGGAACCTGCACATAGGCCAAGAAGCAGTGGTTCTAACAGAACAAGTAGTTAGTGCATGGTGGTAAATCGGTAAAGGTGTGCATCAAGGTTCTACCCTTTCACTATACTTATCCCATCTGTTTGCTGAGTCTATAATCTGACAAGCTGGATTATATGAAGAAGGACACAGCATTATTCTTGGAGGAAGTTTCATGAATAGCCAGATACAAACAGATGATACCACCTTGACTACAGAAGGCCAAGAGAACTTGAAGCACTTGCTGACGGATGATCAAAACTTGAAAGCCTCAGTATAGGTCGTAACCCAGTGTAAAGAAAGCAAACATCATCATCATTAGACCCATGGTCAAAATCCTGGAAAGTGGATAAAATATTGAAATTGCCAAGAACCATAATTTCTTTAGATCCACAATCAATATTCCTGGAAGCAACAGTCAAGAAATAAAACTACAAATGGGGAGCTAAAAACAATGAATAGGAGAAAGGAAAAGGAAGTCCTCAAATGCACTGTGGTGATAATAGCTCAACTCTTTTTAATACGCTTGAACCAGTGAATCTTGTCGTATGTAAATTAAATGTCAATAAATTGATTAAAGCTCAGAATGCATAATATATTAGTTCTTATATGATATGTAATTCATGTATCATAAAATTAAATAGTTAACTTTAATGTATTGAAGAGCAAAGGTGTCATATTAAGTATTAAGGTGTGCCTGACCCAAGCCAGGGTCAAACCTGGAGAGGAACATCATGCTTGGTGAATTAGCAGAGCTGTGAAATAGAAGGAGACCTTGACAAGATGGATTGACACAGTAGCTGCACCAATGGGCTCAAACAGAAGAACACTTGTGAGGCACAGGACCAGGCAGTGTTTGTTCTGTTGAGTATAGAGTTGCTATGAGCAAGGACCAACTCAATGGCACCCACCAACACCAACAACATTCCGATGAGCAAATCTGCTGCCTCAAATAATTTTATCTTTTAAATATCAAAGCTGTAATTTTAAGAAATGGGGTGTGGTCAACCCAAGTATTTTCAATTACTTCATTTACATGTGGAAGTTTGTTCGGCAATGACTGAGAAAGACTGAAGGAGAATGGATGCAGCTGGATGCTGATGTTGAAGAATAACGAAAGTACCAGGATCTGCCAGAAGAATAAGCAAATCTGTCCTGGAAGAAGTGCAGCCAAAATGGTCCTTCAAAGTGAGGACAGGGAGACCTTGTCTCTGATATTTCGGGAATGTGATCTGGAATGACCAGTCCTGGGATGTGACTGTATGCTTCGTCCAGTGGAAGAGCTCCAAACAATGGAAGAACCGCGAATAAATGAGTTGACACACTGGCTGCAACAATGGCTCAACCACAACCATCATGAGGATAGTACAGGACAGAGGGGACAAGGGTGTTTGGTTCCACTGCACAGGGTGCAGCTAGGAGTTGACGGCACCTAAGAATAACAACTGGGAGAGTTATGAAGGTTGGGAATCTGCGCAAAAAGAAACCTGCGGATTGTGTTCTCTTCTCATTCAAATTTATTATGTGACAAGACCAAACATGTGACCTGTGTAGCAATCACAGTGTTAGAATTATCCAATTAAATTTAATTTTGTACTGACAGAATGAAAACATCAGGACTTCTTATTATGGTCTTATATTAAGACCAAGGGTTAGAGGATGTTGGATAAAGATAAATTAATGAAAAGAATATGAATAGAAGTATTTAACAATCATGGTATTCATTGTGTACTTGTGCTATAATAAAATGTAGTTAGCAAACATTAGTGAGAATAATGCCCAATAAATTAATCTAAATGATTACATAACATGTAATAAAGTCATAATTTTATTACAATTATATGATGATACAGAAAAATATCCCTATCATAAGAACGGACTATTTCAAAACTGTAATCATCAGAAAAAGGTTCTCTTCTTTTGACTAATCCTTGCATTAAACTTCAGTGAGATCTCATGGCAGCGTCATTCACTTAAGCCAAGCTCTGAAGACAGATTTTGTTAGGTGAAGATGGTCTAGAAAATATACTCTTTCAATTTGAGCAAAATTCATAAGCATATTTGTGCTGTCATTTAAAAGTTTTTAGTGTATTCATTTGCTCAGCTGTTATCTAAATGATGAAAAAGACCACATTGAAAGTCAGATAAACTATTAAGGGTTCCTAAATATAAATGTAACCAAGTTTTTGGATGTTTTATTTAATTATAAAAATTGGAGTCTATTAACCTATTTTTATTTTTTAAAATTATCAAAATTTTAAAATAAAAATGGAAGTCTATTTATGTATCAGAGAATATAAGCATACATTAAGCTTCTCCCCACCCAAGCCCAACCCTCTACCTAAGCTATGGGAATTCACAGGGCAAAATAGGAGATAAAGATATATGGCTAGGATATCCAGGACAAATATACAGACATTTGAGTTCACTGTAATTTAAAATGGTGGGAGAAAAATGAGGCTGTCTGTGCCCATAAAGATTTATAGCCTCATAAGCCCTATATAATAGGACCTATAGGAGTCAGAATCAATGGGAGGAAATTGGAGTTGGTTGGTTCGGTAATTAAATGAAGGCTAAATGTAATTAATACATTTATTACATCATTTATTGAACTGTCAGAAAAAAATCCCCACTTTGTAATCAGCAGGAAAGATTATTGGTAGTCGTTTAGTGCATGATGGTCTTGATCTTACCAACTGGGTGATTTTTTTTTATTTCTCAGGGTTAAATACTGTATTTTAAAAAGTTTGTGGGTAAATGCCAATATCTTTCATTTCTACTTTCCACAGATATTTAAAGTTCTCCCATACAAAGGCATTTATGTAAATAAAAGTTTTATTTATGTAAGATTTGAATTTGCTCCCTCATGAGGAAACAAGTGAATCAGGATTATTACCACAGGATGCTGCACAGATATAAAAACCAAAACAAACTCACTGACATTGAGCTGATGGCAATTCCCAGTGACCATCCAGGTCAGAGTTGAACTGCTCTGGTGAGGTTCCAAAACTGTTACTCTTTACAGGAGTAGAAGGTCCCGCCTTTCTCCTGAAGAGCAGCTGGTGGTTTGGAACTGCTGACCTTGTAGTTACAGCCCAATGTGTAACCGCTACACCACCAGGGCTCCTGAACAAATATAAGTTATTATTTCTATATAATATTCAGTGTAATTAAAAATATATATTACACTAAAATAAGTTGAATGATAATTTTAACAGATAATTTTATATTGCAGTGGCATGTTTTGAATATGTTAACTTGCATATAATTTCCAAATTCCTTGGTAATGTAACATCTTGCACTGATATTAAATTGAGCTAATTATTGGGAAATCTATCCAACCTTAGATAATGATTAATTCATATTGAATACCAAAGTAAGAATATATTTAAGTCTCTGTACTTTTGCATCATAGTTTTATATGCACAGAACATTTGAATGCTATTAATGACTACTCATTATTTTTGCCCTTTTGATATTTAAGAAGGTGTGGCTATAGAAAATTCTATTATGTGTATAAATAAGCTTTGGGAATTTATATATATATCTCAAAAATGGATTTTTTCAAAGCTATGTATTTAGAAATTTTTACAAAACAATCTTATTCTCTATTACACTTAACACATTTGTCAAATCTGGGATTCCACTCTTGGTAACATTTTTCAAAATCAACTGTGTGGATTAATGAGAGCACCTCTCTCATTTTTTTCTTCACTTCTACTTCATCAAATCATTGTATTTTCATGTCTATCTCATTTGTGGAAACAAAAAGAAGTTGCATGGAGAGAGATCGGGTGAGTAAAGTGCGTGGGGGCAAGAAAGACACTTGTTTTTTGCTAAAAAATTGGCACACTGAAAATGGCTAGTTGGGCAGGTGCATTGTTGTGGTGGCAAAACCAGTCCCCAGTCTGCCACAAATCAAGCCTTTTCTGTTGCACACTGTTAGGCAGTTTCTTCAGAGCCTCTAAACAGAAAGCTTGGATAACGGTCTAACCAGGTGGAATGAACTGCAAATGCACAATGCAAAGTTGACATCCAGAATGAGGTTTGCCATCAATCCACATTTCACCTCTTCTGAAATGAGACAACTACTAGGTACACTTAAGTTTTTCCCTTAATGGTGTCTTGGTAAAGTGTGTTCAACATCACAACAGTTTCTGTGGCATTTTTCCTGAGCAGGAAACAGAATTTCACAGTTGCACACTGTTCTCTTAAATTGGCTATCACAAAAAGATGAGGTACATGCAAAACTGCTTTTATGAGAAAATTCACTGTGACCAGAGAGAAACTTCTCCAGGGATACCACTGGGTGCACTAACTCAGAGTGAGTTGCTTGATGCTTGTCTAGCGGGAAAAGTGTGAACCTTGAAAGCTCTGCCCCGCGGAACATTTGTTTCCAATTTTATTTTTAGGCATCCATAATATATATATATCTCAGACACTTTTCAATTAACTGCCTTCCACTTTTCTCTATGAGTAGACATTGTTAATTTTGTTAAGAATTATAATTCACATGAGGGGGTAAAATTATGTATCAAGAAGCGCTAGTAAAATGTTTTCTTTATATCTCTATACTGTCTACATTCCCAGAGTTTCTATAGATTTATACTATTAGTCTTTATTCTTTGTACCGACTTTAGGGCCTTAATCATTTAAAAAGAAATGCTTCTTTGCTTGTGAATATGCCCAGCCTTGTTAAAATCATACAGCTCTGGCTATGTTAATTTTAATATATTTTATTGAACCTGGGTTAAATAGGCAACAGAATTATTTTTCTCATTAATCCATGATGTAATAATCTTAATCAAGTGACCAAATCTTTTCTAAAAACAATTTGATTTTTAAAAAATTATGCTGTATTTAATGTTTTAGAGATCTTTTCATTTATACCACCTAGAGATCAGTCTCTTGTCTCTCTCTTCAGTAATGGTGAGGCAGATACCTTTTCCTTGGGGAAGAAAAATTCATGGTTTATTGTCTTTTCAACTCACAAAACTGTTGGAAAGCTGGTGGCAAAGCTACTGTCATTGGCATCTTTCACACGAGCCACATCAAAAGAGCCAGGATGTCTCTCTCGATTAGTGATCACACGAATTCGTACCAGGTTAGCACCTCCAGCCACCATGCACACATTGCCAATGTTGAACTTGATGAAATCCATAATCAAGTCTTCAGAATATGACTGGGTGAATAAGTCGTAGATATGTGAAGTATATGCCAGCTCGACTATTAAAAATAAAATAAATAAGGATCGCGTTTACCATCCAATAGTTATTTGAAAAACTCCCTACTCACATCTCATTCTCCTCACCCTCATTTATTTTCCTCCGAATAACTTATATCTTACATGTTGTTTCTATAGCTACTTTTTATTCTTTTATCCTTCAAACTAGCATTTACTCTGAATGGATTTAATGAATTTATCTGTTTTCTTTGCTGTTCTACTGAGAATAGTTCCTGGCATATAAGAGAGACTTAAGAATTATTCTGAATAAAAGTGTATTTAACAGTTGATACATTAACTTGGGGGAGCTAATCCAAAAGCTGCATCTTGAATGGCTCAAGGCAGGAGTAACAGTGGAGTAAGACACACAGGCAGCCTCTGGGGTATGAAGGCTGTCTGTCCCTAACTGCGTCTCCTAGAATCTGTAGGTAATTTGGAAAAGGTACTGACTGTTACTACTTAGGCTTATATTCACGAAGGAAGGACTTGAAGACTCTTCAATGATTTGGAAGAGGCAGATGCAGCAGGTGAAGCTCAGTGCTGTAATGGAGGATTTGCTGTCAGGAGGAGTTGTCCAATTGTTTCAAAATGAGGGCAAATTTACATCACATTAATGTGCAAGTATGATGTGTTCATGATCCAAACCATGAATGCCTGCTATACTATTTTATTTTCTCCATTTTTGTATCTTAAGATATAGAGCAAGATTTCCCCAAACAAATCTCCCTCTCTCTCCCTCCCCCATCTCCCTCTACTCCCTCCCTCCCCCCTCTCTCCTCCCTCTTTCTCTCCCACTTTCCCTGATATTTTCTTGGTACCTCAGAAGATTGCTCTTGTCTTACAATCATTTTCTAATGGAAACCTTTCTTGTCCCATTTTCTCCTTTCTTTGCTCTTAATTCTCCTTTTTGTTTTTCTTTGTTGTGATGTGAGTCAGAACCTAGCACCCAGTAGACCACGCTCCCTCCGCAGCCCCCATAGGGAGGGCAGTCATAAGTACATCCACTGATCATTTTCTTTACCATCACTTCCTGGGAATTCTGTGAGAAAATCATAAAGTGAGGGAACAGTTCATTCAAAAGAAATACCCTTTATACCCCTTTGTATTGTGCTCTAGTACACAAGAGCCCCTTCTTTCGGAAGCAGACTGGAAGCAACTAGGACACTCAAGCACATTGTATCCGGGCTGGATTCTAACCTGGGCCCAGGACCCAAGGAAAGCCATTAGATTTGATGTACACTGTAAATAAATGTTGAAGGGAGACCCACGGTGCCCAGATAGACATCTAGTAAACATCTGAACGCTGACTATGGGGTGGGGGCTGTTATTCTCTGGGTGACCAGTTTATTCTGAACACAATTTTCTACATCAATGAAGAAAATGTAGGGGAGGGAACGCTATATCTCTGGACAACCCCACTACTCATCACCCCATCCCCGCTTGCCTCCGTTGGAATCATCAACCACTTTAAGATAAAAAGCAGCATTTACACAGGACAGAGTTGGGCGGATTCAGGAAGAGGGAAGAATGGAAATCAGAAACACAGGGACAGAGGGGGATAACCAATGGCATATCGAGGGGATTGTAATTATTGACTTGTGATAAAGCATGTATCAATTACTGAATGTAATACAAGTGATCTATTCTGTAAATTCTCACCCAATTTGTAGTTTAAAAGTTTAAAAAACTAATTAAATAAAATTCTTGTCTGGTATCTCGTACACACCTTATGGGCACCTCACGCTCAGTCTCTATTCATTGTCCTTTCCCTTTACCATGAACTACAAATGTAATTTCTTTTGCGTGTGTATGTGTACATGCTGTTTTTAAAACTCCTTCACCTGATAAAGGGTACATTGTAGACATTCTGGATTCCATTATATAAAGAAGAACAATGCTTCTTCTTTGTTTCAGCAGGCATTCGTTTTGCTGGACTCTAACATGTCCCTCTTTCAGTAGATGCAAGCTGAGATTTCTTTTCAATGTTTAGCTTTAGCTAAGCTGCATGACATATAACCAAAAAATGTAACGTGAAAGAGTAAGACAGATATTTGGAAACAAATTACATGGAGATTTAGTCATCCTTGACTCTTACACATTCGCCTTCAGAATTCACCCTCATTTCCAAGCTGTAAAGATTTCCCCAATTTCCTTCTTCCAGTTTACCAAACCAGTAAGGCTCTGGGTTTTGGGTTTTTCCCCTACAAGTTTTAGTGCCATGTACAGTTCAGACTGAGGCTTGCCTTCAAGGAAAGAAACTTAAAAATGTGACTGTTCTCTTGTTCATAGTATAGATATCTGTCTTCACAGGATTGCCCTTCAGTGCCTTCAGATGGAGAATTTGTAGTTTTTCTTCTTCAGATTTCGTAATTGATATCTGTCAGAATGATAACTGTGCTAGGCCAACTTGATGACAGAAACGCATCCAGTGACACGCCTGCATGTGTAGGAGAGAGCTTTATATCAAGAAAGAATTGTACCTTAGGAAAACACCCCAGCCCAGTCCAGATCAAGTCCATAGGTCTGACACTAGACCATAAATACCTCTTCAGACTCACATAACCACAAGCAATGATGCAAACTGCCGGAAGATCTCCAACTGGTGGGTGCAAGTTCTTGGGGCTCCAAAGGTGAATGCACCGCCAGGGCTCTGGCTGGTCTCCCAGTCTCTTTGTGACTTGATGGCAGCAAAGTGAAGGTAGAGAGAGGGGAGGTTTCCAGGACCCTCCTTTTGAGAAGGTCATGCCCACTGGGAGGTAAAATTAGACTAGACTCCACCCCTACATTTTCATATTTTCAAGTTGACAAGAAATTTATACATAATTTACATATAATTTATATGTTAGAGTCCAGCAAAACGAATGCCTGCTGAAACAAAGAAGCATTGCTCTTTATATAACGGAATCCAGAATGTCTACAATGTACCCTTTATCAGGTGAAGGAGTTTTAAAAACAGCATGTACACATACACACGCAAAAGAAATTAAATTTGTAGTTCATGGTAAAGGGAAAGGACAATGAATAGAGACTGACCGTGAAGTGCCCATAAGGTGTGTACGAGATACCATGATAATTATATTGGAAATACCCTTCCATTAATGAAATTAGTACATGCTTATGTTTCAACCTACATTACAGCACTGATTCGCATCATAGGGAAGACTAAGATAAGCGTCTGTATTTGTAGAGAGAAAGAATAGTTGATTGACAAGGGAAGTTCACTTTGGAATGAAACCGTAAATGAGGCACAGATACAGATTTTTTATAATCTCCATTAGAGACAGAATTTTTTTGAAGACTATCTGAAAGAAGCTCACTGGTGTAAACTGTTCTAGCTGATGACGCAGGCAAAAAGGAAAACCTAGGAAAAAGGTATCATGGAAAGTTCCTGAAGGAAATTCCACTTCTTGAATGAAAGCATGAGGAGCAAAGCACTTCCCAGCAAAACAAATATACAAAACAAACAAACAAAACAAAACCAAATGCTGTCAAGTATACTGATTTGTGGCATCTATCTATGTGAGAGCAGAATTGTCTCATGGGATTTTGACTGCTAGAGGACTTGCTGGGAGCCGAATGCCTTATATTTCTCCTTTGGAGTAGCTGGTGGTTTCTCCTTTTCTGAGTCCTTAAACTAAGAAAAGAAAAAGATATTTAAAAACCAAAGCCAAACAAAGCACTGCTCATTGGAATTCTCTGGAAATTGTCTTCAGACAGACAGCATGCAGCATATAGCTTGAGGCATAAACTCATCTCTGCAGAGTCTGTGGCACTTGAGTCACAAACTGTGTCGCCTCAAGCTCAGCTTGATTAAATGCCACTCCACGGGTGGTGCAGCCAAGAGCACAGAGCTCCTTTTTCATCCTCCAAGTCCGTTTCTCCTAGGACGGACGGTCCGCGCTCCAGGATTTCTCATCAGCCCCATGGATACGTTGCAAAGGCCAAATCCAGTATGAATGAAGCTACAGGATGACAGGGTCCCTTCCTCTGTGCATCATGCTCAGGGGACCCACACATCATACTTAACCTCATACTTAACTGGGATCTTCATTGCCCTCACCTTGATACACACGTAGCTCAGAGGAAATCTTGACAGATGTTCTCCAAGAACACAGGATGACCGCAGTGTTTATTAAGGGGGGGGGGGCATTAGAAAATTAAAAACTGCTTTGATGAGAAAAAACAAAAACAAAACAGAAAGCAGCACTGAGGCATTTATGCCCCCTAGGGACAAGGTACTTGTTCATTCTTCAGGGGTATTAAAGGTAATCCTTTGAGAAGTTCATTGGGAAAACTTCCCCATTCACCTGTGTCCCTGATCTTGCCCTTTCAGATTTCTGTTTGTTACGAAAGCTCAAAGAACTTTTAAAAGGAACACAACTTAAACCCAATATTAAAATCTCCCAAAATGTCATCAGAGAATGAAGAAATCTTGGGACAAGAGTTGGAGCGGTTGAAATACTGCCTTTAGAACGACCTAGATGGAGGGAAAGTTGAGAAACTACAACTTCACAATTTTATATTTTTATTTAATAGCGATATCTATGATTTTGCCTTAACACATTTTCACTTACCCTAGGATGATGGCTTCATGTTTCAGTCTTAATTTACATTTCCCTGATCATTAATGACATTGATTATCATTTTATATAACCACCTGCCATCTCCCTATCATCTTTGGCAAAATGTTTGTTAAAATATATTACCAGGATTTAAAAATTGGGTTGGTTTCTTAATACCGAGGTTAAATTGCCCTTTATATATTCTGGATATAAAGCCTCTATCAGAATTTTGGTTTGAAAATGTTTCCTTTCTATGACGTAGTTCTTCATTCCTTTAATGGTCTTTCACAGAGCAAGAGTTTTCATTTTAATAAATGTGACTTATTGTTCTCTTTCATGCATGTGGAACAACAGCAAAGAATATCACGGTGCCTGTTTGACTTGGATTTCGGCAAAGAACCCATTCAAGATGCCTTTGCTTTCTCAAAGAGCCAGGCGGGGGGAGCCGACACAGGTTCCACAGCTGCTAAAACAGCTTCAGGAAAGCAGGCAGGCCCTGATGCAATCGTGCGTATTTATTAAGGTCCTAATTACAGGGGCCCCTGAAAGTGGGAGTGCTTTCCCCCCCGAAAGATCAGTGAGCACACATCAGTGCGGACGATGGATATTCTTACTGAGGACTTCTCCCAGACCTTCTCCGAACTGCCGCGATGCGTCTGATTGCTTCTGTATATAATACACAGCAACCATAAAGATAGGTAATCGTTTTCACGAGTTCAGTGTGTCAGTTTAGCAAGTTATCTAATCCACCTGGTCCAGTGAGAGCCAGCAGAAAGACTGGCCTTTCCCAATTTGGCAGGGGCTAGACTCATTGAGTACTGATTTATGGCAATTCAATGTTGGGTGCGTAAGGTTAGAGAACGAAAGAGCCAAGCGGTGGCTTGTGTCAGAACGAAGTGAAAAAGTGGAGGTATGAGTTAATGTCATGTTTTGAAACTACAAATAACCCTACATACTGTTTCCTTTCTTGTGATGCAAACCAGAACAATAACTGCATGGAAACATCGGGTTTGCAAGAACACTGGAAAAAAGAGAACATTTTAATAAAGGAAATCTCAAAAATTATTTAGATCCAAAAGGAGTAAATTCTTGACTAGAGTCGATGAAAAATTAAGTAAAAACAAACTGATGAAATCTTGCTTAAGCTTCCTCAGGAGAAGTTTCCAAAATCACTATGGAGAATGAAGAATGACTAGTGCTCAATTTACACACACAGAGAGAGAGAGAGAGAGAGACAGAGAGAGGGGGGGGGGGAGAGAGGGAGGAGGAGGGGGAGAGGGAGAGAGAGAGAGAAAGAGAGAGAGAGGGATATATATATATATATATATATATATATATATATATATATATATATATATATATATATATATATATATATATATAGAGAGAGAGAGAGAGAGAGAGAGAGAGATCAATTAATAAAGTTCTATTCTGTCCTTGCAGGCAAACTCCTAAAAGGGGTGGGGGTGGGGGGATCACACCAACTAAAAAAGCTTGATCTAGTTACTAACATATTGGCATGCCACTATTTCCATGTGTGTTCTTATTGTTCGGTGCTCTCAAGTTAATTTTCCACTTTAGCAACCCCATGTGTTTCTTACAGTTAGAACAGTTCAATTGCAGTTAACCCTTAAGTCTCAGAGATGTTACATGTCAAAGTCAGGAGGACATTCTACCAATAAATGTTTCATTGTGATACTAATTATAATGTATAGAATGTGTTCTGGTCCACCCATAAACAAACAAGTGAAAGTAAAATTAAATAGAAACAAAATAAATAGTAAACTTGGTTTTGTTCCTCATAGGTAAATTTTTGTTCCAAAATTTTTACCACCCTCACTAACCAATTATGCTTTTGCTGGCAAGGACTCACTCTTTGCATTTTTATGTACATCTCTATAACTCTTTAATTAACGAGTACCTAAAGGAATATTTGGCATTTTAATATGTGACAAATATTTTATTTTTAAATGCTAAACTTGTTCAGATTCCTATTGTGTATAGATTTATCACAGAGTGGATAATAATATATCAATAGCCTCAAGACAGTTTGGTAGATTAATGCAAATTAGTATTAAAATACAATGGTGGGTCAAAAATATTGCTACAAAATTGTAGAAACTTTTTCTTAAACAAAAGTATCAAGAAGTGAAGCCATTGTTTCCTGACATAGCCTCCATCTGGGTCCATATACTTGTGGTGGTGACATTTTTAAAGATCTAACCCATCCCTGAAGGATTCTAAACTCTTTGATTGACACCCTATCAAAATGGCAATTTTGACACCATGGAGAGAGTCAAGTTGGTTCCGTTTAGGTATTCTCTGAGCTTGGGAAACAAAAGGAATCTTTAAGGTGAAAAATAAGACTAGTAGTGTGGATAGGGTAAACTTTCCCAGAGAAAGTCTTGCAGGACGCCCTCCAGATCACCAAGAAGGCGCAGTTTGGATTAGACCTTGCTCTCTGGATGATATTGGTGAACCCAAGACTTGCTGCTGCCTACAGTTCTCTTGATCATCTTCGTTCGCTTCAATTTCTTAAAGACGAATGGAAAAGGCAGCTTTTTGAGCTCGATGGTCTTTGTGAAATGCTTTTAGTGCCCATCAAGTAGAATAGAAAGTAGAATGCAAAACCCTGTGAGATTCTAACCTCAATAGTTATTACATCACTGGTCAGACTATGGTCTCCTTCCAATCAGTCTTTGGATGTCAGCCACAAATTCTTCATTCATTAATGTTAATATTCTCAGAGTTCTAGGCTCATCTTTGAGGCCTTCCTAGCATTGCTCAAAACACTTAATCCACTTAAAGCGGTGTCATATGTGGGACCATATAGTTTTAAACAAAACTAAGACAAATAAGTAACTGAGAGAACTTCTCTACAGTATTTCACTAGTGGCAAAGACATATTTAAACTCATCTAGTTTGGAATGAATTCATGCATGTATGAACTGGAAATCTAGTAGTAATACTTTTGGATTTCTATTCATAGATCATGATGTTTTGGTTTCCCAATGTAATCTTATAAATAGGAATCCCATTATATGGTGTAGGTAACATTTAGAACTCTCTGGCCTCTCAAATTCAAGTGGCTTGGATATCAACTTTAAAAATAAAATGAATATTTTGATAGGACATACCAATATAAGTGGTTAAAAATATATCAGACATTTTTAACTGAAATGATAAAATATCTACTTTTAAGTTTGGAGATATAAAAGTCACAAATTAAATTTCCAGTAGAGTTTATTTTTTTGTCATCAGTAGTATAGTTTTGTAATCTACAATAATTAAAAATTTAAAAATATCTATAATCTGGCCTTCGAAATACATAAGAAGGAAAAACAGAGAGAGAAGTGTTTGTACACACACACCTATGCTATTTAGAGAATTGCTCCAACTCTATGGCTTACATGTCTTCAGAGCAATTAATATAAAACTGGCTTAAACAATAAAATTTATGTTCCCTGCTGGCTTAAATAACAAAACTGAACCCAGTTTCTCTTAGTGTTTTCACTAGTAATACTTTGTTTCATCTGTATCTGTGTGTTGCTTCATCCTGAGGTTTTGTTTGTTTGCTTGCTTTGTTTTTACTTTGTCATTGTTGAGAATATACCCAGGAAAACACACCCATTCTACAATTTCTACAGTCCCAATTCAACGACATTATGAATTTTTCCTCATTAACATAAATTCACTGCTCCCTAAGGCTCCTGTCTAATTTTCTGACTTGCTATTGTCAATTTCTTAAAAGAGCACAATGCTCAAAGCAGAAGTTGTTTACTACTTAAGCTAAACTACTGTTTGGTTTTGATAAGACTTCAGGGTACATTTTTGGGTTAAGGCACCTTGATGTTTTTAAGATGGCAGAACTTATCCAAGCTTATAATATCTAATTCATAATAATAGTAGAGCTGCACAGGGCTCTCTTAAAGACCATTTCCAGAAGATAGGGAACTAGTTGTGCCACAGAGTCTTGGAAAATATCTTCTCTTCTACTATCAATATTATTGTGTCACATGGCCATTCTTAAAGCAGTCACGGAGGAGGGAGAATGGGGATAGAATTACTTCAATAAGGCCCAGTCTGACAGCTAGACATGAGACCAACTTCTCTGTACACACGAGCAACACATAGGGAGGCAGTAGAGAGCCACATAAAAATAACTTTCCTAAGATTAAATGAAAGGGGGGAATGGATATGAAGAGTAGATTTCACTTTTCTCAGGTATAATTCCAGTACGACAGCAGAAGTCGCTCTTTTCCAAATTTTGATATTTGGAATAAAAAATGAATGTTCCATGTAAGGTGAATGGTGATTTGGGTTTTGCATATTGTAGTGGTCGGCTACATGTCTAGACATTTTAGCTCCCTGTCTCCCAACCACCGTGTTAGCACATCACATACTTGTCTTCTATTTTTGTTTTAGTTAAAGAGATCATGATTCATAATAAGATACATTCCCTTTTCTTTTTACCATCTGTGATCTCTAAACAAAAACTAATAGAGCAACAAACACCAATGGCCAGCAAGTCACTCTGATTCAGAGAGACCTCATGTCTATCACAGTAGGATTGTTTCAGAGGGTTCTCAATGGTTAATTCACTATTGATGTCATCTTAATAATATGCTTTCTTGATATAAGAGATGAAGGATACGTCTCCACTTTCACCTAATTTTAAAACACCTCAATATTATAGTCTAACCACGAGACAGAAAAATCCAACTTAGGAGCATTCTATAATATACCTGTCCTCAAAATACAAATGCTTAAGAGGATGTGGAGAGATTAGAACACTCATACACTGCTTGTGGGATTGCAGAATTGTACAGCCACTGAAGAACCCAGTATACTCAAAAGTCATTGCCACGGAGTTCATGCTACTCACAGAAACCCCTGTGGGCTTCCAAGATGCTATGTAAATGTCCATGGGAATAGAAAGCCCAGTCTTTCTGTAGCAGAGCTGCTTGTGGGTCGCTGTCCAACCACTACCTCAGCAGTCTCCATACGGAAAATAGTCTGGTTCTTCCTTATTCAAATGGGATTAAACATAACATATGAACCAGAAATCTGAACTTAGAGAAATAAAGAGCAGGCCTTTCCCACTGTCCATCTCTGGAGATGGCCTATTCTTCTCTGTAAGGTCCCACTATCAAAAACTTTGCTTTCACTCATAAAACCTTACTCTTTGGAGAGCAAAGGGTTTGAGAATGATGAGGGTAATGAATGTACAAATGTGCTTTAAAGAATTGATGTATGTATGGACTGTGATAAGAATTTTATGAGCCCCTAATAAAATGATTTTTAAAAAGATTACTTTTACTAACAAAAAAAGAAAGAACAAAAAATGAACCCATCATACGACTGGATATGTAGCCTCCACACCCCCGAAGGGAATGAATAACAGAAATGTGGGTGAAGGGAGATAAGGGACAGTGTAAGATATGAAATAACAATATATAATTGATCAAGGATACAGGAGGATGGGAGGAGGGGAAAAAGAGCTTATAACAAGGGCTCAAGTAGAAAATGTTTTGGAAATAATGATAGCAAAATATGTACAAATATGCTTGATAAAATTGATGTATGAAATGTTATAAGAGCTATAAGAAACCCCAATAAAATGATTTTTAAATAAATAAAAATAAAATGTAAAAATATGAAAAGACATATGCAAAGATATTGCAATACCATCTATAACAGCAACAAGACTGACACAATGAAAAAATCTATCTGTAGAGGAAGGGATAAATAAACCCTGGTAAGACATATGATGGGATACGATGCCACCCTGAAAAACAATAATGCAAGAGAGATTGATGTCACGAGTATAAAAGTAAAAATCCAGAAAAGATGTTTTCGATCATTTACTTTCACCATGTCTGATGTCTTCCCAAAACTTGTCTGATTTTGTCCAGTCATTAGTATTTAATGCATTAAATTTATTCTTGAAATTATCTCTAAAGTCAGACAGGTTATATTGAAAGTAGCACTTTGGCTCTCATGGACTTGTTTTAATTTTATTCAGCTTGAACTTGAGCTTGCAAATGAGCAATTGATGGTTTGATCTATTGTCAGCCCATGGCCTCGTTCAAAATATGCTATTCAGTTTCTCCATCATCTCTTTCTATAGATGTAGTCATTTTGATTTCCTGTGCATTCTGTCTGACAAAATCCTCATGTGTAGTCACTGTTTACCTTGTTGAAGAGTGTATTTGCTATAAATAAGTTATCGGCCTTGAAAAATTCTAGAAAAATGGTTTCCATACTAGAAGAAGCAGTCTTTTAAGATTATGAGAGAGATTAAGGGGAGATGAAGGAAGAGGGAGAAAATAAACAATAAAATATCAATGTTTGAAAAGCAAGGGCATTCTGAAAAAGTAGTAAGTATTGGGAGGCTTGGAACAACCACAAAGAGGCATTGGTGGAATACACAGTGATTTCTGAATGAAGCGTGGCATTTAATCAACACTCTCCTGCCAGTTGCAGCGAATGAGGCATGGTGACGTAAGAAGAACATCTGAGAGGGACCAGAGGACAAGCGGGGGAGCATGTTACATGGTGATGCTACATCATCACGGCAGCTTTTCTACCCCTCTGGAATTATTCTCAGAGATACATACTTTAAAAGGATCAAAATAACAGCTGGTTTTCTAATTCATACTCTTTCAATGGAATATTTAAAATTCACCAACTAGCACACCCCACCTGTCATTCTACCTCAAGTAGTGCAATGAAATGAAAATGTAAACAGTGCAAGTAAATTTTAAAATGCAATCCATTCAATCTCAAAGAAGCATGCAGTTAAAATAAGTAGCGGTTATAGATGGCATAAGAGAAATTGGGGGAGAAAGAAACTATTTAACAAGTATATCACTCTTGATGAAGTGTTAAACAACTTAATAATAAAATTCTATTATGTAGAGCCATGGGTTTGAACTTTGTCAGACACCCTGATCAACAGATGTCCAGCTTTAATGGGTTTATTATCAAGTAATACTCCTGAATTCCAAGGGCATTCACTCACACAAGTGTAATACTTCAGAGAACCAAACAATGCTTTTAGTATCCCCAAAATAAGTTGCCCTATTAAATCTGCTATTATGAAAACTGGATATTTCCCAACTCCTCAATATATCCATTCATTATGTTTCTTCTATATCCCATCTAACTGCCTTGATTGAACTAGGTTGTCCTATTAGAAGAGTCCTTTGTCAATTTTGCTTTGTAAGTATTTTCTGGAAAAGCGCTCTTAAAATAATTCTAGTATGATTTCTTCTAAAATTCTAGATAAGAAGATTTTAGATTAAGAGGAATTAAAAGAGTACTCTAAGGCTTCAGAAGAGAGAGGATCTAATTTAAGACACTTATTTCACAAAGACACAGGGAGAACTTTTCCAAAGTCAAAATTACAGGGATGTTTATTTTTTAAGAGCCTCATATTTTGCTACTACAAATTTTGGATACAGGTTGTTTGAGAATAGGCTTCAGAAGCAGATAGAAGTTAGATTGAGTACAGTTTTATCATGAGCCAACTATTTGACCCCTTGTAAGTAAGGTAGTTTTTATTTCTGATATTTTTATGTCTTAAACAGAGAGGGCAATAGTCATCAGCATGCCATGTTCGTGAGTGAATCAAATGAGATTACGGATCTGCAGCATCAGCTCAGTGTCTAACACAGAAAACAATTCAGAGTATGAAGCTCCAGTTACTAAATATGCACTATTTCTTTTCTCCAAATTCCAGTAACTTTACACGTTCTTATATTTCTATTGTTGTTTAAAAAAAAAACAACGACCCCAGTGCAACTCACTGTCATCAAATCGATTCTGGCTCCCTCAGGCTAGAGGATTCCCCTGCCTCCCACTGCTGTTGTGACTGAGAACCTGAAATAGACAGACGGCTGGTTGTGGAGGTAGACCGTTGACTCACATAGTGCAAAGACTAATGCCCATAGGATTATCGGGCAAAAAGGGTCAAGGTACTGGGATTCAGAAGAGTGGACATTTTTGTCCTTTAATGAGTGGAAATTTAAAATAAAGACCTTTTCTGACTTGGATGATTTCGAGATAAACCAATATGATTCCCTTAATATATCTAAAAACATTTTATTGGGGGCTCTTACAGCTCTTATAACATTCCATACATCAATTGTATCTAGCATATTTGTACATGTGTTGCCATCATCATTTCCAAAACATTTTTTACTTGAGCCCTTGGTAAACTCCTCTTTTTTCCCCTCCCTTCTCCACCCTTCTACCCACATGAATCCTTGATCAATTATATATTGTTATTATTATTTTGTATCTAACACTGTCCATTGTCTCCCTTCACCCTCATTTCTGTTATGTGTCCCTTGTGGGGGGTGGGTGGAGCTATATATCCAACCTCGTGATGGGTTCCCCCTTCCTCCCCCTTCCTCCTCCCTGACCACCCCCCTACCGCCATGATATCGCTACCTCTACTTCTCTTCCTGAGGGGTTTATCTGACCTGAATTCCATGCCAAGAGCTCTTATCTGTACCAATGTGTGTTCTTCAGTCTAGCCAGATTTGTAAGGTAGTGGGGGTGGGGTGGGGTAGGTGGAAGGAGCATTCAGGAACTAGAGAAATGATGTGTGTTATACCGGTGCTAACTGCACCTTTGTTGAACTATCTTTCCTAATCACTCTTCTGTGGGGGGATATCCAATTGTCTACAGATGGGCTTTGGGTCTCCACTCCAAACCCCCTCATTCACATCGATGTAGTTGTTTGTTGTGGATATTTTGACACTTGATCCTGTCGACACCTCACGATCACACATGCTGGTGTGCTTCTTCTGTGTGGGCTATTTGCTTCCCTGCTAGGTAGATGGCTGCTTGTTAAACTTCAGGCTTTTATGACCCCAGATACTATATCATTTGATATCCCAGCACCATCTGCTTTCTTCACCATATTTGCTCATGCACTCATTTTGCCTTCAGATATCTTGTCGGGATGGTGACTATCAAAGAGTGCCAAGTTATTAGACCAAAATGTTCTTGTGTTAAAGGTGGCCCCGAGTAGAATTCCAAAGTCTATCTGCTATCTTAATACTTAAAATATGTATATACACACCCACCCACACACACACACATTGGTCTCTAGCCCTTTCATTATAAATTAGTATATTTACATATATACATGCCTACAGGTATACCTTGTGGTAGTTACATAGTCTGGTGTCAATTTGGGAGTTGAGAGGATTAAGAGTGAAAGGGTTGAGTCTAGTCTGTCAATCGGGTCATAGCCAATGAAGTCTCTGTATGGGCATGGCCTTCTCCTGAGGGTTCTTGGACTCCGGTATTTCCTCCTTGGAGGCAGGACTCTCTCTCTCTCAGCTCACTCCCTGGAAGGCATTTCAAAGAAGACACATGAAGCTATGCTGATGGCAGCGAGAGCCCTGGACCTGGAGAAGCCACATGGAGACCCCTGCCACGGCTGAGATGCTTATAATTCCACTTGATCCACAAGATTTCCCACTCACTAGTCTGTGATCTTCCTGCATTCGTTATCATGGCATGCGTTTCCTGAGTCTGAAGAGGACTTCATAGATTGGTATCAGACGTATGGGCTAATAATAATGGACTTAAGGACTTGATCTGGACTGGGCTGTGATGTTTAATCAACCTTCAATTGATTTTGTATATAAAGCTCTTTCCTATACACATATGAGTGTCTATGAATTTGTTTCTCTATTCTACCCGGACTAACACATACCTCTATAAATAGCTTTCACCTCCTATTTATTTCCTCTATTTCCTTTCCCTTTCCTCCTATCCCACTATCACGCTCACTCTCCATTTGGCTCACAGTAGTTCCTCTAAGATTTACTTATGTTTTAGTAGTAGTCTGGGTAGACTAAAGAAACAAAATCATAGACACTCATATGTGTATAGAAAAGAGCTTTATGTACAAGAGCAATGGAATATTGTGAACCATCCCAGGCCAGACCAGATCAAGTCCGATATCAGCCCATAAATCTGATACCAATCTAATAAGACCTCTTCAGACTCAGGAACACATGCAATGACACCAAATGCAGAAAGATCATAGGCCAGTGGGTTGGAAGGCTTGTGTATCCAGTGGTGTTGTAAGCATCTCAGTGCTGGCAGGGGTCTCCACATGGCTTCTCTAGCTCCCAGGGCTCTGGCTGCATCAGGGTAGGTTCATGTGGCTTCTCGTTAGGGATGTCTCACAGGGAGTGAGTCTGCATCATGCCTTCCAACAAGCTACTTATCTCCTTAGCCCCTCCAAATGAGGTCATCAAGCTGAGACTGATTGACAAGTAAACTCCATGCCTTCACTCATAAGTCTCAAATTGACAACAGATTATGTAACCAACACACCTTAATCATATAGTTTTCAAAGGGAAGTTTACCTCTTTTGTGTTAAAGATGTCTTATTTTCAAATTTTTTTTCCTTCTCCAGATGGTCACAAACAGTTATTCAGGTGGTTAAGTCAAAGCTACCTTAACAAAAATATATGTTTCTAAATATTAATTAAATCTCATCAAAACCAAGGCATTTTCAGCTCAAGAATTCAAACAATTGTTCAGCAAATCTTTATTGAATTCTGACTTTGTGCTGAGAAACATAAGTTACAGGGAATACAAAGATGAAGAGGATTTGTAATCAACCATTATGATATTTAGTCAATTGAGCCAAGTAGATATAGAATAAATTATGG
The DNA here is from genome assembly GCF_050624435.1 of Tenrec ecaudatus. Classification (NCBI taxonomy): domain Eukaryota; kingdom Metazoa; phylum Chordata; class Mammalia; order Afrosoricida; family Tenrecidae; genus Tenrec; species Tenrec ecaudatus. Next base: position 72,201,245 of record NC_134542.1, on the reverse strand, counting down.
AATATATTAAGTTTAGAGTAGTGGATAAATCATTTGAAGCAGACATGAAGACATAAATGGTGATAAAAGTAAATAAAATAGCACTGATACAAAAGTTACAATAGTTATAAAACACTACTAGAATGATCACATGTAGTTGTTGGATTTAATATAGAGAAGAAATTAATTATATTTTTTCCTTTATATATTTTGCTGATATATGACTTTGGGGAAGCAAATAACATCTACATATTTTAACATGTAATTTCCTTCATTCTCGTTTCAAAAATCTCTGACTGTTGTAATAATGGCATCAGTTTGTACTTATTTCCGCCAGTGTCTGAGACGAACACTATTTCACAAAACTCTGTGATGGTCAAGCCCTGGTGGCACATGATGAGTGAGGTGGCGCACTGCCAACTGCAAGTCTGCGGTGCAGCCCCACCTTGAAAAATGGCATCCAACTGTACATAGAGCATTCAGAATGCGATTTTCCTTTTTTTTTTTAAACATTTTATTAGGGGCTCATATAACTCTTATCACAATCCATACATATACATACATCAATTGTATAAAGCACATCCATACATTCCCTGCCCCAATCATTCTCAAGGCATTTGCTCTCCACTTAAGCCCCTTGCATCAAGTCCTCTTTTTTTCCCCCTCCCTCCCCTTTCCCCCCTCCCTCATGTGCCCTTGGTAATTTATACATCGTTATTTTGTCATATCTTACCCTATCCGGAGTCTCCCTTCCCCCCTTCTCTGCTGTCCCTCTCCCAGGGAAGAGGTCACATGTGGATCCTTGTAATCAGTTCCCCCTTTCCAACCCACTCACCCTCCACTCTCCCAGCATCGTCCCTCACACCCTTGGCCTGAAGGTATCAACCACCCTGGATTCCCTGTACCTCCAGCCCTCATATGTACCAGTGTACAGCCTCTGTCCTATCCAGCCCTGCAAGGTAGAATTGGGATCATGGTAGTTGGGGGGAAGAAGCATCCAGGATCTGGGGGAAAGCTGTGTTCTTCATCGGTACTACCTCGCACCCTAATTAACCCATCTCCTCTCCTAAACCCCTCTATGAGGGGATCTCCATTGGCTGACACTTGGGCCTTGGGTCTCCACTCTGCACTTCCCCCTTCATTTAATATGGTATATATATATATACATCTGTACATTCTTTGCCCTAATAATTTTCTTCTTTTTTTTCCTTTTCTTTTTTTACATTTTATTAGGGGCTCATATAACTCTTATCACAATCCATTCATATACATACATCAATTGTATAAAGCACATCCGCACATTCCCTGCCCCAATCGTTCTCAAAGCATTTGCTCTCCACTTAAGCCCTTTGCATCAGCAGAATGCAATTTTTCACTTAGAACCTAGATCAGTGTACTGATCAAAGGCAATAACCTCAGTCATCATGCTACATATCATTTCTTATTAGCAATACTCTATGGACTGATTTTTGTTTACTGGGCTTCTTTGCCTGGAACCTGTACACTAAACAATAGTTGCTTTTGGTCATCCTCTCAGACCGAAGTCTCAGATAATGGTAACTTTAATTCTTTGGAAATTGGATCAAGAAATAATTTAGTAGTTCAATAAACTATGGATGGAATGTGTCAAACTACATTACTTTCATAAGGATGAGAAAAACAGAAGAATAACAAAGAAAATTTTAAAAGAAAATAATTGTAAGTGAAACTGCCTTATTGATTAATTTAGTTGTAAAATATGTCTTAATAGAGGGAAAACAGTTTTAAAACTACATTTCAGTAAAATAAATTTTAATTAGTAAAAAAATAGAGCAATCAGAAAAAGACACACGTAAACTTTATCGTGTAAAAATAACATTGAAAACAATAAGAATCTAGAAAAAGCCCCCCAAATTCTATACATTTAAAAGGAGTTGAATATTACAGCATGTAATAAGCACATAAAATACAAATAAACTAGAGAAATCGAGTATTGGGTATCTTAATTACTGGAGCAGCTAGGAGACAATTTTTTAAATATTGGGAGGAACAGCCTTACATACGCTTGATATACCAAGGCGGCATAGATAAACGTTAGTCAGTGGGAAACACAATGAAACATTGATAATTCACTGCTTATAAGAGATCCATCTAAAAAATAAGGTCACAATGAAAGGAAAGTTCAAAAATCTAGATTGAAAGTAAAATTATGCAAAAATATCATAAATGAATGCAACTATGAAATCTGAGACAGTTCTATTAACATCACCAAACATGTATTTTAAGACAACTATTTCTAGCGATGAAAAGGAGCTGAAATAAAAGGATGAAACAGGTGCCAGGAGCGCTGGTGGCATAGTGGGTTTGGTTTGAGCTGCTAACCACAAGATCAGTAGTTCAAATCCACCAGCTGCTCTCCTTAAGCAAGATGACAGTGCCTGCTCCCACAAAGACTGACTACCCTGGAACTTTTAATGCACAGTTCTGCGCAGTCTATTCAGAGGGTCTCCACGAGGCAGAGGCAAGTGGATGACATGGACCTGGTTCTGGCTTATCTATTTCCTTGGTGTTCTACCTTGCTTGGTAGACCAGAGTTATTCATAATCTGGCGACAAGCAGATGGCCGTGGGCTCCCACATCATTGTAGTCCTCATCCAAGAACAGTAGTTCCTATTCATGTCCCTGCTCAATACTGGCCTTCACGGAAAGATCACTAAGGATGGGGTTGCTAATTAAAAGTGTGGTGAAGAAGGCAAATGGTGCTTGGCTATATCAATTGGAATAGCCTCCGGGGTCTGAAAGGCTTGTATTCAAACAAGCAACTATCTAAGTGAGGCCTCAAGTACATTCATGTGAAGAAGCATACCAGCCTGTGTGATGCAAAGACAGCAGTAACAAAATCCATATATGATGCAGGGGAAAGTATCAGAGCTATGAAGGACCATGGGAACCCAAAATCCATCTGCAGAGTACCTAGTCATATTACCGTATATTCTCGAGCATAAGCCTAGTTTTTCAGAACATTCTAAATTAAGTTTTTGTGGCAAAATTGGGCGCCTTGACTGATATTCAGGTCGGCTTATACTCGAGTACATACGGTAAGTCCCTGGCAGGCTCCCTGTAACCACAGGCAAGGGACTCAAACAGCATTACTATTAAACAAAGATTATTGTAAACTTGATAAGGGTTGATCAAACCTCGGTATAATATGATACCGGGACAGCTGATCTCACTCTTGACCCAACCTGAATTTGCTCTATGCTCAATTATTCCTCAGTTATTCCAAAACAGAAATTTCTTCTCTGCCTTTTAAAATATTGCTTGGTGGTCTTTTCTTTCTTACGACCCATTCATTTATTTAAACTTGACATTATTGTTGTTGTTTTCTGCTGCTTTTGTTATTGTTACTGTCAGGTCTCCTAGTTTGAGAAGCGCTGAAGGAGTGGATGCATCCAGACAGTAAATGCTGCAGTGGTTTATCAGGAGAGGGGCAAGGGGGAGAGGGAGGGGATTTGGGGGGCAATCAATGCATGTGGGAGAGGAAGGGAGTATTTGATCTGATTGTGATGATGTATATACAAATCTTTTATCAAGCAATTTAACTCTGGAATGTATGACATGTGAATATTATATCAAGAAAACTACTAAAAAACAAATTTGACCTATGGTTAACCATGGATGAAGGAGAAAGAGCTTTACTTTGCTTAGGGGCCATTGACTTCAAGTTCATGGTGGTAGAAAAATTGGAAGTAGGAGATCAATAATGGTTGGACAACACAAAGAGTATAATCAATGGCATTGAATTATACATGCAGCATCAGTGGTTGAATCTGAGAATGCTTCACGGTGTATATTTTTGCCAAAATTGAAATAAAATTACATGAATAACAATTACGGGGTGAAATAAAATGTTCTACAATTGACGGTGGTAAGGATTGTACGTGCTTTTCTTGATCTGAGTGAACTCTTGAATTGTATGATATGTGGATGCAGTGCCACTAAACCTGTTTATAAAATGAGCGACAGCTTTGGGGTCCCGCAGGGGCGGTCTTGCACTGCCCTCTAAGATTGCTGCGAGTCATAACCAATTGATGGAAGTGAGCTGAGCTGAAAGCAGCTTACTGTTCACTTTGAGCCGCTTTGCTTTTACAAAAGACCTACAGCAGTACATTCATGAAATAAAGCCAGGCCAACATTTTGCTTGTATGAAACAATGTTGCCGTGAGTTGTGGAGCAGGCAGCCCTTACACGGAGCAGCCCAAGTGCGGTTACCAAACTTCTTCGTCGGTGCTACACACTTAGCATCTCCGTGAGGGAAGCTTGGAGCTGTAGCTTGGAGGTGGGTCTGAGTACATGGTATGTGAGTGTTACTGGCGTTTTATGTGCTATTTGGTATGAGTTGGTATTAATTTGGGGGGGTCTGTCACTTTATAATTAATAGCATTTACTTCTTCATTTATCCCATTTTAGCTTATGAAAGGTCTAATAGGAACATTTTGCTTTTAGATAGCAGAGATGTATATACAAGGATATTGTAGCAATTTAACTCTAATGATCTTTCTCTTGTCTTGCAATTAATCTTCATCTGAATTCAATTTTACCTTCATATGTTACCCAATTTAGATATTGTTGTTCTTGTTTTTCATGTCTAAATTTACCAATTTTATCTCTTTTTCTGACTTTCCCAATTTGGTGTTGCCTCTCAGTCGTTTGGTGTGTACTGTGCAGGAGTGGGCGATGTCATTTTCATGCTTTATAAGATAGTTCTTAAAATTACGTTAAGGAGGGTTTATTATTGGAAAGGAAAATTGGCATTTGCTTTTTGGAAAATGCCTTTATTTGTCTTTGATGTGCAATAAAAAAATTGAATGCTACAAAATTTTCTGTTTATAGTAACTTTTGCTCAGCACAACCAAGCTATTGTACCATCATCTTCAGACATTCATTGATAAGGCTGAGGAGTTGGCTGTCAACTTCATTTAAAATCCTTTATTGTTACTTTATGATCTCTTTATTTTTGGTGCTCTTCAGTTTCACTCTGAAGATTCTAGGTAAGGATTTCTTTTTATTAATTGGGGATTGTACATCTTAAATCCAGCGTGGCATCTGTTGATTTATTTTGGGAAATTCTTAGTCATGGTCCTTGTCTATGTCCTCTTTTGATACTTATTTTATAACTTCAACTAAATTTATAGTAGACTTTCAGGTTCTATGCTTTAGAGCTTTTAAATTGACTTTCATATTTTCCATTTCTCTCTTCTCTCTTTGTTGTCTTCCTATCCAATAGCTCTTTTTCTACTGTTACTCTCCAACTCCTTTCATCACATTTTTATTTATACGTCTTATATGCATCTGTAAATATGCCAAACCTATTTTTTATCATAATGAGTTTCCTTGTCATAGTCATGATATCTTCATTTCACTTATTATATACATATTTAAAACACATTTATTTTTAAAAATAGTACCTGATTATGACAATAGCAGAAATTCCTGGTGGGCCTATTATTTATGAGTATTTTTTTCTAATAATGCATGCTCATTTGGCTTGCTTTCTCACCTGCTGTATTAAATATTGGTTTGTGGATTTATTTCAACTTTAGTTTTGTAAGTAAAATAAAGGGATTTTTATTATATATTTCCCCAAGAAGGATTTAGTATTGCTTTGGTTATGCATCTTAGATTCAAATATCCTCTGATAATTAAAAAATATGCACTTCATAGACATTATTATTTAGAAATTCTATACTTTAACAAAATTGGGCAGATAATGCAGCGAATTGCTCTATATCCCACCCCTGACTAAAGTTTTCTCTATCATTAACATCTAGAATTAGTATGAAATATTTGTTATAAGTAAGGAGCCAATATGAATACATTGTCAATAACCAACTCACAGGTTCATCTTTTGCATTATATAATTCTATGATTAAAACAATTATATGTTCATTTGTATAATTAAGAGCATTCAATGCATGAAAGCCAAGTTAGATAACACTTCAGAAACAGTAAAGGGAGTAATGATTCCCTGAGGGTACTGGAAGAGAGGGGGTGAAGAGGGGGAAGGGGGAGCTGATAGTAATGATGGATGACTGGATAACCCCATTTGACAGGAACAAATAACAGAATTGCAGGTAAATGGATAGATTAGATGAAGTAGACATGGCAAATAATAATAAATTCATAAGTGTTCCCAAGGGGTAAAGTGAGGGAGGGAGGGGATAAAAGTGGAGCTGATATCAAATAGTTCAAGAAGAAAGAAAATGAAACAGATGGTGGTAGCAATTGTTAAAATATGATGATCTAACTGAATTTTAGACTGTTATAATGTCTGTAAGAGCTCCCAATAAAATCATTTTTAAAATTATAATGTCATGTATTCACGATACAGTAGCACACAAAATGATTTCACGACACTGACCTCAGGCATTAACCTTTTCATGCTCCTCTCCCTTAAAGATCTGGCAATTATCTCGATACTGTCGCTTTTTCAGCATTGTATACATTTGGAATCATACTGCATGTTACACTTTCCTACGGTTTCTCTTATGCAGAATGTGAATGTAAGTTCCTTTAGGTCTTCTTGTGATTTGAAAGCTTATTTCTTTATCATGCAACATTGTAGTCCACTGTATGAATGTGCTAATGTCTTTATTCCTTCTCCATTGAAGAATAGCTTGATTGATTCCATTCTTGGCAAATATCACCAAATCTGTTATAAACATTTATGTAGAGGCTGTGTGAGGTTTTCAACTCAATCACATATATACATATATACATACATACATACATATACATACATACCTAGGCACATGATTTGTAGATTATATGGTCAGACTATGTTCAGTTTTGTAGGGTACTACCAGGAAATATTTGGGGGAACTTCCAAGGTAGCTGGGTCATTTCGCATTCCCAACAACAATAAATGAGGGTTCCTATTCCTTCATGTATTGTATGCAGTTTTTATTGTGTTTGAAAACAAAGTGCTGCTAATTTGTATAATGTGATACAAGACCACAGCAGAGAGAATACTAAAAGATGTTTTATGGGAGAAGAGCTACTGGTAGGTGGTCTGAGGGAATTCTGCATGGAGGAGGTGACATTAAAGGTAAAATTGAAGAGAAACTAGAAGCGTCCAGTATCCACAATATGTAGGTAAGGCATTTGAATAATTGGAAATAGCAATGCACAGACATCAAAGGCAAATATGAACTTTTGCTAGCATGCTAGTGTTGGGGAATAAGAACAGCAGAGAAATATGAGTCAGATTCTTAGCCATTATGCTAAGAATGTTACTTGTCTGAGACCACATTTGAAAATCCTGAGGTCACCAGATGAAGGTCAACCAGGATAACAAGAAAGGCAAAGTAACTAGTGTAAAAGCAATAAAATCCATCAACCAGGCAGAAAACAATTCAACAACAGTAAAACTATTGACTGTTAACTGAATCATATCATGTTGCATTTAAAGATACAATTTAAAGTTTAAACCAAGTCACTGTATTCCTAATGATTCCTGATTAACTGCAGTGCCCCTGGTTTCTTCTTCCCTTCCTCTCATTCTATTTTTATCCCCCCTTATTCCCTAACTAGTCTGCTATCATCTGCAGTGAAATATTTGCTTCCAGAAGGAAGCAAATTAAAATATAAAATAAAGAAATGGAATATACAAGAGTAATGGGGCTAATAAAGAGACGTGCTGTAGGTAGGCATTGGGACGCTCACGGGCATGTTGCGAATTCAAATCCTGAAGCCACTCTGGAGGAGAAAATGAAACTGTTCCTGTAATGACCTGCAGGCTCAGAAAACCTGTCCACGGTCACTGTAACGCAGAATTGATGCCAGAGAAATGAGGGGTTTTTGTTTGTTTTTATTGTTTAGGATGGTGTCTTAGTCTGGGTAGACTAGAGAAACAAATTGAGAAAACATCCCAGCCCAGTCCAGATCAAGTCCACAAGTCCGATATTAGCCCATAAGTCCATTACCAATCTATAAAGTCCTCTTCAGATTCAGGAAACCCATGCAATGATGCTGAAAGCAGGAAGATCACAGGGCAGTCAGTGGGAAATCTTGTGGATCCAGTGGCTGTCCGGAGTCTCTATGTGGCTTCTCCTGTTCCAGAGGTCTGGCTCCATCAGCTTCTTTCCATGTGTCTTCTTCACAGGGATATCTCTCAGGGAGTGAGCAGAGAGAGAGAGAGAGAGAGAGAGAGAGAGAGAGAGAGAGAGAGAGAGAGAGAGAGAGAGAGAGAGAGAGAGAGAGTGAGTGTCTCCCATCTACAAGGAAGAAATACAGGAGTGCCCAGAATCCTCAGGAGAAGGCCATGCCAACACAGAGGCCTCATTGGCTATATCCTGATTGACAGGTTAGACTCCACCCCTTCACCCTCAATCCTCAAATTGACACCAGATTATATAACTACCAGAGATGTTTTTGTTTCAATAAATTTTTAATTTATGGAAGAATTTTGTTCACATGTTGTGGGCCATACAATTTTAGGTGGGAAGGTCTTCCGACATCTTAATCTGGGTAACAAATGAAGGAATTTGGGAGTAGATACAGCATGTATGGTCATGGAACATGAACATGAAGAGGGTAAAAGTGAAAGCTGACACACCGAAATAATGTTTAGTTACTAGAATTTATCATTAGTCATGTACGTATGGATGATGATAAGGTCAAAGCATTTGTGCTGCATACTCTTAAACCTTTTTGACATTATTGTATCGAACTCCTGTTATATATCAAAATTATGACTCCAAAATAAAATGTCCATCGTTCACTGGAGGTAGGATCTGAGAAAAGTGCAAAAATGCAGCGGGTGAGGGAGAAATCATAATTCATCATCATCAATACTAAAAATAAAAAGTCATGTTTTTTATCTTACAAATCAATAATATATTGAATCGAATCAGGAGGCAAGAAGGTCACTTTTCTCACAGTAAATACCGAATGCGGGATATTTAGAAAGCCCACTGATCATCAGGGTCTGACATCCAGCTGAGAAAAGCTCTGTACTACGTATTGTACTTCCAAATATTGTCATTCAATTACATGAACATTGGGCTGTTTTCTCTACTCTGTAGTGCCAATATTCCAAGAAACGATTTCAAAACGTTCTTTTTTGGTGCCAGGAACAATCCGCGGTGCCTTCGGAGTGGTACCTCTTCAAGGATCCACAGCTTGAGTCAGTAACATATTCTACATACTCATTATTGGTTTCTTGGTGTAATAAAATTAATAGCAGAATGTGAAGTTACTTACAGATTTCTGTATCCACATCCAGTTTTTGCCGCTGGGCCACAGAGTTTCACTTCAGATTTATAATGCAACTCTTAGTCTTTTTGAAATGTAAAAAGGAGACATGTTACTTTAAAAAGATTCTTGACTTTTTATTTCACAGGAGGATCTGCTGCTGCTGTTGACAGGATTGTTATTCATAGAATATAGCTGCAAACAAATTCATGATCAAGTAAGAACAGCGGATTTTACAGGATAGCATAAGGAAATTCAATCAGAAATGTAAAAGAAGCCAGCAATGAAAACAGTTCATTTCGAAATGACTTTAAAATGTGTATGTGGACTACTATATTAATGTACTGATTTTTTCTTGCCCCATCTGTATGCTTTTCCAAAACTTAAATCTGTGAAAAAGAAACATCCTATTTATGGGTGAGCTGGAAATTTTAAAACACTCATAAAACTACAAGCACATTTCTTTTAGTAGCAGGTCTAGCTTTAAGCCAACACCATTCATTAGCTACATTCTAGAGCAAGTCACACTACAGGCCTACTTCTATGAAAACCAGACACTGGCAGTTGTTTAATCTTTTGTGGAATGAAGCAGGTTGACAAATGTTATGAACCTGAATGAAAGTGGTGGATTTCTTTCTCCAAACATCAAAGTTCCTCAGTCATTTTACTGAACAGATGAACCGGCCAACTTGGACCTTTCATGGAGGAAAATGGCAAGAACATGAAAGGTAGTTCACCACCAAGGCTATGACCCAGCATGGAGAGAAAGAAATAAGTCCTGTGTGTGTTGCTGGGGTTGTTTGTTTGTTTGTTTCCTTGAGTTTACTTGCTTGAGATACAAATTTAGATGGAGTGCACCAATAGAGGAAGGATTCTAGTCTGTCCCATCTCCTTAATACATTGAACTCAGTACTTTTATCCTATAGAAGAGCATTCTCAGAAACACTAACTTGTTACAAAATGTTTCAAGTCAGAATTTTACCACTGATGTTATCAAGTGCATCTACAACCTCAAGCAAATTGCCATCAAGTCAATGCTGACCCAGAGTGAACCCCAGTGGGTTCTGGAGACTGGAACTCTACCCTGGAACTCAGGGTAGAAAGAAACAGTCTTTCTCCTGTGGAGCTGCTGGTGGGTTTGAACTGCCGACCATGTGGTTCACAGCCCAATGCATAACCACTACATCACCAGAAATCCAGGTGCATCTCCATCAAGTACATCCACTAAAACCAAATAAGGAAATTAAGATATATACGTTTCATAATGCAGTTCAACAAATTATTTTTGTGTTTGTTTTGTTTTATTAAACAATCGATGGTTAGTATGAGGGGCCCTGATGGCATAGAAACTCACAGGGGCTGTTCTACTCTGTCCCATAGGATGGCTGTGAATCAGAAATGGCTCGCTGGAAGTGAGTTACTTTGGATGGGTAGTAGGCCACACACAGTTATGAATGCAGAGATAAAAATACTGTCACTAGAACCAAGTAACGTTTATTACAGACATGGTTGATATCAGTCTAGAAGAAATAGGGATGTATTCTCCAAGAAACTAATTCTCAGGCACACTTTCTCAGAAAGATTAAGCCAATACATTTTACTATTTTTTTAAGGCTCCAGGTTGATTCTAATGCACTGGTCCCAACTGGTCTAGAATATATGTAGAGGGCTAGAATATGTAGAGGGCTTATTGAAAACTAGAAATTATGATGGGGTAAGCACTACTCATGGTTCCTATTATTTTAAGTTCTTTTCTTGATCTTGTACATAACGGAAGATTATGACACTGAATAGAGTCAAGTCCATCTGACTTACTTCTGCTATCAAAATATGGATGGAAGTACTTTAAAAAGACTTTGCTACATATGTTTACTTTGCTTAAGAACCTGTGACCCAGGTAACCCCTGGGTCAGAAACGTCTACCTATGGACAGCTCCTCCTTGTCCTTTAATACTGCTCATTAACCAGGGAAAAATCACAAATTGAAGCCTTGGGGTAGACAATTCAGAAGAGGCATAGTAAGCCCTTTTATGAACACAATGTCTGACCTTGTGAAGGACGGGACTTCTGGAACACTCCATTGTGCTCATACAGAAGGTGTGCATAGACCAAGAAACCGTTATTCACAGTACACGGCTGTATTGTGTGGTTTAAAAATTAGGAAAGGTGTGAATCATGTTAGCATCCTTTCACTAAATTTATTCAATCTGTGTCCTGAGCAAATAATCTGTGAAGTTGGACTATATATATTTTTTAAAAGCATGTCATCAGAGTTGGAGGAAGACTCATTAATAGCTGCCTTTGACTGGAAGCACTTACAGATGTGTATCAAAGACCCAAACCCTCAATATGTATTACAACTCAGCAGACAGAAAATAAAAATCCTCACAATGGGAATAATAAGCAGCAGCCTGATAGAACAAGAAACTGTTGGAGTTGTCATGTGTATTAGACAAGTTTCTCTAGAAGCAAAACCAGAACACTTATGATTTTCTATGTATCAGTATATATCATATATATATGGAATATAATAGCTAATTAGTCCACACAGCGGTACAGAGGGCTCAGTTCAACTCACTTCCATGAAACAGTTAATATACTGGAAGTCTTTTAACTCATAAGGGCTGCTCAGTCCAAGATCAAGGAAGCAGACAGCTTAGTTATGTAGAGCAATGCAGGTAGTCCAGCCAGAGGCAGCAAACAGCAGGGTAGATCACCAATAGTCAGCCAGATGACAGGATCCAACCATCCCAAGCTCAAGCTATGTGTACACCAGCAGCATGAGGAAGCAGCTCTCGAAGGAACCTCAAGCTCTAGCAGCATGATCCACGGGTTGGGTGTCCCACAGGTAGTGTAACTCACAAGTTGAGGCAGAGAACTAGCTAAAGCAGCCGGACGCTGGTCTGGTCACCAGAGAACAAGAGGGAGAGAGGCAGGGCTCGCTGAGCCATTTATCTCTTTGCCCTCCAATCAAACTGCAACCTTAATAATGCCATATGTTATTATTAGTCAGGCTGGCACAATAAACCTACCTATCACATCAAGTTTTCCACTTTATGTGGACCCAAAATAAATAGCTATTAGAGCAGCGGTCAGGAAGTCAAAGTATGTATTGTATTGAACAAATTAGATGCAATAGATGAAGTTTTAAAGTATTAAAAAGTAAAGATCTTATTTTAAAGCCCAAGATATGCCTGACCCAAGCCATGGTCTTATCAATGGCCTCATATAAATGTGAAAACTGGATGCATAACAGGCATCAGAAGACCACAAACAAGCAAACAAACAAACAAGCCATATTGTTGAGAATGAGGGTGGTCTGAACAGAGACCAAAAACCCATCTGTAGACAATGGGATATCCCCTCACAGAAGGGTCACAAAGAAGGGATGAGTTAAACAGGGCACAGTACATCACCGATGAAACTCATGACATCCTTCTGGTTCCTTGAGGCTTCCTCAACCCCTCCTCCCCCACTATCATGACCCCAGTCCTGCCTTTCACTGTGGGCTAGACCGGAGCATGTGCCCAGGTACAAATAAGAGTTAAGAGCTCCTGATACATGGAACCCAGGAAGAGGAATGGGAGTAGCAATACCAGGAGGTCGGGGGGAAGGTGGGGAGAGTTGGGAAGGAAGGGGAAACTGATTGCAATGATTGACACATAAACAACCCCCTCCCAGGGAACAAACAACAGAAACCATGGGGGAAGGGGGAGAGAAGTCGGTGTAAGATATGAAAATAATAATAATTTATAATTTATCAAGGGATCACAAAGGTGGGGGGGAGGGAAAAAAGAATTGATACCAAGGGCTCAGTAGAAAGTAAATGTTTCGAAAATAATGATGGCAACATATGTACAGATATGTTTGATAAAATTGATGTGCGAATTGTTATGAGAGTTGTAAGAGCCCACAAGCAAGTGATCTTTTAATAAAAAAATTTTAAGATAGTATATACAAAACAAGAAAAGTAAGAAAGAAAGCCCAAAGGAGAATCGATGCTTTTGAATTGTGATGTTGATGATGAATGTTCAATATACCCTGGCCTGACAGAGAAAAACAAGAATGAATTTGTGCTGAAATAGGTGTATGCAGATTGTGTTCACCTACTGCTTTGGGCATGTTATCAGGAGAAACAAGTTCTTGGAGAAGCACAACTTGCTTGCAAAAACAGAAAGACCATCAACAATATGGATTGACACGCAGGTTGCCACAAAGAGCTCCAACACTCGGAAGGACTTAGAGGTGGGATGTGACTCGGTGGTGTCTAGGTCTGTTGCACACAGCGTCATTATGAGTTGGAAATCACAGACACAACCGAACAATAACTTGCTGACTGACATACATTCACACTTCCAAGTGTCCATATCTCTCACGCTCCAATCTAGTTCTCTTTTCTATTACTCTAATGGCATGCTCTTCATTATAGTATATTTTTGTTTCCCCAAACATTGCCTTATACATGCTAGTCATTTGATAAATATTTATTGAATAAATGAATGAGTGCACAGATTATTAGTATACATATATTTTTGTAAGAGACTTTTTAATTGTTTACTTGCTCCCAAATAAATCGATTGAACACTTTATAATTGCTATTCAAGCATATAGATGCATAAATTAAAAACTGCAGATGATCATAAGTTATACCTCAGTTCTAGCTAAAGCAATATATTAAAAAATAAGAGCAAAACAATCATCAAGTGAAAGAGATAAAGGGCAGTGGAAATACTAACTATAAAATTATAGCAGGTTGTAGTCCCTTGAGTCACTTCATTTATGTGAACTTTCTAATCATGGTCTTATAATGCCCACAAAGTAATTGTCTGTGATTATTCAAATGAGTGACTTATGGTCCATGGAAGGGATTGGTCCGTTTGTGGTTAGCATCCAGCGGCAGAGGACAGGGAAGCCATGCACTAGAAGCCATGGGAACCACCCAGGTCCCCAAGCAGCCTGGTGGTAGCTGGACGCAGCAGTGATGGGAGCACAGTATTTGGTCTGAATCCCCAGGGACCCGCCCAGCAACAGAAGAAGCACCCACTCACTGCCTAGAGTCAATGCTGACTCATAGTCACTCTGGGTTTCAGAGATTGTAACTGTGTAGGGGGGGTGAGGGGTAGGAAGTCTAGTCTTTCTCCCTCAGAGCTGCTGGGAGTTTCGAACTGCAGAACATGTGGATCGCAGCCCAACACATAACCACTATATCACTAAGCCTCCTAACAAGAATTGACGTGGGTAATTTGAAGAATCATTTGCAGTTTTCCTTTGGGAATATATTGTTATTGTTTACTGTTTACTTTCTATAAATAATTATAATAGCTTTCACTTTGCTGACATTGTGTAAATGTCTCATTTGTCTGACTTGATCATAGATGAATATAGCAATGGAATGACTGATAAGTCCTATGCACCCTGGAAGTTGGCAGTATTGTCTACATGTAAAGTGCAGATAGACAGAAAGATAGGCATACATAGACCCTTTGATCCTCATGATAACTTTATTTATTTAAGTACAATCATTTATTTAGATAGGATCAATAAATGCACTTGAAAAGAGCCCTGGCAGTGCAGGGATTAAAGAACTGGAAACCTAGAGAGAGCTCCCACAAATCTCTTGCTATGTTCTATGTAGCAATATGGTAGCTCAAGCAAGAAATCCTCCTTTATTTCTGAGTCTTTTAAAATTCCTTGTACTATATAACACTATTTACCAGCTTAACATTTTTAGACGGAAAATTGATAGTAGCAACTAAATTTACAATGCTGTGCACCCAGCACCACCCACGATCATTGGCCAACTTCCCATCATAGTATCTCTACATTTTAAAAACTACTTCGTATGGGTTGTATCTCATATATTAGTCACTGACACTCCAATTGAGTTAAAAAAAAATCCCCAAACAAGCCTGTTGGCATGTTGAGTACGTATAGGAATCCTTTATAGAGCAGTCATAATAGAAATACTCGCTATGAGAACATATGCATTCCCGTATACTGTGGTCTAATTAATGACACTAAAAGGTTCAGAAGTAGTCAGAAAAAAGACACCAGGCTCCCTGGTGCTAGGCACTGTGACATGATACTGTGGGTGCGGTAGCTTGCTGGAAAAGAACACCGTGTTTGGTAAAGTACAGGAACAGTGGTAAATAGGAAAATCCTTGACAGGAGGGATTGAACCTGCATTGCATCAGTGGCCTCAAACATAATTGTGATGACAATGAGGTGCCGGCACTGTGTTCTGCTATGGGGAAGACCACTGTGAAACAGCAGTCAGGAGATCAAAAGATGTGGCTAAGCTAAACTAAACTAAACTAAACTAATATACTAATAAATGCTCCTGGGAGGGGGGATAAAGGGGAGCTGATACCAAAGAGATCAAGAAGAAGGAAAATGTTTTGAAAGTGAGGGTGGTAATAACTGTACAATTATGCTTGATCTAGTTGAATTATGGATTATTGCAATATCTGTAAAATCTCCCAATGAGTTGATTAATAAAAAAGAAGTGTTGCATTAAGTAAATCTGCTGCCCAAGAGCTCTTTAGAGTATTGAAAAGCAAGCACAGCGTATCACTTTGAGGACTAAGATGTGCCTGACCCTAGCCATGGTAGTTTCCATTGCCTCACATGCATGTGGAAGTTGGATATTGAATAAGGAAGGCCAAAGAAGAATCCATGCATTGAATTGTGTTGCTGGAGAAGAAGGTGGAAAGTACCAAGCACTGCTAACAGGACAAACCAATCTGTCTTGGGAAAAATAAGGCCAGAGTGCTCCTTAGAGGCAAGGATGGCAAGACTTTATCTTACATGCTTTGGACATATTATCAGGAGAGACCAGGCTCTAGAGAAGAATCGCATGCATGGTAAAGAAGAAGGGCAGTGAAGAAGAGGAAGCCCTCAAGGAAATGGATTGACACAGTGGCTGCAGCAATGGGCTCAGGCAGAGGAAATATTGTAAGGATGGTGCAGGCTGGGGACGTGTGTCATGCTGCTGTGCACAGGGTCTCTGTGGGTCTGGACGGACTCCATGGCACCTCACAGCAACAACATTGACCTGGGAATTTATATATCCCCTGTGAATTATGTACATGGAAGACAATATTCTTGACTTTTAGTAATAGTAGTAGTTCCATAATCTGGTGTCAATTTGGGACTTGAGAGGATTAAGAGTGAAGGGGTGGAGTCTAGTCCGTTATTTGAATCGAAGCCAAAGAGGCCTCTGTGTGGGCATGGTCTTCTGAGAATTCTGGGAACTCCTGGATTTCCTTCTTGGAGGCAGAAGACAGACTCTCTCTCTCTCTCTCTCTCTCTCTCTCTCTCTCTCTCTCTCTCTCTCTCTCTCTCTCTCTCTCTGTTCCTTTCCTTGGAGACTCTACTGACAAGGCCAACTTCCTGCAAGACATCCCTGAGTGGAAGCCATGTGGACCTATCCTGATGCAACCAGAACTCTGGACCTGGAGAAGCCACATGGAGACCCATGCCAGCACTGAGATGCTTACAACGCCACTGGATCCACAAGACCTCCCACCCACTGGCCTGTGGTCTTCCTGCATTCAGCATCATTGTATGTGTTTCGTTAGACTGAAGAGGACTTTATAGATTGGTATTGGACATATGGGCTAAAATCGGACTTATGAACTTGATCTGGACTGAGCTGGGATGTTTTCTCAATATTCAATTACTCTTATATATAAACCTCTTTCTTATACACACAGGTTTGTCTATGGATTTGTTTTTGTAGTCTACCCAGACTCACACAGTAATGATGTATTTGCTGATTTATAGTTTTGATGAAAATGATTATTTGTATTGTATTTCAGAAACAATATTTAAATCTGAATTTACATTTACACTGAATGTCAATCTGGCTCATCTTGCCACAGACAGACATTTGAAAGTACCTTAAGGAAGTCAGAAAGAAGTAGATAATATAGGTGATTTTAACAAAGCTAGTGAAGAAATATTGTCCTTTTGAATTATTGAAGTCTGTACCTCAAAAGAGATTTTCAGAACATCAGCATTATTTATTTTTTAGAGATGGATGAAGAGCAGAATGTCAATCAAATTATATTTCGGAGAAAAACTCTGCAAAATAAAAAGATTAGTCATCAATTTAGAATTCTGAGTATAGAAGAATTGCAACAATTCAGCTTAATGACTCTTGGAGTGCTAACATTTGCCAAAGACAATGATCATAATGTTCCTCCCTTCTTTTTTGGTAAGATAGGGGCACTTTGTGTCATGTTAAGTTGTAGGCCATCATCTACAGTTGTGAAAACAGGCTCACATTTCAATGTACGGGGTGACATTTGGGTTATTGGTACTGCCGTTAGGAACATTGCTACTGGTTGTTTAAAGGAGTCGGCTCTGAGTCATGACCACACAAAGTGTGACAGGACTCACTGTAGCCCTGGATTGTGCTTTCCTCACCACTGCTGGTGTGTTTGTGCTCCTGCTGGGTGACTGGTCAGGAGTCCCTGGGGGCACAAAGAGTTAAGAATTTCACCAGTAATTGAAAGCTGACTGTTTGAATTCACCCAGAATCACCTCAGGAAAAAAGACCTAGCAATCTGCTTCCCCAAACCACAGCCTGGGAAACCCCACAGAGGACAGTTCTGCTCTGCAACCTCGGTGAGGTAAAGTCCACTCCACGTAAATGGTTCCGAAGTGTCCTACATACGTGTATTTGCATTTCTCTAGCGTATAAACCCGGCAGTAGACTTGCTGGGCAGTATTGTGATTTTCTTTAATTTCAGAAGCTACTGCCAAATGGCTTTCGAAAGCATTTGTATCATTTTGCATTCCAACTAACAATGTCTAATGGCCACATTTCGCCATATTTCCACAAATGCCAGTTCTTATCTGTCAGTTAGATTATAGTCACGCGATAAGGAGAAGGGGTTAATCATGTCTTTTATAGTATTTATATGCTTTCTCAGATAGTTAATGCTTATTTGCTATTTTTCAAAAAATTCCTCTTTGAGAAATATCCATTTAGATTATTTGCCCACTTTTAAATTATGCTATTTACCTTTTTATTACGGAGTTGTAAGAGTTATTTTGTGTACTAAAAATTCCTTAAAGGAAACATGAGTTGCAAAAACTTTCTGTAGGTGCATGTTTTGTCTTTTCTTTTAGTAAGCAAAAAATATATATGTGATTTCTAATTTATATAAGGTCTTCTTTGACTCATCTGTGTGTTTGGCATTATATGTACAAAAGCATTGTATCTCTCAAGGTCATAAAAATGAATTCCTATGTATTCTTTGAAAAATTCTATACTTGTTGCGTATACTGTTAGATCTCTCTCCTTCTTGTGGGAGAGATATTCTTCGGTCCTTGGCTTCACGCAAGAAAGGATTCAGGCTGAAGCCTGGTTTGTGATCCAAGTGAGTTTTATGAAAGTTAGAAGCAGTGTCAGATTTTACAGTAAATGGAACACAAGCCAGACAGACTGCGGTGGTTGCAGGACCATGCCCTGGGCGCTCCCTGCCTGGCCCCCGCCTCCCCCGCCCCGCCCCCTCCCGCTGTTGGGGCCATGGTTGACTCCATTGGCTGCTGAATCAAATTCACCCAACTTAGATGGACCCACCTAGGTGTAATGCCCACCTAGGTGTAATGCCCACCTAGGTGTAATGCCCACCTAGGTGTAATGCCCACCTAGGTGTACTACCCCTTCCTGGCTGGGAGCTGGAACCTAACAATACCTTTATGTCTCTGAAGCACTTTTGAGTAGAATTTTGCATATTGTATGAGTTAGAGGTCGAATTATTTCATGTGTTAATATTCTGTTACATCACTGGTTGTTGAAGAGACAACTCTTTCCCAATTGTGTGGTCATAGTGCTATTGTTCAAAATCAATGATGTAAATCAGAGGGTGCTAGACTCTTCTAGTCAGTGATCTACACTTCTATTATACTAACAACTTTTCTTGACTACCATAATTTTATAGTGAATTTTGGAATCAAGAGTTGAGAGAAAAGTAGAATTAAAAAATAGTAATTTTTCCCATGTCGTTCTCTCTCTCCTATTCTGCTGTTACTATAGTTATATTGATGTTGGTGTATTTAGTGGTTTATTGCATTTTACTGAGATACGTAGATCCTTTGTCTTCTCTCCGTTCTGTTTTCTCCTTACTTCAGAAGACACGATCTCTATTGATATAGCTTTCAGGCCCTAATCGCTCCTCCTTCTAGTTCAAATGTGTTGATCTCTTCTAGTGAATGTTTCATTTTCATTTTGTAAATTATAAATTTACAAAATTTATAGATTCAACTTTAGAATTTCACTTGGTATTTTTTTCTGTACAATTTCTGTTTCTTTATTGATATTCTCTATTCAATGGGGGCATTTCTTCCTGTTTGTATATTTCTTTAAGCATTTCAAGAGCTTTTGAACATATTTATAAAGGCTCTTTTGATGCTTTTGTCATTGAATCCGACATCTGGGCCTATTCACAGGTAGCTTCTGGTGGCTGCATATTGTCTTATATGGGTCCACTTTCCTGCTTCTCTGCATGCCTCCTAATTTGGGGCCAGGGGGCTGTAGATTGGGTGTTATAGAAAGTATGTTGTATCAAGACTGGGTATGACTCTCCTCCTGCTACTACATTGTTCTTTATGCCACCAGGGCTCCTGTGACTTGAAAACAGGGTTCAAATCCAACCTAATCCTTCTCCACCTTCCAAGCTGGTCACAGCCGACCCCGGTATGGAGCTGTTTTACCTTCTGTTGGGTCCCATCACTGTTGGGCCGAAACAACTGCGAATCCTGGCTCATCCATGCTGACACAAACGTGAACTGTACCTTTTGCTAATGGTTTCTTGTCACCTTCAAAGCTAGCAGCAGCTGATTGAGTTTTCCATACCACATGGGGATGGGCATGGGCATGCCCTTTCTGCCTGAGTTTTCACAATAGAAGGATTCCCACGGCGACACACACAGGTAGCCACATGAGCGCGAACTGCAATGTTGGCAGTTTGTGTCCACGTAGCCACTCCTCAGAAGGTCTGCCGGTCTGTTTCCCAAAGGCCTTAGACACCCTCTGGGACACCATTCTGCTTTAACATCGGGTTTGATCTAGGCCATGACAATTGGTTCTATATTGACCTACTCGGGTGTTCAGGGGAATCTCCACACCCTACTGAGAGGAGTTGATTCTCCCCCTTCTTGGTGCAGTAGGGTGCTGAGTTGATTAGCAACTTACGTCTATCTGCAACGTTCATTCTTTCCATCACGTAACCTAATGCATTTGCAAGCTTTGGGAAATTTGGATATGGATATTTCATTCTAAGTCAGAAAACATATATTTTAAAGAAACGTTTTCCACTAGTTGGTACGATTGGTGAACAAGTCAATTCAAAGATGACTTGGAAAAATACAAAAGTCAAGTTTATAGCTGTTTGCTTGCAACAGCATGTATTCTGAGATATTGTCAGAGCTGGGTTGATTTGCTCAGAGGTAATAAGTGCAGTCGTTATGAGGCTCTCTGAAAGTGACGGTCTCTGCGGAAAATGACGAGAAAACCGATCAAATTGCAAAATACCGAGTGCTTGGAGGGCACTGATTTTCATCATGACTACAAACTCTAGTGTTTAATAATCATTGAATATCTGTCTTTTGTGATTAAATAGATTTCTAGGCACTTTCAGAACATGTCTTACTGTTTTCTGTTGGTATGTATCCATAACGTGGAGTTCTGCTTAATCGTGAAAATTGGATTTTTGTACGAGTTATTAAATGCCATTTATGCTGTTGCTTTAGAATATTTCGCCCAGATAGGCATCAATAGCAAGATGTCTTTTGCATTTGTCAATGCTACAAAAATAGATTCTTAAATAGTTTTGGCTCAGTCCCTAGTAAGAGAGTGATAGTGAGCCTTTCGAGTAGCCGCTGCCTGTTACGGACTCACTCTGCTGAAACGGAATGACTTCTTAAATTTAAAAATGCAACACGTGTGTATTCCTCAAGCAGCACATAAAGATAAAACGCAGAGAATAAATCAGGGTTATCGAGTAAAGGCTGATAACCAAAGTGAACAAAAATAAGAGATAGCACCCAAAGCGAATAAATCTATTTAGAGATAAAGTTGCAAATGAGCAGAAGAGTCCAAAAGGAGAGGGGGGAGTGTCAAGTTGTTCCAGATAAAAGATTCTACAAAAAACAAACAACAACAAAAGAACCCCAGCTGTCACAGAACTTGTGGGAGGGAAGAGAGGACCACTATTATAGAAGCCTTAGCTTAATTGAAAAGTCTTTTATATCTTCACCATGAAAATCAGTCATGAGCAATAGTAGTGCCTTACTCTTTAATTTAATGTTTTCATAACCAAAAGAGCTGTTGCAATAAGAAAGATCCTTCATTGTTTTAACTGTTTTGATTGAAAAGGTGAAGCCTCTCATGGGGACCTTGATGAGCTACTGAGATCCTAATGGTTCTGTAGGAGTCTACAGCGGATAAAGATAACGCATAAGGCGACCCCTTCCAAGGAGTATGAGAAAGAAGAAATGCTCTAAAATTGATTGTGGTAGTGATTGTACAACTCTTCTTGAAATGGCTGAACTATTGAATCATATGATGTATGGATTATGTCACAATTAAACTATTTATATAAAAAAGTCACCTTCTAACAGTTTTCTGTCACTTGGCTCCAAAATAATATTTCCCCATCAAAATAAGTGAATTATTACTATAAAGGATATTGAGGAAAAATCAATGAATGATTGATTAGTCATTACCAGTCAATGGTTGTGTTCTCCTGGAGAGTTGAGTATGAAAATTAAGACCCTATTGTCAATATATTTGATTACCAATGATTTAAAATGTAAGAACCTGGATGGTGCTACCAGTATACTGCAAATTCTTAGGTAATAAAGATAATTGTTATGCATGATAATGTTACAAAATTAAAACCATCAAAATATCTTGATGTTTTAAAATTCTTGCAGCTCTCCAAGGAAGACCTTCGCCTTATTTTATGTTGTTTTTTTACATTTGCACTATGCTTCAGATGACCTGAAGATGAACAGAGTTTTGAATCAACTGAGTGGTCAATAGGAAACTTGCCTCACTTAGAGCAAATTCTCCCCCAAAATAGCTACTTCCTACTAAAAGCTATGACCACAGATTGTTCAAACCTCAATTTTAAATTGCTATCAAAGTTATGACAAGAGTATCCATTAAGAGGAATTTTTCATAGTTTAGAAGCCTATCAAAAATATACCAATGGCCAAAACTTTTGAAATAATTCTACTATATTATTAAAGCTACTGATCAGTTGGCTAAAGATCGAACACCATTTTTTTTCCCAGACCAAATTTGTGAGAAGTTAGAAGTTTCTCTGGACTCTTTTAGCTGAATGGGGCTGATGAACAGAATGCATGACGATGAAGGAGGGGAACACAAACTGATGAATGCAGAATGGAACGAATCTAAGGTCTGTAGCCCCAGACCTTGGTATTAGCAGGTGATGTAAAACAAGGCTGAGGAACCAAATCCAGACTGCAGATGCAGAAGTACAAGTGAGCTGGCTTCTGTATGGTGTCATACTATATAAGAGGGGGCCAGCCTCTGAAGGCAACCTCCCTCGGTCGTGTTAGGGCTCTGACCAGATCAACGCGGTGGTACTCCACCCTCCTCTTTCCACAGCTGCTTAGCTGCTTCACAGAGGATCCTGTCATGGAGTTGACCACATTATGTTAGATCACGTCACTGAAGAATCCTGAACTTTCCAAGTTGCCATAAAAGTGATTGGCTACAGGGTCTTGACGATAAATAATATCGAGGGAGAGAATCTCCCAGCCTGCTGTGCCTTGTAGAGATGAAGGAAGCTGGAGACGAGGCGCCATGTGCCTGGAGGGACTCCGTGTCCTGGAAAACCGAGTAAGTGAAGCCTCACTGGGAAAGGGACCACAGGCCCCAGCCGAGACCAAAAAGGGCTGACAGAGGATCCATTTGAAATTTTGTAAATTAGTATCCTTGACTCATGCCACTCCGAAAATGAATGACACAAATGGATTACAGTGATAGAAGTAAAAAGTAGAACTGAGAAAGAATGTTAAGTTTGATGCAAAGCCTTGTATCTTACATAGATGCCTCTATCAACTAAGAGAACCAACTCACTGCTGTGGAGTCCATGCTGGCTCATACTCCGTTAAACAGAAACCCAAAGGGGTTACTATTGGGTTTGTAACATGAAATAGGTGAAATCTACTTGGCTGGTATTAGAATGATCTACAAATTAATCCAACAGTCACTGAGTCAATATCATCCTAGGTACAGAAGATGACTGTGAAAATGGAACTGATATTAAAATACCTTCAATTTTCTATTATTAATATATAGCTATATGCAAAAATGACCATTAAAGTTATATTTCTGGTTTTGAATCTGATACCCTACTTCATAAAACATTTTAAAAGCCTTAGTTAGGGATCTGGCTTCTGTTCTTTCCCGTTGATGGTATTGGTAATTCCCATGTATAAGTAGTGAGTGGAATAGGAGACCCATGAGCCATGCTGACTAAAATAAGTAATGGTTCTGTCAAGTTTAAAGCTGACTTTCTGTGAAAGCCGGAGCATCTAGAATGATGAATAATTTTCAAAACCCGCACTTTGGGGACCTATCCTATTAGAGACCATTATACTTAGGAAAAAAGAAAAACAGTTGCACAAAATGAGAAAATATGTGTTTCCGTTTGTTTCTACATACATATGTATATCTAACTCATATCTATTGTAGGTATTTGGAAGCTTATGATCTACTCTGCAATTTCAAATGTCGTGTGGTGGGTGCATGCCTGGAAGTAGTGGTATTTCCTCCATTACTGTACGACATGCAGGGAAAACAAGCAATTTAGAAGGAATTGCTTCGGAAAGCTGCAGGAGAGGCTATGGCTACAGAGCCTGATTAGCTAAAACTGGCTTCTCTGATTAAGGGATGATTACTAGCTTACAGTTTCATGATTCCATCCTGGAAATACCACTGATGCCTTAAGAGCTATTTAGGGAATGGATTTTGGAATGGAAGAGCAAGAACTGGACCATAAGTGAGCTATACATCTTCTATTCCTGGTACTTGATCTAATTTATTATATCGCATAATCTCATTTAGTTTCCATTTCCCTGTGTGTGAATAACTGTCTTCCTGATGCACTGTGAGTGTGAGGACCAAATGAAATAACACACAGAGAAGTAACGATACTTTAATTATAAAGTGCTACTGTATTTACTTTATCACCCAGAGAGAATTCAAATAAATATTTCATGTAAAGTGCCTAAATTAATATTTTAAAAAGCAGTAGATATCTAGCAGAAAGTTTTAAAACTTATTTTTTAAACTTGGCCTATATGCAAAAACTCAGATGAACACTGGCTCCTCTACAAGCTAAGCTTGCAAAGAACTAGTACTTTAAAAGGAATTCTCAGTATATATATATGTATATGATGTTCATGGAAATATAGAAACACATTTGTGGATACTTTTTTTCCCCCTAAGGTCGGCAGAGTTTTGACACCCCCGGTTTATCGGGGTTGATTTATTCACTACTTCCCAGCTAGCCTGAAGTATTATTATTCCTGATGACTTGGCAATGTGGTTGTCTTCAAGTAAAAGGAAGCAAAAGTGACACCGTGGTTTTATTCACAGCAAAACATAGGGAGCACATTTGAATTAGGTCCCGTGTTTGGATGAACTTACCATATTTGGCTATGTAAGGACACCAAACAGGAAGGTGGCATTTGGGCAGAGAGCTGGATGCAGGAAAGGATGTGCGGTATTCCTGTGGAGGAGGTGGGGGTGTAGCCCCTTCGATTTGTCTGAGGGGAGCATTCTCTACGAACAGCGTGGAGGTCAGCATGGCTGGAGGATGACGAGAATGGGAGAGGATGACACAAAGGGATTTGGGTAAATAGGCAGGGCCAGACAGTGGGAAGCAGATTAGACCAAGGTCATAATCTTACACTTTACAGATTTAATGTACATAAAACCGTTCAATTAATGAATTAGTGCCATTCATTTAGTATAAGGATCCCCCCCCCAAAAAAAAACTACACCTAGTAAATGTGACCTAAAAATGTGATATTTTGACTAAAGTTTTAGGAAGACACAGTCACCAATTCCCTTGACACCGGATGTTATTTCAAGCATAACACACGGAACAGCACATCAGTTACGCATCACTTTCATATGATCCACCAGGTTCAGCTCTGTGTAACTGTACCAGATAAAAAGGGTGCAGAGAGAACATCTTTTACAATCTTCTGTTTGTTTAATGCAAAATATCCTTATTGATATTTTTATTATGTCTTTATTAAGTGAAGTTTGAAGGCGATGCACTTGTGATCTCTAAAATGGTCAAAAGTAGTAAAGTTACACAAACAATTCTCCTATAAAATACCAACTCTATTTGCACCTTCTTTCATCACCCATTATCCATTGCCAAAACTTTCCTCTGGTTTAGCAAATACTTTCTCTTAAAATATTGTATGACATTATATAATTCTATTTGTTGCATTTAATTATATCAGGGTAAGTGAAAACTATTGCTCTAAAAGCATAGAAATCTGTATTAAACAAAAATATCAAAATGTGAAGCTATAGCTTCTCTACAGATCTTCTTTCTACGTCCATGTACTTCTGACAGGAGTACTTCCATCTCTGTCGCCCGTCCAGAACTCTGTGCTCTTTGATTTATACCGAATCAAATGTATGTTTTGCCATACTCAAGGGAGTCAAAGCATGATCCTTTGAAATGGTCTTTGAGTTTTGAGATCAAAAGAAGTCTGAAAGGGCAAGAGCAGGACTGTGAGACAGATTGTGGAAGATCTCCCTGAAGAAAATCCTCATATTTCAGCCCTTGCAACCTTCAAAAAAAAAAAAAAAAGAGCAGGTGCTCTGTTGTGATGATAGGAAGATTTACTTTTCTGGAATTTTTTTTTCCAATACAGATGTCTATATTCTTATCATTTCTTCACAATAAGACCTTCCTGGATCCTTGAGAAAATCGGTCTAGATTTGGGATCCCAAAGAGCAGTCATCATTGCCTTCTGAGCTGACCTGGCTGCGTCACGGCCCTGGGGTATAAATCAGACTCACCCCAAGCTGGAGGTGAGTCAGACAGAGCCCGGGAGCCCCGCCCCGCCGCAGCACCTGCACAGATGGTGCAGGATCTGCTCAGCAGACCCTACCATGAGCCTGTGCTTTGATTGGACCTTTTATGTGCAGGCGCCCTTCTAAGACAAATATGTTTCTGAAAGGAATTGTCTCATAGACAAGTTAAAATGTGTTTTGTTTGGCAAAAGCCACATGAATGTCTGAAACAGAATGCTAGCAGTAATACGTTTTAACTCGTGGAGCGCTTAGTACAGTGGAACTCCAGGACTCGACCGCATCCGGACTCGATAGAATCGGATTTCGATGCGAAATGTCAAGAATATTTTGAATTGGAACTCGAACCAAACATCGGAATCCAATCAACGCTCATTAAACAAGAGCAGTTTCGGTCACTCGGCGTTAATTGGCGTTGTTAGTTCACGTTGTTTAAAACTTTTGCAGCTGTGTTCCAAGAGTTTTGCTATAATTTTCTTAGTTTTTGTGGCTTTTGGTACTGTTTTTAGATCAAAAAAAGCTTGGGTTCTAAGAAAGAGTGTTTTGAGAAGAATCATCATGATAAGGAACTGGTTAATTGTGCAATATTGTTGATAATAATTTAGTAAATTCTTAGTCTTTTAGAAAACAGTTAAGGAAACGCCAACAGCTGACCACATTAGACAGATTTTTTTTTTAAAAGAGAGAAAGCCAGCCAGGTCCTAGTGAAAAAGGGCAAAGAAGGGGAAAAATTCTTGAAAAGCAGCTACCAGTTGATTTGATGGAAGGGAAGTCCCCTTCCAAACAACGATTCTCTCCATCCCTCCTCTCCACATCCGTGTCCACAGATCCAGATCCTCATCAGTCTCAAGATATGAGCCATACTGTAGTTGTTAAAAACTTTTTTAATGTTGTATTTCTCATTTAAATTATATTATTTAACTCTGAATTTATTTGCTTTGAAATTTCTGTGTAATGTTTTGTATAAAAAGGCAAGGTAAGGGTAAGAACTTGGTGGTTGAGAATGAATTCATCTGTTTTCAGTTATTACTTATGGGAAACATTGATTTGGAACTCAACTACACCACATCCCAATGTGGGGAAGGAGAACAAACAAGCATAGAAAACTAAATATTCATCTCTCTATCCACCTGTCAACGTGTCTTGTATATGAAGCTATCGTATATTTAATCCATCCAGACAAGGATGGCAAGACTTTGTCTTGCGTACTTTGGACATATGTACAGCAGAGATCATTCCCTGTAGAAGGACGTCATGTTTGGTAAAGTCACGGTGCAGTGAGAAAGAGAAAGACCCTCATGAGATGGATAGACACAGTGACTGCAAAAGGAACTCAGGTACAGATGGGCTTGCCCTTTTAGCAAGCCAGGATATTTTCGATATTCTTCTCCAGCACCATAAGTAAATACATCAATTCCTCTTTGATCTTCTTGATTCAATGTCCAAGTTTCACATGCATATGAAGAAATTGAAAATACCATGACTTAAGTCAGGCACACCTAAATCCTCAAAGTAAAATCCTTCCTTTTCAATACTCTAAAGAGGTCCTGTACAGCAACAGATTTACGCAATGAAACTTGTCTTTTGATCTCTTGACTGCTGCCTCCATGAGCATTGATTGTGGATTCAAGCAAGGCAAAATCCATGACAACTTTAAACTTTTCTCCTTTTATGCTGATGTAACTTGCTGGGAAAGTTGTGACAATTTTTGTCTTCTTGATGTTGAGTGGTAATCCACACTGAAGCCTGCAATCTTTAATCTTCATCAGACAATGTTTCAAGTCTCCTCACTTTCACAAAGAAAGTTGTGTCATCTGCATACAGCAAATTGTTAATAAGCCTTCCTCCAGTCCTGATGCCACATTTTTCATATCATCCAGTGTCTCTGATGATTTTCTCAGTATACAGATTGAATAAGTGTGGTGAGAGAATTCAACCTCGATGTACACCTTTCTTGATTTTACACTATGAAACATCGTCAGGTACTGAAGTCCTTATGATTGGAAGTAGAACATTGTCAGATTTTAAACCTTGCAGTATGCCCTTGCCCATTCACACACTGTACAAGTTCCACACGTGCACAATCAAGTGTTCTGGAGTTCTCATTGTTATCAAGGTTATCCATAGTTTAGTTATCATACACACAATAGAATGGCTTGGCATAGTCAATAAACACAAGTAAGCATGTTTCTGTTATTCTCTGCTTTCAGCCAACATCCATGCGACATCAGCCCTGATATCCCTTGCTCCTTGTCCTCTTCTGAATCTGGCATGAAACTCTGGCAGTTCCCTGTCAATGTACTATTGTTGTATAATTTTAAAAAGTTACTTACATGAAAGAATGATATGGTTCTATAATTTGAGCATTCTGTTGGGTCACCTTTCTTTGGAATGGGCACACATATGGATCTCCTCCAGTCAGTTGGCCAAGTTGCTGTCGTCCAAATTCCTGGGCACAGACAAGTGAGGCCATGCAGTGCTTCTTCAGCTTTTAAAAACATTTAAATATGTATTTCATCAACCCCTGGAGCCTTGCTATTTTATTTTTTTGCTAATCCTTTCAGTGTAGCTTGAACGTCAGCACTGGTACTTTCTCATATGCTACCTCCTGAGATGTTGGAATGTTGATGATTTCATTTTGGTACCATGATTCTGTGCATTTTTTCATCTTCTTTGGAACTTCTTGCATCATATAATATTTTTCCCAGAGAAAATGGGACCAATATTTCAACTCTAGACTTGAATTTTTTCTTGAGTTCCTTCAGTTTCAGACGTGCTGAGCAGGTTGTGCCCTTTTGGTTGTCTAATTCTAGGTCTTTGCACGTTTCGTTATGAGATTTGACTTTGTCTTCTCAAACTGTCCTTTGAATTGTTCTATTCAGCTCTTAGACTTTATTATTCTTTGTCATTTGCCTTAGCTACTCTCCAAGTAAGAGCGTGTGTTTGCAGCTGTTTCTCCTTACCCTGAGTTGTGGCCCATCAGCAAATGGAAAGCCTTAAGGCTCCACTCTCACAGACTTCATCCCACTCCCCTCCCCTCCTTCACGAAAGCACCTCCCCCTCACTCACTTTGGGAGCGCGCTTCTGCCAACCGGCTGGTCCTTACGACAGTAGAGCCCAGGACCGACCGCATCAGTACTGTGCATACCGGACTTCGACGCGAAATGCCCAGAACATTCTGCATCAGAGCGCCAACAAAACCTCGTAAACTGACCTGATGCAGGTGATTTTTGTAAATAAAAGCAGTTGTGTTTTCGGTCACTCAGCGTTAGTGGGTGTTAGTACGCATTGTTTAAACCTTTTGCAGCGGGGTTTCAAGCATTTTGCTATAATTTTCTTAGATTTTGTGGTTTTTTGTACAGATAAAAAACATGGGTCCTAAGAAAGTGAGTTTTTTAAAAAGAATAATTATGACAAGGAACTGGTTAAATTTGGTATCAGTATTGTTGATGATAATTTAGTAAACCCTTTTAGAAAACAGTTAACGAAATGCCCACAGCACACCACATTAGACAGACTTAAAATTTTTTTTTTTTTAGAGAAAGCCAGCCAGGTCCCAGTGAAAACACTCCTGAAAAGCAGCTACCAGTTGATTTGATGGAAGGGAAATCCCCTCTCCATGACTCCTCTCCACATCTGTGTCCACAGATGCAGATCCTCATCCATCTCAAGGTATGGGGCCATACTGTAGTTGTTAAAAACTTTTTAAATGTTGTGTTTCTTATTTAAATTATATTATTTAACTCAACTTATTTGCTTTGAAATTACTGTGTAATGTTTTGTAAAAAAGGCAAGGTATGGGTAAGAACTTGGTGGTTGAGAACAGATTAATCTGTTTTCAGTTATTTCTTATGGGAAACATTGATTCGGAGCTTGACTGCATCGCATCTCGACACTCCTAGAGTGGATTGGTGTCAAGGTCTGGGATTCTACTCTATTGCTGACATTGTTCTACTTTCATTCATTGGGCCTTCAGTATCTGACAATGTTGCATAGTTATGCATAACGCTTCCAGTAGCTCCTTCCTCTGAAGTGGGGAGCCGATTCCTTCGTTGTCTCTGCTTAGTCTGGAAGCTCTGCTAACACCTGTTCACTTTTGGTGACACTGCTGGCATTTGAAATACCAGTAACCTGGCCCTCAGCATAAAAAAATCACACAAGACACCATAGTACAAAAGACAAATTGTGTCTTTGTAAATTAGAGCAGGAAAAAGGGAATGACGTTCAACATGATAGATTGATACAATGACTACAACAAGGGGCTCAAACATAGCAAAAATCGTGAGTATGACACAGTACTAGGCAGAGTTTGTTCTGTTGCACATACAGTCATTATGAGACAGAAACAACAGCAATAACAATAGCAGTCAACAAATATATATGCATACATACGTATTTAGAAAGTGCTTATTTTTTCTCAGGTACCTCTAATTAATACAACCATTCCTTTACATTGCAAAATATTTTATAGGTTTTTAAATTTCTTATTGCTGTTTGCTCAACTTTACATGGTTCTCAAGGATGGAATAGAACTATATCTTAAAGTACATTGAATGCTCATATCCTTTCTCAACACCTTCCTGTCTGATCTAAATTTCGAAACTTCCAACGTCAAGTCCAGTAGCTATTTAAAGGACTTGGGTTTTGTTTGGTTCAAATTGCCTTGTCGATGGAGGGCTGAAATTCTTCTGTAGAGAATGGGACATCAACCAGATGTCCAATCTTCATAGAGAGATGAAAATTGTTTTAGTTTACAGCTTTAATAACCAAGTAGTCTTACTGAACTGTTAGCAGTAGGCATCTTTTCCCTTACTTTAACACTCTGCTGATCAAATATTCACCTTTCATGTCACCCCTAAGGACAGCTCTCTTTGTATCGTTATATTTCTTTATCTCAGTCTTTCTCTGCATCTCCTCTTCTCATCCTTCAATCCACCACCTGTGTCTCTATTTCTGTATTCATCTTTTTTTCTCTTATCCTTGTGCTATCTCTTTTAGTCCAAGAGACAACCTTCCTGAGCTAGCAATAGGCCTGCATTTTATAACAAGTGTGGTGTTAGATCATTGGTGATACTAACTGGAAATAGACTAACTTAATCCATCAACCACGCCATGAGTTAATTTTGTTATGCCAAGAATGAAGTGTCAAATTATCCAAATCATTGCAAGCTAGATGTGAATAAAAGAAATCATTCTAGAGTTTTGTTTATATGATGTGTGTTGGCAAAGCAAGAACACAAGAGTGTTATGTTCAGATTAGACATGCAATTGCAAACACATACACATTATCAGGATGCAAATGGAAGATTCTATTTTTGACAAATTCTCCAAGAATCACGATATTTCTGAATAACTTCACAACCTTGCATAGTCTCACTTATTTTCCACCCTGTTATACTGGTGACATATCTTCCAACTAGAGGTAGAAATAATTATACTAAAAACCCCACAAACAAAAAAAGAAATAATTATACTAATAAAAATGGGTAAATTAAGGACCTGTCCAACTCTGAGCATCGTTGGAAGTGTTTTTAAGTGAAAGATATTCTCGAATCACAAACACAGAAATATATTGGAGATAACTCACAAGCATTTATTATTTTTAATTAAAATAAAGGAAGTCCTCTGTTCTGCATTAGAGTTAAATATTTATTTCCCAATAACTTAATTGCATTGCTGTTGAAATGTGTGAATGAGTTCATTGTGACTCTTAACGCCCTTACCAGGAAGAGTTGAATGGGTATCTTTACCGAGGAAACTGTGAGTTCTTCCCTCCAGCAGAGCCACGGGGTGGGTTTGAACCACCGATCCTTCTATTAGCAGTCACACACTGAACCAGCTCACCACCAGGGCGCCGTTGTGGCATATCATTTAATTTTTGTCTTCTAGGTGGTGACTGTCATAACCCACATCTTTAGAAGCACAAACCAGGCTTAGAGAGGAAGAGGAACTTACCCTAAGTCACAGATAGTAGGAAAGTGGTGATGGGGCCACCGCCAATTTAATTTTAACGTCCTTATTTGTAAACAACTCGCCATGCTTGAAGAAAGAAAGTTCTTCAAGTCCTGTGTACTGCAGGCCCTCTTCGTAATCAACATTCCAGTCAGTCCTGCCGTGAGAATACATCTCTCAAGTGCTTTGGTTTCTGCCAGTCTCAGTGAGGCATAACTCCCAGTTCTGTAAACATGAAAATCTAAGGTAACATGTGTGTTAGTCTGGGTGCATCAGAGAAACAAACCCACAGAAATTCATATGTATAAGAGAGAGTTTTATATAGAGGGTGAGTGCATATCAAGAAAGCATCCCAACCCAGTGCTGCCCAAGCCCACAGCCCAACATTAGCCCATATGTCCGAGACTAATCCACAAAGTCCTATTCCATCTCACAAAACAGACACTATGACACTGACTGCAGGAGGAAAGCCAAATCAGTGAACATGTAAGCATCTCAGTGCTGGCAGGGGTCTCCACAAGGCTGCTCCAGCACCCAGGGCTGCATCGGGGTAGGTCCACATGGCTTCGCTTGGGGATAATGTCTTGCAGGAAGTCAGTCTTGCCAGCTGAAGCAGGGAACTGGCTAAGGCAGCTGCACCCTGGTGCAACCATCACAAAGCAAGAGACCAGAGAACTAGAAATGCGAGACTCACTGAGTCATTTATCTCTCTGCCCTTCAATTAATCCCACATGTGTTTATCGGCCAGGTTGGCAAAATAAACTTTAACTATCTCAATTATACACGAGTTCCTGTGGATTTGTTTCTCTAAAGTACCCAGACTAACACAACATCACATTTTGAAGGCACATATTAATACCACCAAGTAGAGAGTTATATTCAATTAGAAATATTCATATCAGTTTTAGGAGGTATGCACATAATGAAGAAACTAAGTTTCAGAATGGTTGATGTCATATACTTGCTGACTGTGAGAGAGAGGATTTGAAATCAAGTTCAAAATATTCCAGAACCTCCCTTTTTTTCTTCTGCTAGCCTCAACTTCCCTAGGGGAATAGGATTCCCTTAGGAAAAAGAATCCCTGTGCACACTTGACGTAATTTCTGCTTCTATGTAAGATCATCTCATTAAAGAGCTGTCTAATAAAAATGACAGCCTAACTTAAGAGAAATATGCTTGCCAAATTACAAAAAAGTTCTATACACAAGAAATGTATTGGCAGTATTTAATATCTGTGTTAAATTACATTAACAATGTATGAACTATATGAACAGTATTGATCCTGAATAATATGAACAATAGCAATAATGAACATTGATAGAACATTTATTCTGCTGGGCACTGGATAAACCTTTTATATAAAATTAATTTGATCAGCCTAATAATTCGATGGCGCCCTTGAATCCTGGCTCCTTTCTGACTCTTACAAATCATATGCTCTCACTCAGTGGTTTCCCCAGCTTTAGCTCCAAATTGGCGTTACTTTATTTTATTTTTCTATTCATCATTTTACTGGGAGCTCTTACAGATGTCATAACATTCCACGATTCAAATGCATCCAGCATAATTGTGCCATTGTGACTACAATTGGCTTTAAAACATTTTCATTCTTCTTGAATTTTTTGCTATCAGCTTCCTTTATCCCCTCCCTCCCCCACCTTATTGTTTTATATTATTATTGTTCTATTATATATTCGTCATATCTTACCCAATGCAATATATCCATTTACCCACAATTCTGTTATCCGCTTCCTTCAAGTGGGGGCATAGAGTCATCATTGTTTTCAGCTCCCTCGTCCCCCGTTTCCCTCCCCTTTTTCAGTTATCTTCCAGAAATCATTATTCCTATTGCTGTTTCTCATGGGTCATCTACCCTAGCATTCCTGCATTGAATTATCTTAGTTATACAATTAACAGACATAGGTTTAGCATATTAATGAGGTAAGCAGAAGTGAATAGTAAGTGGAGGAAATTGTAATGAACCAGAGGATAGTTACGTATTTCCTGGGTGACCTGTCACACCCTGGATTTATCATCCATCTGTGCCGCCCTTCAGAGGGACTGTCCCATTATCTTACAGCTGGGTTTGGGCTCTCCACTACATCCGTGCCCCTTCACATCAATTTGGCTGCTTGCTTTTGAACTTCTGATACCTCTTCTCATTGACAGCTCATGATGACACATGCTGATGTTTTTATTCCATTTGGGCTTTGTTACTTCCCTGCTAGATGACTGCTTGTTTAATTACAAGCCCTTAAGGCCCCAGACACTATATCTTTTAATAGCTGGGATCCATCTGCTTTCTTCACCACATTTGCTTATGCACCCAGTTTGTCTTCAGCAATCATGTCTGGAAGGTGGATATCCTACAGTGCCAGGTTACTAGAACAAATTGCTTTTGTATTGAGGTAAGATTTTAGTAGAGGCCCAAAGTTCATCTGTTTCCTGATTGTATTTACACATATGTACATGTATAGACAAATATACCGATATTTATACAATCATATTTTCATATTTATATATCTGTCTTTTTAACTATATATATGTTTTTTTACTTTCTCCTTTTCCCTTTCTTTCCTCCTGCCCCACAGTCATACTTACCCAACCTTTTCCCTCTCAGTCATTCCTCTCAGACACTTTTGGATTGGTCAAACAGGATCAGGAATGCTACATCCTCCTTGCCATCAGTTTTGTAACTGGTGCTGTTCCCCTCTCCCTGTCATTATTGGCTCACCTGATGTCTTATTTCTTCCCATGCCCCACTCCCCACCGGACCTGTCTGTCCTGTCACTGCCTCCATGGGATTGCTTATCCTGTCTATCTTATAGAGAGAGACACCAGATACACACACACACACACACACACACACATACACACACACACACACATATATATATATATATATATATATATATATATATATATATATATATATATAGAGAGAGAGAGAGAGAGAGAGAGAGAGAGAGAGAGAGAGAGAAGAGGAGAGGAGAGGAGAGGAGAGGAGAGGAGAGGAGAGGAGAGGAGAGGAGAGGAGAGGAGAGGAGAGGAGAGGAGAGGAGAGGAGAGGAGAGGAGAGGAGAAGAGAGGAGAGGAGAGGAGGGAGAGGAGAGAGACCCAATCAGTAGTTCCAAGTCTAACTGGTATCCTGACCCAGAGAAGATGAACATCTCTTTGTTGAACAGCAAGCATGACCTGTTGCAATGCCTCCGCCCAATCCCCTTTTCGTTGAGGGTTTCATATCCTGGGACCCGCTTAGTCTTCAACATTCGTGTCTGACAGATAGGCATCCTGCAAGTCCCCATTGCTCTTCCTGCTCCAGGGATGGAGCGGTTTTTTGGTATGGCACCCTGTGAGTAACCCCCAGAAGCTGGTGTCATCATGGCCTCAAAGGATTTACCCTAGATCTTTAGAAATGCTATGAGTGGTTCCGGAAAGTGCTCATCTTAAATAAAGTTCCTAAACATGTAAAAGGAACATAGCATAAAATTATCGATTTAAAATATATATTGCCTAAGTTTAGTCCATTGATATTCAGTGTTATTACATCCAGAAATAGACTTTGGAGACAGAGTGTGGCACCCCATCCGACGTGACTGGAAAACACTTGTAAAGACCAACAAACAGACCTTGAACTATTTATAGGCTTTTCTATTTTTGTCAGTGGCTTTCTTTTTGTTATTGTGATCTTGTTTTTGGTTGTTGTTATTGTTCTGTTGGTTTTTACTTCCTTTGTTGTTTTATTTGCCTTTGCCTGTTTTTTTTACACTTATTAATATATCTGCATGTCTATCTAGATAAGATGGGCAGGATAAATAATTTGGAGATTAAAAGAATGGAACCAATGGTTCCGGGGGATACGGGAGAAGGGGAGGTGGGAGAAAGGAAGAGGGGGGGGGGGTTTGCATAACTAACCCAGGAACAAGGGAAGAACAGTGAACTCTAATCAATGGAAGGAATGCCGTCACATACCTAGTGGGGCTTAATCAAGGGCAGTGTAGCAGCGATGAGTTATTAAGCCCAAATGAAGGCCCAACATGATGGTGGGACAAGAGGGAAGTAAAAGGAAATAGAGGAAAGAGCCAGGAGGCTGAGGACATTTATAGAGGCCTAAATACAGGCGTGTACATATGTAAATACATATATAATGAGAAGGGAATAGAACTATATTCTTATATCTATATGTTAAGAATTAAGGTTGCAGATGGATATTGGATCTCAACTAAAGTACTCCCTTAACACAAGAACACTTTATTCTAACAATCTGGCATTCTGTGATGCTCACCTTCCTGACAAGATTACTGAAGACAAAATGGGTGCATAAGCAAATGTGGTGAAGAAAGCTGATGGTGCCTGGCTATCAAAAGATATAGCATCTGGGGTCTTAAAGACTTGAAGATAAACAAGCTGCCATCTAGTTCAGAAGCAACAAAGCCCACATGGAAGAAGCACACCAGCCTGTGTGATCATGAGGTGTTGATGGGATCAGGTATCAGGCATTTCAGACCCAGAACAAAACTATACCCAAGTTGAGTGGGGGCAGGGCATGGAGTGGAGACCCAATGCCCATCTGTAGACAATTGACATCCACAGAGTGGTCACAGGGAGGACCTGAGCCCGTCAGGATGCAGTATAGCACCGATGAAACACAACTTTCCTGTAGTTCCTTGGTGCTTCATTTACCCCACTATCATGACCTCAGTTCTACCTTACAAATCAGATTAGACCAGAGTATGTACACTGCTACAGATAAGAGCCTGCAACACAGGGAATGCGGGATAGATAAACCCCTCAGGGCCAACAAGGAGAGTAGAGATACTAGGAGGATTAGGGGAGGGTGGAGGGAGAAAGAGGAGATCGATCATAAGGATCAATCTACAACCCCCTCCCAGGGGGACAAATAACAGAATAGTGGGTGAGGGGCAATGGAGGATGATGAAGATATGGAAATAATAATCTATAACCTATCAAGTGTTTGTGAGAGAAGGCGGGCAGGGGAGGGGGAAGAAATGGGTAGCTGATATCAGGGGCTCAAGTGGGAAGAGAATGCTTTACAAATGGTAATGGTGGCATATGTGCAAATGTGCTTTGACACTCCGGATGAATGTATGGATTGTGATAAGAGATGTAAGATCCCCCAATAAAAGTGTGTGTGTGTATATATATATATATATATATATATATATATATATATATATATTTATATTTAATCTCACTATAGGTAACTCAGACAAAAAAAATTATTTTGAGAATTGCCACCACCCTGCATTGGGTGCTCCAAATGGGAGTGATAAATAACTTATTACAAAGTGAGCACCACCCCACTAACAGACAATGTCCATTTGCAGAATGCTGGAGGAGAGTCCAGATAAATCTGTGGTGCGGTGTGGGTTATGTGTTTGGCTGCTCACCATAAGGGCTTTGGATGAATGCCGACATCCTCTCCGAGGAAGAACTGTGAAACTTGCTGCTCTCATAAGGATTTGCTGCCTCAGAAAAGCACAGGGACAATTATATCTGTTTTATAGAGTCACTAGGAGTCAGGATTAACTCGGTGGCAGTGATTTGACTTATTTTTCTTACGGTGGAAGGGGTGGGAAAGCATACAGTGACAATCATTGACAGAAAGAAGAGTGTGTGAATTCTCAGAAAAAGAAAGTCCACTTGAAAAAGGATAGTGAATTCCTGAAGAAACATGGTGAGTGCAAGATTTGAACAAAACTATTGAGCCCATTTAAGAAAATTAGGCTGTGATCTACAAGGTCGGCAGTTCACCAGGAGCTCCCGGAGAGAGAAACTGGGCTTTCTACTCCTGCAAACTGTGACAGCCTGGGAAACTCACAGGGGTCACTCAGAGGCAGCATGACTTGATGGTGGTGCGGATCCTAGGAATCTGCTTTCTGTACCAAGAAAAACAATCTTTGAATAATGTCTTCATTCCTCGAGCTCACTTTGAGTTTGATAGAATACTATTTTGACAGAATATAGCGACCGGGTAAACATTTGGAATAAACGCATTTCAATGAGTCTGACTTTTACTTGCCAAACAGAAGTGACTGGGTTGCTTTATTCTTGGTTGACAGCGCTGGGGAAGGCCCCGCAGTGGGTGAAGGCTCAAAGGGAACGTAAGGTTGGAATATCTTTGTGTTACAAAATACTGGTAGGCCTATTGAAGAGAGATTGATTGAACTACAGTCTGTATTGTCTTTCCAAGTGACAGCTTAGCTGCTTGCTAATAGCGCATGGTGGTGTCAATATAGATATGTGCAGGCACTTTTTAATGCGATTGACTCTTCAGTAAACAAAATAAAAACCTGTGGCTGCTTCCTTAGGTAGGGGAGATGTCTAATGTCTATTGTGTATTATTGTGACAAGTAATTAATCTTTTATGGATAAAATGAAAGGGAAATACAATAATTACACTCTATATGTCAAGCAAGGATATTTTTAATTTTCTAGTCCTTATAGATTTAAAAACAATTGTTCACGAATTCTTGACTGTGGGCTAGACCGGGGCATGTGCACAGGTACGGATAAGACATAAGAGCTCCCGACACATGGAAGCCAGGAACAGGAATGGGAATAGCAATACCAGAAAGACAGGGGGAAGGTGGGGAGAGGATTGGGAACCCAATCATGATGATTGACACATAACCCCACCCCCACCCCGGGGGACGAACAATAGAAACTGTGGGGAAAGGGAGACAGTGATTGGTGTAAGATATGAAAATAATAACTGATAATTTATCAAGGGGCCAGGGGGTGGGGGGTGGGATAGGAGCTGATATCAAGGGTTCAATAGAAAACAATGTCTAGAAAATAATGATGGCAACCTATGTATAAATGTGCTTAGTTCAATTGATGTATGGATTGCTACAAGAGCTGTTAAGAGGCTTCAATAAAATGTTTTTTAAAAAAGCAGATATCCCCAATGAAAAGAGCAGACAGCCCAGAAGAGATGTAAGTGCCAATGTTCCCTTATCCCAATGAGAAGGGCAAGAATTCCCAAGCTCCTAAAAGCCTCTTCCCTCCCAGAAAGCACTCTCTGTATCCAAATTCTGTCACTAATTTTCTCCTGAAAGAGGAAGAAGGTAAAGCCATTTTGTGTGTTTCATCACGCCCCTTGTCTTAACTCAGACAGCATCTATATTCACGTTAGCCATTGGCATTCTTTGCTCATGGCATAAGAGCCTGATACTTATTACAAGAAATGAATGAAATAACTGTCAC
Source organism: Tenrec ecaudatus (assembly GCF_050624435.1). Lineage (NCBI taxonomy): Eukaryota > Metazoa > Chordata > Mammalia > Afrosoricida > Tenrecidae > Tenrec > Tenrec ecaudatus. The sequence goes on along the minus strand of NC_134542.1, from coordinate 72,161,743 downwards.
AGATAAATACTTCATATGTCATTATGTTACATGATATCATAGGATAGGCTTTCAGCTTGTGCAGAGAGCCACTGTGGGACAACAGCTAGCTAGACCTGCAAAAAGAACAAGCAAAAATAATCATATTTTGTTTCATATATTGCCTAAGAAAGAAATTGATACATTATAGGCATTGAACACTTTCTGTTGGTTGATATCTTTCAGGAGATATTGAACGGCTATCTAAGCTTTTGAGGTGCCCTAAGGACAAGAACAGGGAACCCTGAAATTAAAAAAGGTTATATTCAAAACAGTATTTTTTTTCAAAACAGTGTTTTAGAGGTATCTGGAGCATTAATTTTATTACAGAGTTATACTGTCTTATAAAGAATACTAACACGAAATGATTTTAAGCAAAGCATTTCTCCACAGATCTTTGAAATTTTTGACTAGGAATTTAATAGATGGATTTTATCATTGGTTTAAATAGGGTATAAACTATAATAGAAAAGTACATAAATTTAGTGTCTGAGATATAAAAAATGCAAGATTAAGAAACTAGCTAGTTAACAGTCACAACTCTAAATATATAGATAAACTTTAATATTTAAGGAAAAGTCTTTTAAAATATGATTATATATGCCCTCAGGGAAAGTTACATGAATACTGTCATTTAAAAGAATCTACAGTGCTTTTCTTTGCTAAGGAAAATATAATAAGACAAATGGAGGGCATATCATCTTTATTTTAATAATTCAGAAAGATAAGTCACTTAATTCTAGGAGGTAAAATCAGAAAATAATAAAATAGAAATCCCTTTAATTTTATCAAAATGGTTAGACATAGAATTATTATTGTAGCTTGAGTTGATGCATTCTGCCAATACTGTAATAGTTTTAACATCTCGTGTCAAATTCATTTTTAAAGTATACTTGTTCAGTGAGCAATGAATTTAAAATTAAGTCTTACTGTAATGGATATTGATGGTGCACAGACTTAAATACACGCACACACACACACACACACACACACACACACACACACAGAAAATCCTCTCACAGTCCCTTTAGGAACAGGACATTATTGAGATGGTGTAGCAGTTTTGTCCTGAAGTTTTCTTTGACAAATCACCATTCTTCCTCAACCCGACTGCACCTTGCCTCTTCATCCTTCCATAGCAGTAGAGACGTGGGCTGCTTTCAAGCCTCACAGGTGCAGAGGAGAGTGTGGTGGCATCACTGGCCACAGCTGAGCTGAATGAGGGCGGCAGAATTCCAGCCGCTTGGGGTTCTGAAGTGTTCCCCCACTGGTTCTCCTGCTCACACTCCTGTGACAGGCTCAGTCTTCCCTGCAGGACATGGTCAGTGGTGCTGTAGTACAGAAGCTAGAGCCTAGACTTGATGGAACAGTCAGCATGTCTGTATACTTGTTTTGTACCATCACCACGATTCAGCCCTCCTTATTAAACGGAACCAAACTCACTGGCATCGCAATGCTGACTCGTGGTGACCGACTGTGGGTTTCTGAGACTGTAACCGTTTATGGGAGTAGAAAGCCCAGTCTTTCTAGTGCTGTAACAACTACACCGCCACAGCTAACTTGCAATAAGTACACGCTAAAGAGTTTACCGCATGTGAGTTGGGAAGGTTAATTTACTTGATCATTGTTCCTACTACTTTATCAGAAACTATTCCCCTAAAACCTTGAAGCCCAAGTCTGGTCCACTTTGAGGATAACACCAGCAAGATTTGGGAACTTTTTAAAAATGCAAAGTGTCAGATCTTGTTCAAACCCACTGGTTCAGAATCTGGTTTTTGTTGTATATTAATGTTCTAGAATATCTAGAGCAGTGGTTCTCAAAATGGATACACATCTGAATCTCTTAAGAAATACCTAAAATATATGTATCATAACCAAGATCGAGTAATTCATACTGGTAGACTTGTTCCAGGTATTGGTATTTAAAATAAGTTCCCAGGTGATTTTAAATTCTTCTGTGAACATGAATTACTACAGAACTTAATACCCTGGCATCCCAACATGGAATGATTCAATCTTGAGGATTTATATACTACATTTCAACAATCCTGACTGGTAAAGTACAGGATCAGATATAGAGAATTTCAGTAGGCTAAATAGACCAAGCATGCTGTATCAGTCTCTTGCCAAAAATAGTGGCTGGCTCATCACGAATGCCTACCAACTCTGAATTAGGAGACTCACCATGACTATCTACCAACTCTGGATTGTGAGACAAATGTTGCAGATACAAGTCAGACATCAATGTTTGGACTCAGGTGCCCAGTAGGTTTAGTTGAGCTGTTGGGCTACAATCCGCATGGTCAGCAGTTTTAAACTACCAGCAGCTCTGTGGGAGAAAGACTGGACTTCCTGCTCCCTTAAACAAAGACCGTCTCAGAAAACCACAGAGGGTCGCTGTGAGTCTGCATGGACTCAATGGGAGTAAGGTTTTTTTCTTTTGAACTTCATAATGCTATGCGTTCCTTCTGTAATTATAAGAATCCTATGACTCATTCTCCAGAGGCTGAATTTTGACAGAGGGGTTATCGTCTACACAGCAGAATGCATTTATAGTCTACAATCAAGAGGTGTGTGGGGAGGAGGGCAGTGAAAACTCAGTGGTAGACTCCTCAACTCCGATGTGGGAGACGTGTTGGAATTCAGTGCAAAGCATCACAGTCACCACACATCTGTCCATTGACGTTTGTCTGTCGCTATGATACTGAACAAATTTGAGCAGAGTTTCTAGACTAAGGCAGACCAGGAAGAAAGCCCTGGTGATTTGCTTTGGAAAATCCTCTGGATGAGACCATTGTGCGTGCTGTTGCCAGAAGTGAGCAGCCCACTCTGTAGCCATGAACTCCGGCCACGGTTCTGCAGATGAAATGAGGCATGAAGGTGCAGCAGCACTTTAAAACCGCTTCAGGTACTCTGATCATCACTGCCCCAAAAACTGCAGTCCAAAGAATCAACCAGCGTATATTTTCCTAAACTGGACATCTTCTTTGCTAACTGAATACCCACTTAATGCACATTCCTGGTTAGACCATCTACTTTGGAGCTAATGGAAACACGTTCCCTTGTTTCTCTCTTGTCTGCCCAGATATTCTGTTATGGGATATCTGTAACATATCCAACATCTGTTGGCTGCTACAATATAGGATCCTCTCATTTTCAGGTTGACTTCATGCTGAATCCACTTCATGGTGGTGTATGGTTAGGAGTCGGGCTGCTAACTTCCAGGTCCGTAGTTCAAACGCACCACTTGCTTCCAGGGAAAAGCTGGGCCTTTCTTCTCCCATACAGAGTTACAGTCATGGAACTCACAGGGGCTGTACTACTCTGTCCTATAGGGTCATTATGAGTCAACATGTACTTGATGGCATTGAATTTGGTTTCCTGGAGTTTTTTATGCTAGAGGTTTTACCAAAAAAAGTCTTTTCTTTCTCTTAGTTGCTCCACTTTAGCTGTCTTTCTTGCAGGACCGTTCAATATGTCTTGTGGCTGGCTTCCATGTGCTGCAGTACACCTTATTTATAAAAACGCCCCTCCTGCTGGGAGCTACTTCAGATTTTAGGCTTTTATTTGAGGAATGAAAACATGTTTGCCAAAAAAGGTTTCTTGGATTTGGTTAAATAAATGAATTCAGCTTTGGAGATAAATAGCATTTTCAATCAATTAATTTAATGAAAACAAATTATGCCAGCCTTTGAATCAATGTTTCACAATGGTTTGTCCCTCCACTGCTACTCAGTAAATGGTTTCTCCCCCTGCCATAATCTCATTGCCTGTGTGTGTCACATTTAATTAATCTATTTTTTAAAATATACAATGCTTTTCTTCTCGTTCATGTTGCAGAACTGGTAAAATACCTTAAATGATTCAGAATTAAGAAGAGGAAAAGAAATAAAACCTAAAGTTTTAAATAGTATAAATTATATGGCAAAGTTGAAAAAGTAGTTGCAATTTGTAAAGGTTGTATCAATGACCCTGTCTTTTGAAAACCTTGAATAAAAAGCTTTAATTTTGTTAGGAGTTGGAGGACATCACTTTGACATGGACCAAATTGCATGCTGAGGCCGTTAATCAGGAATTTATCCTTTGAAAAAATAAGGAAAACACTTCAGAGAAAAGAGATTTTCCAATATTTGTTAAAGGATCAAATACATACATATATGTATGTCTTTATAGGTGTGTGTATATGCATATACTATATACCCTAAAGAAAAGTATATGTATATATGCATATATATGTCCTACTTGTAGAAAATATTAATTTCTAGATTTTATAGATAGGAAAACACATTCTAAACCACTGTAATAAATTGTTATTTTGAGTTGGCCTACCTATTTCAACAATGCTATCAACAGTGGGTAGAAAGAAACTTAAAGCTTCCAAAACACCTTACTACTAGTATTTATCATTATGTCCCATGATTCACAAATGGATTTTCTAGTTTTTTATCTATAATAAAAAGCGGACTTTCTTAATACTGTAATTTTTCATAAGCTCATGAGGAAGGGGATGAAAAATGAGCTGTCATTCCAACATCTCCTGCAAGTTGGCTCCTTAAAAGAATACCGTTTTGTTGAAGTTATCTTTATTTTCATTTTGCTCTTGTTGTTTTTCTTTCTTTTCACAGATTTCTGAAAATTACATTCCTACCCTTATCAGTTATTTCAATCTCCGGGTTCCTTTGGTCCCTGTCAGGTATAGATGTTGTGGAAGTGCACAGAGCTAGAGGAGACAGATGGGTCTCTTTTGCTAGCCCACAGCTAAAGATAAGACATGCAGGCAGCACTAACACCAGCATGTGACCATCAACTATGGGTTAAGAATAAGCGTCTAAAAACATGCCAACGCAGGGGCAGAAATAATATCCTCCGAAATAAAACCAGGTTAGAGGAGATTAAAAAAAATAGGAGCAATACCTCAACTTCTTTCTCTTTATCACCAAAGCACTGCTTCCTAAAGACAAGCATGTTAGCTATAACAAACAACTTTGCAGAGTGTCACAGTCCAGCCTATGTGCTCTTGTTTTCCTCCTCCTGTGGTATCCTCCATTTATCTTAGGAGGAACACATTCGCCCTGCTCAGACAATCAGAGCTAACTGGTTTCCATTCTCTCTAGGAGTGTCTGTGCTTGGAAGCCTAGCGCCAATGCTGCTCTTTCAGGGACGCTTTGCTTTGACAGGACTTGAATATAATTGAGAATTTGGAGCTAGGACAATAGTATTTGTTAGTATCTTTCATGTATAGCAACAGAATAATTCAGGATACCTGGGAGCAGGGGATGTGGGGAAGGAGAACAAACAAGTATAGAAAACTGTAAATATTCATCTCTCTATCCACCTGTCAACGTGTCTTGTATATGAAGCTATCACATATTTAATCATTTACAACAATTCCTTGGAGTTTAATTTGCATACAATGAAATGCACTTTTTATAAGCATACGATTCTCTGAGATTTGATAGAATCATATAGGCATAGCCACAGTTCGGATGGAAAACCATGCTTCTGTCACTTTGAACCTTTTCTGTGTGCCCCTTAGTGCTCGTCCGCTCCACGTGCCCTGGAAACTAGTGAGGTGCTTCCTTGCCCTTTGATTTTACCTTTACAGAACGGATCTACATGAAAACACACAGTCCATACATTTTGGAATCTAGCTGCTTTCATTTCCCATGTATGTTTCAAATTCATTCCTTTTGAACGATTCTCTTTCTTTATATTGCTAGAAATTTCTCATTGTGTGGATACACAACTGTTTGTATATGTGTTTACATCCTGGGGGGCATTTAAGCCATTACCAGATTTTTTTTTTCTTTCGTGATGCACAAAGCCATTGCAAACACTGACAAGTAGATTTTTGTATGAATAAACATTTTCATTTCCCTTGAGTGAAAAATTTAAAAGTGGGATTGCCCCTACACACCTGAAAAGGGTAAATCACGATGGTTTTATTCTGTCTTTTGTCAGTTTATCTTAAATGTATTAAAACAATAACATTAGTAAACTTGAGTATGTATACTAGTAAAAATCAAAGTTCTGGATTTTTCAAAGATGAAGGTCCTAGAATAAAGCTCAGTTAGTCAAATCATATTATCTTTTCATATATCTTTATATATTCTATATGTCCATATATTTTTAGCTTTACAAGAGTTTTATTGAATTTCAATTCATTTAACCATAATATTCACCCTTTAAAAAGTAGACAATTTAGTAGTTTTTGTACCTTCAGAGTTATTCATCTAAAAGGAAACCTCTTACTGAACCTGTTACATACTATACTCACAGCCTTATTCCATGTGAGTGTCTGGAAACCACTAGTCCAATTTTTATTTCTATTTATTTACCTACTTTGTACATTTTTAATAAATAGATTAATTCAATATGCAATCATTAGTGACTATTCTCCCTCATTTAGAATAACATTTGCATGGTATGTTCATATTGTAGAAAAGATGAACATTCATTTTATTACCATTTAATATGAATGGATATACCGCCTTTAATTAGTTATGTAGTCATCAGGGGATGAGCATTTGGGCTGTCCCCATTTCGGGTTATGGCCAGTAATGCCAGTAGGAAAATTGTGACCAAGTTCTCATCCAGCGCAGGATTGCATTTTTCTTGGGTTTATACTTGAAAGTAGACATTCTAAGTCATATGGTAACTTATGATTAATTTATGAATGTTAAAAAATGTTTTTCTAAATGGCTGTACCATTTTACACTCCACCTGGCAATTAATGAGACCTTAAGTTTCTCCACATTGGCACCAACACTTGCTATTTTTATAGTTTTAAATATTTTAGACAGTTTAATTTTGTAATATGGCATATTATCATTTTTAATTTTAAGGTTATTGACATATGATACACAAAGAATACATTCACTGGTTTTAATGCATATTTTGAAAGTTGTGCAGTCATTACCACAATCAATTTTAGAACATTTTCTTCATTTTTGTACTCATTATTAACTCTCCTCCACTTCCCCACCCCCTACCCCCCACCCATCTCCTCCAACCTCCCCTAACATAACCTTGAGAAATTATTAACCCACTTGTGTCTCATTGGATTACCTATCCTGGATTTCATACAAAGAAAATCATACCAAATAAAAGCAATAACAGCAAAAAGTCAATCAATCACAGAAAACCATTGATCCAAATGAAAGCAGAAAATAATAAAAACTAGAACAAATTAAAAATCGGTCAATGGAGAGAACAAATGATAAGGTGTTCAGTCTTAACCTAACTACCTCTGTTTCTGATGTGCTCTGCTTGATAGCATGGCTATTCACAGCCATGATCAATGGTCGGAGGGGATTCCTAGAGCAGCAGTTCTCAACCTGTGGGTCGCAACCCCTTTGAGATTGAATGATCCTTTCACAGAAGTCACCTAAGACCATCAGAAAACATGTATTTCCGATGGTATTAGGAACCGAGACACCACTCCTCTATCCATCTCCAGGTGGGTCCGCCCACATGCAGATACACCCACATTCGAGTACTGGGCATGATGACATCATTGTGCCAACCCCATCACATACACCCCATACAAATACGGGTGGATATGACAGGATTGGTGCCATAATGTACTTATGTGAACCAGTCACACATGTGTAGAGTAGCTACTGTGTAGAAAGGAGCTGCTGTCTTGACAGCAGCAGTATTGGAGGTAAAATGACACTTTATGGATTTTAGTTACTGGGTAAATGTAAAATCGCTTACCATAAAATCATCAATTACTGGCCTCTCACAATCTCCTTGCCACTAATTTTGGATCACTTGTTGCTTCCTTGTCCTTGGTTGGTCAACACCACCTCCTTTCCTTTGCCTTCCCCTCTCTCATGTCCCTCTGGAACCATCGGTCCTGTTGTCTTCTCCTCCAGACTGTTGATCCAGCCTATCTTATCTAGATAGATCTGCAGAGATAATAATATGCACCAAAAAGCAAGGCATAGCAAGGCAAAGCGACAAAAGAGAACACAACGATGACAACAAAATAGAAAACCAATGACCCAGAAAAGAATAAATGAATTAAAAATTAAAACCTGTAAATAGATCAAAGGCTGATTTTTGACCTCCAGTCTAGTCCGAAGGGGTGCCACGCTCTGGCTCCAAAGTCTATCCTTTGCACTCCCTTGGGAGCTTCCTCCTCTGTTCCCCACTTTGCTCTGCCACACACCTTAGTGTTTTGGCTCAGTTGGGTGGGGAGGTGGTCAGTCCAGGCCTATCCTGACACCGAGTCCCCAGTGTTGTCCCCCATAGGATCATGGGTTAGCAAGGGACATCGAGCCTCGTAGTGATAGCAGCTATATGGTCCTCTCTCTCTCTGCATTGGCTGTTCTGAACAGGGATATCATCCTCCAGGACTGGTGGGCCAGGATGTGCTCCACTCTCTCTTCCTCCCCATTCATTTGCTTCCATGGGCTCTGATCAGACATGTCCCTCTCCCTGAGCTGCGGATTCAGTGTTGTCCTCTAAAGTTTATTTTTCTTGGGGGAGAGGCAGTTGTCCACGTAGCTGGTATTGGGCTGGGACCTCAGCCACCTCCACTAGCTCCCCTCTCCATGCTGGCATTCTGCATTCACATCCCATAACACCAGAGTTAAGTCTGGTCCCTCTTTACCGGTGGAGACATGAATAAGGGAAATGGAACCGAAAGAAATTACTGAAACCCAAATGAAGGCTGGGCATGATAGTGGGACAAAAGGAAAGTAAAAAGAAATAGAGGAAAGAACTAGAAGGCAAAGGGCATTTACAGAGGTCTAAATACAAGCATGTACATAGGTAAATATATTTATATAGGATGGTGGGGAAATAGATCTATGTGCATATATTTATAAGTTTAATATTAAGGCAGCAGATGGACATTGGGCCTCCACTCCAGTACTTCCTCAATGCAAGAACACTTTGTTGTACTAAATTGGCATTCTATGATGCACACCTTCCTGACACGATCGCTGAAACAAATGTGTGCATATGCAAATGTGGTAAAGAAAGCTGATGGTGACTGGCTATCAAAAGATCTGGGGTCTTAAAGGCTTTAAGATAAACAAGTGACCTTCTAGCTCAAAAGCAACAAAGCCCACACGGAAGAAACACACCAGCCTTTGTGACCATGAGGTGTCAAAGGGATCACGTATCAGGCATCACAGAACAAAAAATCCTATCATTGTAAATTAGGGTGAGTGCAGAATGGAGACCCAAAGCCCATCTATAAGGTAATGGGACACCCCCTTACAAAAGGGTCCCAGGAGGCGAGGAGCTAGTCAGGGTGCAAGATAGCAATGATAAAACATGCAACTTTGCTCTAATTCTTAAATGCTTCCTCCTCCACCACTATCATGATCCCAATTCTACTTTACAAATCTGGCTAGACCAGAGGATGTACATTGGTATAGATAGGAACTGGAAACACAGGGAGTCCAGGACAGAGAATCCCTTCAGAACCAGTGGTAAGAGTGGTAATACCGGGAGGGTGGAGGGAAGGTGGGGTAGAAAGGGGGAACCAATTACAAAGGTATACATATAACATTCTCCCTGAGGGATGGACAACAGAAAAGTGGGTGAAGGGAGACATTGGACAGTGTAAGATAGGACAAAATAATAATAATTTATAAATTATTAAGGGTTCTTGGAGGGGAGAAGGGAGGGAGGGGGGAAATGAGGACCCGATATCAAGGGCTCAAGTCAAAAGCAAATATTTTGAGAATGATGATGGCAACAAATGTACAAATGTGCTTGACACAATGGATGCATGTAGGATTGTGATGAGTTGTATGAACTCATAATTAAAAAATTATTAACTACAGCCCCCCCCCAAAAATCTGTACCATGGGAACTTAATCTGAATGCTAATCAGTCTTTTTATATTCATGTGTGGTTGATGTGAAAAATGCTCCCTTGTGATAGTAACTGGTATGTAAAAAAAACTACGCAGCAAATGGTAAATCATAGGAAACTTTAATGAACTGTATTGACTAACCTATGCCTGGTATCATCTTTTGTATTATTAAAGCTATTTTATATATTATTTTCATGAGCAAACTATCCCATGACAATGGATCGTGTAGAGAAGAACATTAAGAAAAGATAGTGAGTATTTTTTACAGTATGGTTTTACCTCAATAATTACAGCAGGAATTGAGAAACCACAATGCATTATTTGTTGAGAAGTTCTACCAGCCGAATATATGAAGCTGAACAAACTAAAATGCCATTTTGATAGCAAGCATCTGAGTTCCACTTCCAATGTTTAGCATCCAGCTTGATGAATCTATAGATGTTGCAAACTGTTCACATTTACTGGTTTATATGAGGTATATTAAAGATGGTGACTTTAAAGATGAGTTTCTTTTTTGCAAGCCTCTTGAAATAACAACTACTGCATGTGATGTATTTGACACACTTGGTTCATTTCTGAAAGAGCATACGATCTCTTGGGAAAAGGTTTGTGGTGTTTGCACAGATGGTCCTCCAGCTATGCTAGGATGTCGATCTGCGTTTCAACGTTTGGTACCGAATGAGTCCCCAAAAGTCATCGGAATTCACTAGGATTCATCGGCAAATATTAGCAACAAAGATGCTTCCACAAGAGTTACAGGAAGTAATGAAAAGCGTCATAAGTTCTGTCAATTTTGTAAAGGCGAGCCTTTTAAACAGTCGACTGTTTTTGCAACTGTGCAATGAGTTGAATGTGCTGAATAATGCTCTGCTACTTCACACTGAAGTCACATGGTTGTTGAGGAAGAAAGTTTTAAAACGTATTTTTGAGCTTCGTGATGAACTCTAAATGTTTTTTAAACAGAAAGTAAGATTTCAGTTCGAAGCACTTTTCAGCAATAAAAGTGAACTGCAGAAAATAGCTTACTTGGTTGTCATCTTTGCCATCTTAAATGAGTTAAATTTATCACTGCCAGGACCAAATGCAACCTGCCTCGGTTTATCTGAAAAGATCAGATCATTCCAAATAAAACTTCAGCTCTGGCAAAAAAAATTGGATGACAATAAAAAGTATATGTTGCCTACCTTATCTGCTTTCTTTGAGGAACATGACATTGAACCAGGAAAAAAGTTATATGATGATAATTTCTGTGAAAGAACATTTGCAAATGCTTACAGATGAAATTTCATCATTCTTTCCAAATCTACCTGATGCCTCATATGCACTTGCCAGAAGTCCATTCAGTCAAAATTGAAGATGGTCCGGAGTCAGCACAAGAGGCATTCGTTGAGCTTATTAACAGCGATGCAGCGAGAACTGGGTTCTCTATAAATAACACAATTCTGGATCAATTGTTTGCAGTCATATCCTCTTCTGTCTGAGACTGTGTTATGCCTTATTCTTCCATTTCCAACAACATATCTTTATGAAAGAGGGGTTTCCAGCTTGTTGGTTATCAACTCTAATTACAGAAGTAGACTTGCTGTGGAAATTGATATTCATTGTGCTCTTGGTGGGAAAGAAGCTATCTCAGCCTTTGCACTGACATTGGTTTTTTACACATACTGTCACAAAATGTAGCAATAAAACTGTTGTTATATTAAGACTGTTACCCAGGCTATACCATGCTTCAGGACAAAATTTCATTTATTTGTAATTAGAAATAAATATTTCACAATATATCATTATATATAGTTTTTGTGATTCATCACTATGCTTTCATCATGTTCACTTTTGTAAAATACATCCTGCATATTAGATATTTATATTACAATTCATAACTAGCAAAATTACAGTTATGAAGCAGCATGAAAATAATTTATGGGTGGGGGTCACCACCACATGAGGAATTGGATTAAAGGGTCGTGCCATTAGGAAGGTTGAGAACCACTGCCTTAGAGCTTTAAACCACATGGAACTATGAAAATGGATGTGGGGCTTTTACCATCATCCATCACCTTCTGCAAACCCAGTGCTCAGAATTTAAGTTCTAATGTAATTTCCTTCTCTGGTCTTGGATTGTATTACTTACAATCCTTGAATTAAACAAGCGCTTGTGCTTCTTCTGTGTGGACTTAGCTGGTGCCTCACCTAGATGGGTGCTTGTTTTAAGACCCCGGATGCCATTCTTTTTGATAGCCAGGCACCATCTGCTTTCTTCATCATACTCTGCTCTAACTCAGTGTCATCAAGTCCAGTTCAACCCATACTGATTCTATAGGATAGGGTGGAACTTCCCTTGTGGGTTTCTGCGACTTTACTCCTTTATGGGAGTAGATCGCTGATGAAGCTGGTGGCTTTAAACCTGCCGACCTGGTGGTTAGCAGCGCAATGCGTAACCACGACACCACCTCTTCATGAGGGCAACTGTTGTTTGTCGAGTAGGATTTATGTGTGCATTCAAAGTCCATTTATATAGTTCTAGCTTATGTCTGTCATCATATGGAATAGTACTCATCTGCTTCTCACACTTTAAGTGTAAGAGAATATTTCAGTTCCTGTAATCAGCTACAAGTGTATTTAAAGGTAAAGTCCAATTATGCTAGTGGTGTTTCTGAATCCCATCCTTCTAGTGTGGTCTATGAAGGATGCTGTGCACTTTGAAAGGATAAAGTCTAAAGTCCCAATTGTCTATAGCATGGCGTTGGTCACCATGAACTTATAGAAGAAACTTGATCAAAAGTGCCTGATTAGGACTATACTGGGCATATTCTCCCATTGGGGGCTATATAAATAGCATAAACTTTTTCTCTAATGGCGGGTTGCCTCTCCTGGTTTATTCCAAACAGTAGTGAAATTATTTTCTCGGAAACATACATCTTCGTGTTGCATTCTAATACTGCATCTAATAACAGCTATTCTTGATGCAATAAATCTACTCTTGAGATGTTGTCCTGAACAACTTATGACAGTTCTAAAGACAGATCTTAGGAACCAGTCAGTTTCTCCCACGGGGCAGCAACATTGCAGTCTCTCACTTGTCTTCCCTAGTATGTGGTTTAGCAATCAGTCGGCTTACACTAAAGGGCAGTGACCTTCCAGTCTCTAACCTTCTCACAGTGACTAGGCCAGGTTCTTTCACAAGCATAACACATTCTATGAACCACACAGTCTTTTAACCAATCTATTCCAATGCACATTCATATATGTCAATGGATAGTTAAGAAAAAACAGGCAAGACTTACTAGCAAGAGCAAGGGAGGAAGTCAGAGTTCTGCTCTGTTGCCATAGTCAGAAGCTCTCTCCTATGGGCTCTTGGCTAGATATTTATACAGTTTGGAGGGTGGGTGGGGTTCGTCTAGCCATAGGTGAGGTCATGGGTGTTCAATCCTATAAGAGGGCCAACACCCTTGCACTCTGGCCAATTTTTTACTTCTTTATTCTCAGTGGCTTCTTGTCAGACATTTTACTGCTCATGGTTACCATTTTCTATGCTATATTCATATGCTCTCACAATTTCGGTGCATATATACTCCAGATAGTCTGACTCTTGTGAACTTGCTTTAATTTTCATCAACTTCAAATTCAACTTGAACTTTTATATGACATGAAATTTCATAAATATGACATCATCTGATCTTTATTGTGTGCAGTGAAATGAGGAAGTTACATACAAACACTGGACTTGAACTCACTCAGGAGTAGAGGGCAGGCGCAGAATTGCACTCCATTTTGTCCCCAGATGTAAGCCCTTTCATAAATGAAGGTCGAGACTACCCATAACCCCGGACCTTCAATTCCAGCTATATGGGACCTCCACTGAGGATGAGCTGAGGTCAGAACTTCCTCTGAACCACTTGAAGTCTGAGGAATTAGACCCTAACCCTTGGACAAATCTGATATTGTCATGATCCTCCAGTTCTAATTGCATGTGGCCCTACCTGTGTGCCTTGCCGTGACCATTGTGCAATACACTAAATGAGCTTTTGCTTGACATTTCTGTACTTAAATATAGAACATATTTATGAGTTGATATGCCTATTTAATCTATATATTCCCTTTGAAACTTTTATTTATCTAATTTAAATTTAATTGCTATTCAGTACTATTTTAAGAACTTTAAAACAAATGTATTGTTTATTTAAAGTAAATATCTTCATAGATTATATTCACAACTCAAAGGCAGCCTATTTTATTTTAATGATCATTGTCTAATAAACCATTTCATCATAATAAAAGAACCACATTTCCTTGTTTTCAAATTAAACTTGCGTCCAACATTTCCTTTGTGGTTTCCATTGGGGATGCAAATATGATTTTAAATAAAAATTATATTACAACCACAATAAGATATTTGTAGCTAATACTTTTGCATAGTGTTTTGTTCTCTTTACTCCAAGTAGAATAGAAAATTAAATCAAATTGAATTTCAATTTTCTCAGATTCCTTGTTTCATTGATATAAGTAGTAAAAATCAAAAGGCAAATTTAAGGGAAAAAAAAGAAAATGCCTCTTCTTTCTGACATGTAAAAGGCATAGTCAAACTCTTGATGAGTCTCTTGATATCAAGGTCTCGCTTTGTAACTTGTCCAATGTGCATGGGCTGACCAAGTGAGGAGTTGTGAGTAAGGTTAAGTGGAGGTGTCCCACTGTAGAGTGAGATGAGGGACTGCTTTTAAGACAGGTATAATTTTGCACTGGAAATAAGCATAACCTTTAAACATCTGGCTTTTAAAATTCTACAAGAAAGCTATAAGAATCAAAGCCAGCCAAAGATTTAAAGAAATAAGTATCACAAAGATGCTATTGGCTACCTGTGTTTTAGATGTTTGTCTAAACATGCTTTATAGAACACATCAGAATTACGTGATTTGGAAACCCCACTAAGGGAACCAACCAGAGTTTACCTTAAACACACCTGTTGCAGATGAAAGGAACTGAAGTACTATTTTGGACTTGCAGCAGAAAAGTCTAGTATGAGAAGAAGCAGAGGATTGCTACCTCAAAGCCATAGGTTTGGAAATTGGGGAACATTGGTTCAGGTCTCTTGCTTTTAAGGGTTCCCAATAATTGGCAACTTCAGACTATTATAGTCTTGCTATTTTCATACTTTCTTTGCTTTTAATGATATCATAGTAATGTATCCATAGTTTTGCCTTAGTGAATGAATGAGTACTATTGAAATTTTAGCATTGTGTCTAACCATCACTGATTTCTTAAACAGTGCTTGATTTTTAAGCTTTTATCCTGTATAAGAAAACATGTTATGTACGTCCATCTAAAAACTTTTCTATAGATACATATTTCCCTTTTCTCAGTAATACTTTAAGTTCTAGCCTATCTTGGGGAAGGTTATGGATGACAGTGAGAGCCCAAAGTCCATTTGCAGAGTCCCCACTGGCTTCGGCCTCCATTGAATTCTCTTAGGCCGTGGACTAGGTATGTGAATATTCCTGCCCCGAGACAGCGTGCATTGGAAGGTAGGTTACTGTGGATAGAGTTAGGTTCAGAAATAGCTCCATTAATTAATGCAACATCAGTTGAAAACTGTTCAATTAGTCTTTCTTGATCACAGGTCTTATGCACATGAGACGACAATTTTGCTATCCTTGAAGCAAAATAATATACTCAGAATATCTTAAAGTAAAAGGACTCCAAAAAAAGCAAGCTTTGAAGTGCCTTTCTGAAAAATTGTGTGAAAAAATATCTAATGATGCAGGAAGTATCCAAAGAAGATAGAAAGAATTCTCAGAATCATTGTACAGAAAAGACCTAGTCAGCATTCCAACTCTCCAAGAGGGCCTATGAGCAAGAACCAATAGTACTGAAGGAAGATGTTCCGGCTCACTGAAAGCATTTATCCAAAGCAAACCTCCAGGAACTGATGGCATACCAATTGAAATGTTTCACCAAGTTATAAAGCATCTATCTCAGAAAATTGGAAGACATCTATTTGGACAAGTGACTGAAAAAGATCCATATTTGTATGCATTTGAAAGGTAACCTAGTAGAATGCTCCAATTACAGGAAAATATCGCATGCAAGAAAGATTTTGCTGAAAGTCTTCCAACAATGGTTGCAGCAATACATTGACAGGAAGCTGCCAGAGGTTCAGGCTGGATTCAGAAGAGAATGTGGAACAATTGATATCATTGCTGATATTAGATGGATCTTGGCTGAAGCAGAGAATACCAGAAAAAATATTTACTTCTGTTTATTGACTATGGCAAAGCATTCAGTCTGTGTATAATAAACTATGGATAGCCTTGAGAAATGGGAATTCCAGATCATGTTTTTGTGATCCTGAAGATCTTGTACATGAATTAAAAGACAGGTGTGTGAACAAAACATGAAATACTGTGTGATTTAAAACCAGGAAAGGGGTTTATCAGGGCTGTATCCTCTCACCATATTATTGAATTTATGTATTGATCAAATAACCAGAGAAGCTGGATTATATGCAGAAGAATGTGGCATCAGGATTGGAGGAAGGCTTATTAACAACTTGCGATATGCAGTTACAACCATGCTTGCTGAAAGTGTGAAAGATTCGAAGCACTTGCTGATGAAAACCAAAGATTTTAGCCTGTAGTATGGATTACAACTCCATGTAAAGATGACCCAAATCCTTACAATTGGTCCAATAGGTAGCATCATGATAGATGGAGAAAAGATCGAAGTTGTCAAGGATTTTGTCTTTCTTGCCACCACAATGCTCATGGAAAGTAGTCAAGAGAGCAAAAGCCACATTGCATTAGGTAAATCTGCTGCACAAGATCTTGCTGTAAAGCAAGGATGTTACTTTGATAACTAAGGTGAGCCTAACTCAAGCCATGGTATTCTCAATTGCTCATATGCATATGAAAGCTGGACACTGAATAGAGAAGACCATAGAATTGATATCTGAATTATGATGGTGGGAAATAATATTGAAAATATAATGAACTGCCAAAAGGACCAATAAATCTGTCTGGAAGAACCACTACCGGAGTGCTCCTTAAAGTCAAGGACAGTGACACTTCATCTTACATACTGTGGTATGTTGTCAGAAGAGATCAGTCCCTGCAGAAGGATACCATGCTTGCTAAAGTCGAGGGGCCAGTGAAAGAGAGGAAAGGCCTCGGGGAGATGGATTGACACAGTGGCAGCCACAATGGGCTTAAGCATAGGAACAACTGTGAGGATGGCACAGGGCCAGGCGGCGTTGAGTTCTGTGCGCACAGGGCTGCTGTGGATGAGAGTGGGCTCGACAACACCTAACAACCACGTGTATGTGTGAGAAAGTAGGACATTGACTAAGGAAGGCGGAAGAAGGATCGATGCATTTGAATTGTGCTCCAGAAGAATATCGAAGTACCATGGACTCCCAAAAGAGCTGTCTTGGAAGAAGTAGAGAAAGATTGCTCCTTAGAGGCAAGGATGGAGAGACGTTGTCTCCAGTAGTTTGGACATGTCAGGAAAGACCAGTTCCTGGAGAAGGATGTTATGCTTGGTAAAGTAGAGGGATAGTGGAAAAGAGAGCTTCAACAAGATGCCTTGACCGAGTGGCTACAACAATGGGCTTCATAAAGAGTGTGTTTGAGAATGGTGCAGGACCAGGCGATGCTTCATCTCTAGCACACCTAAGAGCAAGAACGAGTTTCTATTAGCGTCTGCTTT
Organism: Tenrec ecaudatus; assembly: GCF_050624435.1. NCBI lineage: Eukaryota > Metazoa > Chordata > Mammalia > Afrosoricida > Tenrecidae > Tenrec > Tenrec ecaudatus. The sequence goes on along the minus strand of NC_134542.1, from coordinate 72,144,189 downwards.
CTTTGGGCTTGAGGCTTTTCTGTGTTTTATTGTGTTGCAATTGTTAGAGGTTTTTGTGCATGAAATTTTCTTTATATGTAATTCAGCATAGTAATCTATAGATATAGTAACTACATGAATAATTCATTAGGTTATAGAAGGGAGTTTGGGGGTAATGGGAACCTAATAATGTATACAAGAAGGAAGAAGATTATCTAAAATTGATTGTGGCTTTGATTGCACAACCCTTTTTAATATATTCAAACAGTTTAATTGTATGATATGTTAATTACGTACCAACAGTACCATTAAAAAAAGAAGAGAATGGGCAGGAAAATAAAGATTGGTACTACTCTGCTTCTGTCTTTCCAACAAAGATTTTTATGAGCAACCATTCAGAAAAGCTACTTACTAAATACAATGAGACATGATTATTCTAAACCTGGTGACATCTTTGCTCAGGACACTACAAACAAATAACAATGATACAAAACCAATAACTAAAACCTTAGTTTAAAATTTTTTGAAGTGTCAGACATTCCTGATAAACTGGTTGGTCAGTAAAGTGAGAGGTGTATGTGCGTGGGGTTATTGAACTCCCCAAAGGAAAAACACATGGTTTCCTCTGTTAGAATGTAGACCTTGGTAATGTTGAGATGATGTGGGTGAAGGATCTTCTTCATAAAACTCTCAGGAGAGACTTCACAAAGAATGCAGTCCATGAAAAGCAGGAGCATGGACAGGGTTTTATATCAACGCTCAGTGGCCAAGGGCATGGCAGCACTGAATCTGAATGTAGTCAGGATGCAAAGAACATTTATCTTTGTCCATGGCACAGAAGGCATTAAAATTATTTATATTAGGAAGCATGTTAGTCAAGCACGAAGCAAATCCCAGCTTGGCAAATATTGTAATGAGACATTTAGTGTCTCTTAATTTTCACAGCAGAATTGCTAGGAGAGAAGAAAATGTAGGCCTTACAACGTGTATTACTTTTCTAGATTAAGACATTAAGCACTAGAATTGGGACTTTGATTTAATCCCGTGCTCTCCCTTAGTGACCCTTCTTGCCCTTAATGAATGAGGTAAATGTGCAAACGGGAAACAGTTCTTACCTTGGAAATATAACCTTTATGTTTTTCCCCTAAACATACTTCTTTGTTTTCTAAGTTTATTAGTTGAGGAAGAGAGTGTTCAGAGAGTGTTCAGAGAAAGAACAGTTATGTCAAAGCAAAGAATTAATAAGCATTTAGGTCTAGGGGCACTGAGAAGTAATGAAAATCTAGTCTGGCTTGGACACCTGCTATGTTGGGTCCACTCTCTACTGCACAAATCATTCTTCACTGTCTTTTTCTCTTACCTATTGCTTTTAGTAGATCTATTGTGCTTCTAGAGTGTCATCCAAAGCAAGGGGAAAACACATGGCACTTAATTGAAAGAACTTCCTCTGATACTTCGATTCCATTAATTCTAGAAAAATAGCCTGAAATATTTTAAATTCTGCAAAAACTCCTTTATAGATCTTACTTACTTTGACAATTAGTCTTAGAATTTTTCTTTTTCTGTAACAGATCAGCCTTAACTTGTATCCATTAAGAAATGCTTTTCTGTTACTGTTCACTAGATCTTTGTATTGTGTGGGTGGGTAGTCTCCTTCTAGTAGGTCATGGCATTACATATTTTTCTTTCAATTCCTAAAAAAAAAAAGAAAGTCCTTTTTAAAAAAAACATTTTATTAGAAGCGCTTACAAATATTATTATAATCAATAGTTACATTAGACCCAGTATAATTGTGCAATTGCTATCATCACCATGAAAATGTTATTATGTTGGGTTTCCAAACCAAACTCACGACCCCAGAGTCAATTCCCAATTCATAATGATCCTCCGAGACAGGGTACAATTCCTACAGTACATCTCTGAGACTTTACTTTTTTTTTGTACTTTGCATATCATTTATTTAATCCTCAAAGTGATTTATTAGTTCCATTTAATCTATGAGAAACATTGGCTCCGAAAGGCTGAAAATATGTTCACCGTTATACATCTGAAGAAGTGGAAAAGCTGGGATCCATACTTGGTGTGTGCATTCCAAATGCACTCTTTTCTTCACTGCATGTTAGTTCAGAATGGTGAAATTGGGACTTTACCTTTTTACAGGAGAACAGAGCCTCATTCATCTCCTGAGGAACTGCTGAGTACGTGGGACACGCCTAGAATTCACTTCCAGAACAAGTTCTTCAAATCTTCGTGGTGGTTGTTGTTAAGGTCAGTGCCAGCCCACTATGACCCTGTGTACAAAACCAGGAAGCGCTGCCTTGTCTGTGCCATCGCCATGGCTGCTGTTCTGTGTGAGCCCTTGTTGTGGCTGCTGTGATCAGCGAGGGACTTCTCTTTTGGGCTGGCCCTTTATTTTACGAAGCACGATGTCCTTTCCTAGGGACTGGTCTTTCTTCACGACATGTCCAATGTGCATAAGACAGAACTCTTGCTCTCCTTGCATCACGAGAATATTCTGACTGTGCTTTCAGGACAGATTTAGTTGTCCTATGGGCAGTCTGCGTTACTTCCATTATGCTTTGCTAACACCGTAATTCAAATGAATGATTTGTCTGTGGTCTTTCTTATTCTGTGTTCAGCATATGAGATGGTGGAGTATACCATAAGTCAGTTGTACCCTAGTCCTCAAAGTGGAATCATTTTTTTTGTTTTGTTTTATTTTGTTTTCACATTTTAAAGAGGTCTTGTACAAAAGACTTGCCCAATACACTATATTATCATTTGATTTCTCAACTGCTGCTTTTAGAAGCATTGATTATGGATCTTAAGAAATTGAAATCCTTGACAACTTAACTATTTTCTACATTTATCCTGATGCTATTTGTCCAGTCGAATATTTTTGTTTTCTCTACAGAAAGGAAATATTTCTGTTGTAATTCATACTGAACATGGGAGTCTTAATCCAAATGTCCTTAGATAATAACATAATTGTTTACAAATACATTAGAAATATTTCTACAATTCAAAAGTTTTGCATAATAACAATTTATTTTTTATTTTTGTGCTATATTTTTCATTCTTTTGGTACTTTCATTGCACATACGTGGGAATATAAAATTCAGTGGACGATGCTATTACAAAGTCCTCTGAAAACATAAATAATGAAATATTTCCAGTCAGTCTTTTATATTTCATGTATCACCATCTATGAACCAAAGAAAATAAGAAATGCCATTTCAATTTATATATATCCTTTTTATAAGATATATTACTGTTCAAAAGAGAAAATAGAGAAAAAGGCATTATTACAGGTTTAGACAAAAAGACAGCAATTTTCCCCATTAGATCATGGGTTCTGTCTCATACTCACTATTGGTTCTATAATTCATTTCAATGGCTGCACAAAATTCACAAAATGCTCATGTAAAGGATTTATTATAGAAATCAACAGGTTGCAATGCAAGTAAGAAATGTTCAGGATACAGTCGTTCAGTCAGGCTGTGTTACCAAGTTCTTTCGGGGCTGCTAATAAATGCCCCAAGAGCATGCAGCTCCACTGTAAGCCTTATCCTGAGAGCATCCAGCTCAAGCTGCAGGGGTCAGGAAAGTCAGCTCCCCCAATTAAGCACCCAGAGACACCCCATTCCAGTAAGCCCCCACTCCACATCTGTGGGTCAGCAGGCCCAGCTCCCCCGATCATGTGTCCAGAGGCATCCCTCTCCACAAGCCAGCCTCCTGCTGAAACGCACTCAGCTCTACATATTCTGGGGCATTCTTTGAGTTCAGGGACTATTGCTGCTTCTCTGATGTCACAGCTACCTTCTGGATCAAGGAGGTGCACTGCACAGGGATCTTGGGGTCCAGAGGACATGCTCCACTCCTGGTTCTTGTTAGCAATGAGAGCCACACCATCTCCTTCTTCAAAGAGGGCTCATTTTATACCCAGCAATAATGACAATGATTCCAGTTAACAATTATCCATGGGTGAATCTTGGTGGGTGTCTTTCCCCTGCTTCTTACTCGGGTTCGTGCAGGAAAAGGTTGTTTGGTGGGAGTTAGGGACTTTGACTAGAAGAGTCATATTAAATAATTCACTCCCCTGCAGTCATGACTAGCATCTCTGGCTGCCAAAAGAGGGCTGTTAGAGAGAAAAATATAGATCTTTTAGTGGTTGCTGCTTCTCTCCTTATAAATAAATTAGTGAATAAAAAAATAAATTGCCATCTAATCAATTCTAACTCATAACGATCCATATATTGCCGAGCAGAGCTGGACTCCGCAGGGGTTTCAATGACTGCGAACCCCCAGGGCAGGGAAGTTCTAATTTTCTTCCTGAAGCCGATCACCTGGTCTTTAGCCAGGGGCCTAGGAGTGAGGAGTCTCAGTAACCATTTCACTGCCCCCTCCTGACCAGGAAGTCCTTTCTAGTTGACTCCCTTGAAAACGAACATTTTTTCAAAACTTTAACTTTTTTCTTTTCCATGGCATAAAGTTTTATGATGTAAAATATTACTTGGGAAAATCACTGCCACTTCTGAAACAGGATCTTTTTGTTTGGGACTTTCCTTAGTAACCTCTCTCAGCCTCCTTGTCTGGTAATCTAGTTCCACCAGTATTTGTTGACAGAATGATAGAAACCAAAGAGCTGTACCCTACCACAACAACATAAAAACCCTTTATTTTCTAAACACCTGAGAAAGTGTCGTTTCCTGAATTCCTCCTATGCAGAATTTAGTTTGTGGAATATAGAGGGGCAGGGTGCTCTTGGGGGAAATCTTTCAGGCTCTAGCATAACTCTTCCTCGGGTCATTGTCCACAGAAGGCCTCCAATTTCCTGAAATAGAAAAACATCCATGCTGTCATTTTGGGGTATAGTTCGTTCTACAAAAGATTGAAATATTAAAAAAAAAACAGGAAAATTACTAAGAATCCCGGCAGCTCTTTTTGTATGTGTATGTTTGCACGTGTGGGCCTTTGTGAATTCAGAAAGGAGTGTCATCAAACTTACATTTGAGGCACACACACACAAAAAAAAGCCAAGCAACATGGAGATGGCCCAGGTGCAGAAGCTCAAAGAATTGAAGACGTTTTTCCAGATCCCACAGAGAATGCAAACCTTTCCCTCGAGCTGCTGCTGGTGCTGTTCGGTGCAACCAGTTGACTGTGACTCCTAGCGACCCAGGCCGGGGCGCAGAGAGCCCTGCGGTGCCCTGTGCCATCCTCACCCACAGCGGTGTCCGAGTGACTGCTGCAGCCACTGTGTCCACTGTTTTCCATCCACCAGGTTTGAGTGGCGACTCCTTCCGCAGCGGACAGCCTCTTCCCCTTGGGAGTCTTCTTCCATTGCCATCTCTGCGGCCCCCTGTGCCCCTTGGGCGGCCCTGCCGCTGTTTCACATCGCAGTGAGAGGACCCCAGGTTCCCCGCCGCACCCCGGCCACCCCAGGGTGACCAAGGCCACCACGCGCAAGGAGCACTCTGATTTCAGATTGCTTTCTTCCCGAACTGGGAGGAGCATAGATTTGTTTATTAAATAAAGCAACGTTTAATACAGCGATTCTTTGGGACTTTCAAGAACAGTGGCGTACAGGAGCGAGGCTCTGAAGGACGCACTGGGCACTGGAAATTGCCATCTGGACGCCAGATCGCCGAGAGCTGAGGCAGCAGCTCTCTGCTCTGATCCCGGCTGCACAACTGGCTGGTTTCGGGGTCTCTGCAGAGAAGTCGCCCAACACACGTGGGGAAGGAGCCCTTCTGGTCTTCGAGATGGTGGGATTGTGCACCGGTTCGTGACTAGTCTCCTCTGTGGTTAAAATCTTGAACTCGACATGATTTTATATAAATATCTATAGATGGAGAGATAGAGACATCTGTCTATATCTATCTATCTATCTATGTCTATACCTATCTATCTATCATCTATCTGAAACAAACACACGAAATCTGTGAGTTGAAATCTGGTATTTGGGTGCCATGATCATGGAGCCCCGGTTTGAGTCCCAGGTTAGTCTTTAACCAGCTGTGACGGCTGTGTAAGCCCCTTTCACCGCTCGACTAACTCCCCTAGTTACGAAAAAGGGCGGGGTGGGGACAAGACGGCTGAACTACATTATTTCTGAGACTCCACGTAGTTTTCAAAGTAGGTGAGGCGAAAGCAGTTTCAGAAAGTCATCTCTCAATCTCGGGGCACATATTCCATATTCCAATTTGAGGGGCCTGAGGCTGGTTCCTGGCACTTTCTCTGCACCTGCGAAGGCAGGGATTCAAAGCAGGCGCTTTCCTGCCTCCAGAAACGGGAGGCATCTTTTGTCGTTTGGCATTTCTGTCCCCAAACCTGCCTCCACGAGTGCTTCCGCGATTCTCCCCTCCAAGCGTGGCAGTGCATTTACAACTAGGAAACACACTCTCTAATTATCATAATCCATTTTGTACGCCAGATTATTTTAACAAATGCCACACACCTCAGTTTATAAGGGCAAACTTTAAAATAAATGATCATAATTATAAACCTCTAAGTGCAATTTATTTTTGTAAGACTGTCTCCTTTATTGAGACTCACTTCTCCCTAGCATTCCCAAGGTGCTCTGATTAATAATCAAGTCATTTTATGATCTATGGCAGGATATTAGCACGTGTTACCGTAGATTGGGTGGAAGATAGTGACTGCCAGCAAGAGGAAGCAGAGGACAAGCAGGGGGAGCAAGGGGGGAAAGAGAACAAAAATTACCCTACCTTCCAAAGTGGACCGTGCACTGGACGATCCGTATGTCAAGCATGGGTACAGACAACTTGGTGTCATACCTAGACAGCACGAAAGATTTGACTCTGGGATGTACAGCATTTGTGAGACTTGGTGTTGATAACTCTATTTTGCAAATGGAAAGGAAATTATAAAAGAGATGTGATTCACATTTGTACCTTAAATAATTAATGTTACAAAATGTTCTTATAAATGTTTAAGGTTGTTTTGGATCCCAGAATTTAAAAGGCATCTTTCAGTATTTTAACATTATTTTTCCTCCCTCCCCCGTAACTGTCTCTTAGGAAGGCTTGTAACAGAACTCTCTGGTCTCTAAAAACGCTGATGTAGTGGCTCTTACAAGAGAATTGGCGATTCTCTTCAAAAACTTTAAGTCACTAGGAATTCTATTTCCTTTGTGTGGTGTCTAGTGTATTTTTACTCAAATAATAACCAATACACACTTTTAAATAATTTTTCTTTATTAAAATAGTTTTTGCTTAAAATTCTCCCATTTTCTTTTTCTTAATAACACATGGCTGAGGCAATTACTGACAACCCCCGGTAGAAAATACAAGAAAGGAAGGGAGGAAAGTAGAAAGAAGAGTGAAGAGTAAAATGAATGACGACAGCCTGACCCTGACAAGGAAATCCTTTCACTTTGCGTTTTAGGTTCTTTAGTTGTAAACACCGTGATTCGCTGCGACAGCCAGGTTGCAGCTGTAGTAACACTGCGGGGAGATGATTTGCAGGGCACACCTGACTTCATCTCCAGCTAACCTTTTGCAGAGGGCACATGCAGAGCAGGTGTTTACTGTTTGGTATGCGTTCTGTTTGTCACAACCTGATGCCCCTGAGGGCGTTCTAATTAACCCCGGGGAAGTTGCAGCAGGGAAGACTCATCTTGCCTATCTTTCTTTCTGTGACTGAAATAAAGAGACCGTAGTAGCAGGGCCTTCGAAATCGCAGCCGGGGTCATCGGTGTGAAAGCCCAGTCAGCAATGCCAGGAAAGATGGTTGCTGCAAGCCAAACTGGCTTCACTGTTGGTGTCTTTGGTGCTTTCTCGAAGTCCATGGTCAGAGCAGTTCTGGGGCTACATGTCAGAATTGTACGTAATTTCTACGTCTCTGGTGTGATGACTGAGAAACATACAACCATTTTTCACTAACAGCTTTTCAGGAAGACTTCAGGAAGATGGCATTCATTGTGCTCATCTCTGACAAGAGCATACAGAAAGAAAACAGCATTGAAGTATGCTGGGAGAGGCTAAAGTTAAAACACACGAAGGACTTTGCTAAAATGGCATTTGCTGACAACATTTCTGAGCTTTCTGAGGAAAGTGGATGAAGCCTACTGATTATGTTAATGATGTAAAGCAGCGGCTATCAGTGTGTGGATCGTGACCCTTTGGGGGTTGAACAGCCCTTTCACAGGGGTCACTTGATTCTTAATAGTAGCAAAGTGATAGTTATGAAGTAACAACAAAAATAATGTTATTGTTAGGGGAGGGGATGATCACCACAACATGAGGAACTGTATGAAAGGGTGGCGGCACTAGGAAGGTTGACGACATAGTAAAGGATCAGACATGGACTTTCTATTTTTCTTTGTCTTGATCTGATAGCTCGACTAAACCTGTCCTCCATGGGTGAATCCACTAGCTTACATAATACCAAGTGTTCCAACATCACAGCAGCTTGCAGGACCCCACAGTATGGTAAACGGACAGAGGAAGATTGGAAGCGCTCACTGATAGGAACACCATTCCTAACTGCATTGGTTACATTCATGTCTTACTTTTTCTTCCCTTTTCCACCAGATGGTCCAATACTCTCAATGCCCTGACCTATATGTATACAGCTTTCTATCCGTATGCAAATCTTGGATAAGTAGGCTATCAGTAAATGCTGGTTATCAAATCAACAGATAAAACAGGGAACTGCTTTTGAAATTTTCAGCATCTCCTAAATGTTTATTTTCCCATAGAAATACATTGAAATTGAAAAAAAATCAGAAAATATTAAAATTCATTACTGTCCTTTGAACATGAGAATATAATTTCTTTTTTTATTGAAATAAAAATAGCCATAAACATCAAGTAATAAAATAACAATAATAGGAAAAATAATTTAAAATCAAAGTGACATAAAAAATGAAAAAGGACAGTACTTGTTTTGCATCCCAGATATCCTGTCAGGTGTTAAGCTAAATAATAACATATATAACATAGCAGAAATTTACCAAAGTTCACATGTTTGCCCCAAAGTGAACACTGTCCCCTACCTAGTCTCTTGATATCCCTAACACTGTCAGTTCTTCAGGACAGACACTCGTCCACCCATGCATGCTGCGATCTGCTGCATTCGTCGTCCCCAGCATGTTCATCATCAGGTTATTGTCCATTTCAGCTCCCCAATGACAAGGAGATCCAGATGTATGCATTCCACTGCATTTTTATGACTTCCAAATTTTTTATGTTCATATTTCATTCAATTCACTTTGTGGTTATTTATGGAAGATTTCAGTGTCCCCCCCCTCATTTTGAACCCTACCAAATCAGTAAATGAAGATGCTGTGAGCTTCACCCCATCCACATCATTAAGGTTGGCTCTCAATTGAGAAGGTGATTCTACCCTGGTAGTTTGAGTATCTTACAACCTGAAGAGCTCATCTCCTGGCTGGAAAACAGACGGCGTTCAACAACCATTTGTGCGGCGTTTGCCGGACAGTTTTCTGAGGAACACACCAGCAGTTCCTGCTCCCTGCAGACCTCAGTCTAGAGCCTGCTGAAGCTCTTCACGGTGGATGGCTCTGCTGTGACATAGTTTCCAACTTCATAACAGCACGCAAGTGGTCCCGGTACAATGAGTGGACACACAAGAAATAAAGGAAGAGCGAGATCAAGGAAAGAAGAAACAGGGAAAAAGGCCAAAATGGGTGTCAGAAGAGACGTTGCAAGTAGGACTTGAAAGTAGATGTTTGGTGACTGGAATTAATGATGAAATAAAGTGAATGGAAGGGAATGGATGAAATAAGAGAACTAAGTAGAAGATTCAAAGCACAGTTCAAGGAGACAAAGTGAACTATTGTATGAAATGTGCAAAATTCCAAGCACTAGTGAACCAGAAGGGAAGCACGGAGTCAGCATTTCTCAAGGGAAAGGACTGAAGAAAGTGCCGTAGCCTCTAGTAGCAATATTGAATGATTCTATAGAGAAAATATTAAAAGGCACAGAGAGAATCAAAGAAATTAAAAGGATTTCACAGAAACAATATACCAAACAAATAGTCTGTGTTCAAGCATCTCAGGAGTTAGCCTGTGAAGAACCGATAGTATTTCAGGAAGAAGTCCAAGGTACACTGAAAGCATTAGCCCAAACCAGGGCTCCATTAGTTGACAGGCTATCAACAGATGTTTCAAAATACTGGTGCAATGCAGAAAGGGCTCAATTGTTTATGTGGAAGACAGCCACCTGGACAACTAAAGATACTCATATTTGTGCCCACAGCAAACAAAAGTGATGTAAAAGAATACATGTATTATCAAATGATATCATTAATATCACCCAATCATTACAACTTATACGCATAGCAACCTGTAGCACAGAGTAGAACGGTCTGTGTGAATTTCTCTGACTGTAAATCCCTAGACGAGCAAAACGTCTCTTCCCTCAAGGAGTAGGATGGTGTGTTCAAACTGTTGACTCCCAGTTAGCAGATGGGAGTGAGATTGGTTTGGTTTAAACAGCATTAAGCATCCAGGATGCTGAGAGAAGATGCTTCTGTTCTTTAAAGCTACCCCCTTGTGGAATTTGTGCTACAGTAACCCTGGAAAACAGACAATCATGCAGTCCTTTCAGTCTGACTGAAAGCAGCGGCATGCTAGCTGATGGAATGTCGGAAAGTAAGCAAGCCCCTCGGGCTGCAAACGCTCAAGGTATGACAAGGAAGAGCTGCTTTCTCGAACTAGTGGCAGCCTTAATGACAACGATGAGGCAAAGCTTTGTGGGCCTTCGTTTGTGGATGAGACACGGCGCAGCCCGAGAAGAGTAAGCCGCAAGCATCCGTTGTTATCAGAATGCAGAATGTGCAACGTATAATCCTAGAAAAATTTGAAGCATCAAAATTGAAATAGAACAAATAAGAATCAATACCCTTGGCATGAATGAGCTGATGACTGGGATTGCCCATTTTATTTCAGACTGCCAGATGCCCTACTATGCTGGGCATAACAAATTTGAAGATGAATGGCATTATATTATTATGAAACCTAATATTTTAAGATAGATCCTAAAGTAAAATGGCATCAGTGATAAGATAACATCCATATGCTTAGCAGGAAGACCAGTAAATACAACTTCACCAACCCCTAAGCCTTGGATGAAATAGCTAAAGAATTTTACTAACTTTTGCTCTCTGAAATGTATCCATGATTCAAAGCAATGCATTAAAAATTCTTGTAATTAAAATACAAATGTTGGAAACAGAAATGAAGGCTGGGAAAATATGTTAGTGACAGAAAAGAAATCAAAGATCACATGGTAGAATTTTGCAATATCAATGGCCTAGTCATTTTTCAGCAATGTAATGGGTACATTATAGGGGTACTTCACTAGAAGATATGCTCAAGAGTCAAATTGACTACATCTGTGGTAAAAGACTATGGAGAAGTTCAACATCATCAGTCAGTTCAAGACTGTGGGCCAACTTAGAAGAAACCATCAATTGCTCACAGAAAGTTTGATTGAAATTTAAGCAAGTCCACTGCAACCCAAATCTGACCTAGAGTATATTTCATTTATAGGTGCATACTTTTAAGGATTGATTCAATATGTTGAACATTAATGAACAAAGACTAGATGATTTGGGTGATGACATCAAAGATACCACTTGAAAAAAGTCATTAAATATATAGAGGGGGAAAAAGAGCTAAAGTGACTAGAAGAAAGGATCCATTGTGAACAGAAAATTCCAAAGGCTTGAAAAGCAAGAGTAAAGGAATATGATGAAATGTCAAAGAGCTGGAGTTAGAAAACTAGAAAGGATGTCAAGCTTGGTCAAAGAGAAGGAAGCCCAAGTGAGGAAGACCCTCGACAAGATGGATTGACACGGTCACTCTCACAGTGGGTTTATCTGTCCGGAATTCCGTGTGTCGAGAGCACTTACCTGTGCCATTGTACATGTTCCGGTCTAGCTGGATTTGTAAGGTAGAACTGCAGTCATGATAGTGAGTGGGGAGGAAGCATTATACAAGTAGGGAATGTTGTGTGTTCCATCGGTGCTATGCCGCACCCTGGCTGACTCATTCCTTCCTTGTGACCCCTCGGTGAGAGGATGTCCAGTTGTCTACAGGTGGGCTCCGTAGGAACCACTGTGAGGATAGTTTAGGACCAGGCAGGGTTTTGTTCTGTTGCACATAGTGCCGCTATGAGTTGAAACCAACTCAATGGCACCTCACAACAATTACAACAATAACAACCACATGGGCAAAATACTGAATTATGCAGAAAGCATCAAAAGATGGAAGTAGAAAATATTAAATATGGAAACAACTTTAAAACAGTCAAAAGGAACATCAAATGATAAAGTATTACATTTTAGCCTAACTCCATCTGCCGTAATTGACTTTACAATGCTCTCTGTCTGTTAGTAAGACCATTCCCTTCCCTGAGCCATGGTCAGAGGGGAATTCCCTGGAGTCTTACTTCACATGAGGGCACTGCCAATAGGCTGTGGGCATCTACTGTCATTCAAAGCTTTCTGAAAAGCAGGGGTTCAGAATTTAAGGTCTGATGCCATGTCCTCCTCCAGATGTGCATTTTATTATTTACAGTAACAAACCTTGGCTCATTGGTGTGCTTCTTCCATGCCGATGTATTTGATGCCTCATTTAGAGGGCCGCTTTTTTGAAGACAAAACTTTAAGGTCCCACAGTCCATTCTTTCTGATAGCTGGGCACCCTCTGGTTCCTTCACCGCACTTTGCTAAAGTGCCTGTATCTTCAGTGATCTTTTCATGAGGCTGAGTATCGATTGAAGTCATATCATATGAACTAATTGTCCTTAGTATAACCCCAAATAAATAATTCATCTATCTATATCTATGGTTCACTTTAGGGACATGGTTATTATTTTATGATAGACAACTTTATAAACTATCCCCATGAGGCAAACGGATTGTATTGGTGGTATCATTAACTGTGCCAGTGGTATAGAATTTAAAACTCTATTCAGAAAAGAAAATTATGTGTAGACCAACTTTTTAGACAAAAATACATGAACTGTTGACTTGTACATCTTAAGAATTTAAGTGACTAGAAACAATTTTACACAAAAAGTGAGGGTTGGGGATAAGGCAACACTTTTTTTTTTAGTAAATCATTTTATTTGGGGCTCTTACAACTCTTATCACAATCCATACATACAACCATTGTGTCAAGCACATTTTCATCATTTCAAAGCATTTTATTTATATTTGAGCCCTTGATATCAGCTCCTCAGTTTTTCCCTCCCTCATGAGTCCTTGTTAAATTATAAATTATTATTATTTTCATATCTTACATCATCCGCTGTCTCCCTTCACCTACTTTTCTGTTGTTCATCCCCCTCAGGGGAGGAGGCTTATATGTTGATCGTTGTGATTTGTTCCCCCTTTCTTCCCTCACCTTCCCCTTCCCTTCCTGGTATCTATTCTCATTATTGGTCCTGAGGGGTTTGTCTGTCCTGGATTACCTGTGTTATGGGCTCTTATCTGTAGCAGTGTATGTGGTCTGATCTAGTCAGATTTGTAAGGTAGAATTGAGGTCATGATAGTGGGGGAGGAAACATTAAAGAACTAGAGGAAAGTTGTATGTTTCATCGGTGCTACACTGCATCCCGACTGGCGTGTCTCTTCCTTGTGACCCTTCTGTAAGGGGATGTCCAATTGCCTACAGATGGGCTTTGGGCCTTCACTTCATAGTCCCCCTCATTCACACTGATAAGATTTTTTTGTTCTGGGTCTTTGATGCCTGATAACTGATCTCATAGAGACCTCGTGATCACCCTGACTGGTGTGCTTCTTCCATGTGGACTTCGTTGCTTCTGAGCTATAGGGCCACCTGTTTAACTTAACACCTTTCAGACTCCAGATGCTATATCTTTTGATAGTCGGCCACAATCAGCTTTCTTCGCCATATTTGTTTATGCACCCACTTTGTCTCAGCAATCATGTCGGGGAGTGAACAAAACAGAATGCCATTATTTGAACAAAGTGTTCTCTAGTTGAGGAAGTACTTGAGTTGAGGCTCAATGTCCATCTGCTACCTTAATCCTTAACATGTAAATATATGTACATAGATCTATTTCCCTCTCATTACACATAAATATATTTTCATGTATACATTCCTGTATTTAGACCTCTATAAATGTTCTTTGCCTCCTAGTTCTTTCCTCTATTTCCTTACTTTCCTCTTGTCCCACTATCATGTTCAGCCTTCATTCAGTTTTCAGTAATTTCTCACGGTTGCATTGCCCTTCATTAAGCCCCACTAGGCATCTTACACCCTTTTCTCCATCAATTTTAGTTCACTTGTTATTCTCTTGTCCCTGAGTTAGTTGACACCCCCCCATTCCTTTCTCCCACCTCCCCGTCTCCCGTGGCCCCCCAGACTGTTGGTCTTGTTGTTTTCTCCTCCAAATTGTTTATTCCACCTATCTTATTACATAGACATGCAGAGACAATAATAGGTGCAAAAACAAGGTAAAGTCAAACAAAACAACAAAGAAAGACAAACCAAACCAAATAAGCAATAATAAAAAGGAAGTCATTGACAAAAAAGGAAAAGCCTATAAATAGTTCCAGGTCCGTTTTTTGACCTTTAGGAGTGTTTTCCAGTCAAGTCTGATGTGATGCCATACTCTGTCCCCAAACTCTATTTTGAAGCCTGGTCTCTCTCTCCCTCTTCTGTAGAGATATAGACAATACTCTCCCCTTGGGGAGGTTCGTGTCCTGTCCCTCCCCCACCCCCATGTCTTTCTCTCTCTCTCTCTCTCTCTCTCTCTCTCTCTCTCTCTCTTTTCCCCTCCTATTTAGTTGACTGCCATACGTATTCCTGGATGGGGTTTGGCCCCTGCCATAGTACCTGGACCTCATCCCAGAAAAGTATGTACCATAAATACTTGTGTATAAGCCAAATTTTTCAGCACATTTTAAATGCAGTTTTGTGGTAAAATTAGGTGCCTCAGCTGATATTCAGTTCAGCTTATACTCGAGTTATACAGCACATAGTAGCTTTTCCTCTATGTCCCATTTTTTGTTTACCTCAGTGGACTCATGTTGTACTTGTCCTTTTGTGCTTGGTTTACTTTGCTCAGCATAATTTCCTTCAGTTCTTCCTATGTGGTGATGTATTTCATGCATTCATCACTGCATTTTAGGGATGTGTAGTACTCCATTATATGTATGTATGTACAGTTTTTTGATACATTCGCCGTTGATGGAAATTTGGGTTGTTTCCAGCTCCTTGCAATTGTGAACTGCTGCGGTGAACATTGGAGCACAGATGTCTGGGCTTGGTTTGTTTCTTGCCTCTTCTGGGTATATGCCCTGTAGGGGAATTGCGGGGTCATATGGTAGCTCAATTTCCATCTGTTTTAGATATCACCAAATCGATTTCCAAAATGGCTGTACATACCTACAGGTCCACAAGGAGACAAGAGTTCCTGTCTCCCCACAGCCCCTCCAATACTTGTTGCTTTCTGATTTTTTGAATTGGGCTACCTTTTGAGGGTGTTAGGTGGTTTCTCATTGTTGTTTTCATTTGCATTTCTCTTATGGCTAATGATCAGGAACATTTTCTCATATGTTTAATGGCCCATTCAGATGTCTGCCCTCATGAAATTTCTGTTCAAGTCCTTTGTCCACCTTCTTAGTGGACAATTAGTTTTTTCCTTATTGCAAGCTAGCAGAGTATTGTAGATTTAGTAATAAGGCCTTTGTCTGATGTGTTATTGCTTAAGATGTTTTCCCAGTCTGTGGGCTCTCTTGGTGAATTCTTTACATGTACTGAGGTGTTTTATCTTCAATGTATCCCACTTGTCACTTTGTGACTCCTCTGTATTTGTGTCCTTCCCCATTTCTGATAGCCTATGTATTCCCTGTGCCAACGTTCTCAGGTTTGTCCCAATTTGTTCATTGATGGCCCTAATAGTTTGGGGTTTTACCTCAAGGTCTGTGATCCACCTTGAGTTTATTCTTGTGCATGGAGTGAGGTAAGGGTCTTGCTTCATTTTTCTGAAGGTAGATATCCATTTTTACCAGCACCGCATATTGAAGTGGGCATCCGCGTCCCATTTGATATTTTTGGGGTCCTTATCAAAGATCAGTTGTTTGTATGCCGATGGTTTTTTTCTTGGTTTTCAGTTCTTTTCCATTGGTCTGAGAATCTGTCATTATAAGAGTAACACACTGTTTTGTATAATAGGTGAGTGTATAATAGGTTTTGTATAATAGCCACTGTGGCTGTATAATAGGTACTAAAGTCAGGTTAAGTAAACGCTCACAGTTTGCCCTTCTCCTTGAGGAGTTCTCTGCTAATTCTGGGCTTCTTCTCTCTCCATATGAAGTTGGTAGTCAGTTTTTTCCAATTCTTTGAAGAAAGATGATGGTATTTGTATTGGGATAACATTAAACTTATATAGTGCCTTGGGCAGAACTGACATCCTTACTATATTGAGTTTTCTGATCCACGAGCATGGTATATCCTTCCATTTGTTGAGGTCACTCTTGGTTTCTTGTAATAGTGTTCTGTAGTCCTCGTACAAATCTTTTCTTTTTTAGTCAGGTATATTCCTTGATATTTCTATTTATGCTGGGCTGTTGTGAAGGTACTACCTTTTTGATCACCTCTTCCATGATCTTGTCTGATGTAAATAGCAGTCTGATAGATTTCTGTTTGTTGATTTTGTATCCTGCCACTCTGCCATATTCCTCTATCTTTGTCGTCTTTGCTTTGCCTTATGTTGTAGCTAGGCTCTTCAGTATGATGTTAAATATGAGTGGTGACAGCAGTCATTCTTGTCTGGTCCCCTTTCTCAGTGGAATTGTTTTTATCTTTTCTCCATTGACTACCACATTGGGTGTTGGTCTTTCATATATAACTTGTATAATATTGATGAATTGTCCTTCCATTCCTATCTTCTTGAGTGTCTTAAACAGGAGTGGGTGTTAGATGTTATTGAATGCTATTTTTTTTCACATCTATCAACATTATCATATGGTTTTTATAATTTTTCATGTCAATGCGATAAATAATACTAATGGCCTTTCATATGTGGAACCATATCTCCATCCCTGGTATGAATCTCACTTGGTCGTGGTGAATTATTTGCTTGATGTACTTTTGTATCTTATTGACCAGTATTTTGTTAAGGATTTTTGCATCAATGTTCATTAGGGATATTTGTCTGAAGTTCTCAATTCTTGTGTGATCCTTGCCCACTTTAGTTATCAGAGTTATACTAGCTTCATAGAAAAAATTGCAAGTTTTCTGTCTTTTGTATGTTCTGGAAGATTTTGTGTAGGATTGGTATTAATTCTTCCCTGAATCATTGATAGAATTCCCCTGTGAATTCATCTGGCTGGGCAATTTTATTGTTGGTAATTCCTTGATAACCTTGTCTATTTCTCCTATTGCTATGGGTCTGTTGAAATTCTTGACATCCATCTGGGATTGTCTAGGGAGGGATTGTTTTTCAAGAATTTGTCCTTGTCTTCCAAGTTGTTGAATTCATTAGAGTACAGGATTTTTTAGTACTGTGTAATTATCCTTTTGATTTCATTAGGGTTCACTGCAGTGTCCCCTGTTTCATCCCTCATCCTTGCTATTGTAATTTGTTCTTTCCCTTATTTGGTTAGGTTTGCCAGCAGTCGATTCTGTTAATCCTTTTAAAGAACCAGCTTTTAATTATATTAATTTCTTCCATGGTTTTCTTGTTTTCCCTTTCTTGGATCACAGCCTGGATTTTTATTATTTCTTTTCTTTTGCTATTAGTAGGACTGTCCTGCTGACTATGCTTTAGTTGCTGTAAGTTTTGCATCAGCATATCAACCATAAGTCTCTTTTCCTTTTTCGTGTGTACATGTATTGCTATCAAACTTCCTCTGATAAATGCCTTTTCTGTGTCCCAAAGGTTTTTGTATGTTGTATTTCATTCTTATTGGTTTCTTAGGTCTTGTATTTCCCTTTGGTGCATGGCCTTTATCTCCTCTATCATTTCATCCTTTTAATGTATTGCTTCCCTCATATTCTGAATGACTCCAAGCAGCATTCTGAATATTTCTTTCTGTGGCATTTCAGTGTCTGCTTCTTCTATACATGTCGTTAGGTTCATGTCTTCTTCCAGCATTGTCTTTTGTTTCTCCTGCTTTTTCGTTGAGGTTGTTGGGGCTGGTTGCTGTTTCCGTGTTTTCTTAGAGGAGCCCAGCACCATTTTCCAGAGAGTCAAAGAATAATAGGCTCCCTCTTTGCAAGGCTGGTAGGAATGTTTTTTCAAACTACCTGTAGCTAATTACCCTGGGCGGGGGGACAGGGGGGTAGTTGGCTAATGTTTTATCTTCCTGTGGTTTTACTTTTACCCTGGTCAACCAGTATTCCATTATTTGGAGGGTGAGTTGGATGGTCCTCTTAGGCTATGCTGGTTGGGCAGTTGTGGGCCAGCGAGGTTGGCACTTCATTGGCTGATCTCCCAGGAAGCTGTGGCGGTGCGGCCCACAGTGACTTGGAGCACCTTAGATGGCTTGTTGTGGTGCCTGCTGCAGTGGTAGTGCTACAGAGGGCAGTTTTGTTGTACCCGCCTTGGTGTAGCACACCATGAACAGCAGGCGGAATTACCTTAGTTGGAGAGATCACCGGGGAGTTTGGGCAGAGGTTCCTGCAGCAGCATGGAGCACCACAAAGGGCATGCAGGAGTTCCCCCAGCCACTTGTAGGGCCTTGTAGGCCAGGGGGGTGTTATCCCAGCCATCTGAAGGGGAGATCTCCCAGTTTCTGGAGTACAGTGGAGGGCGGGAGTGACTTCCCTAGCCATGTGTAAGGACACTGAGTGAGGCAGGAGGCTCCCCCAATTGGGTGGGCGGAGTTGTCCTAGGCAGAGAGGATGGGCTGGAGGCTGGTAGTGGCGTGTGAAGGGAAAGAGAGGGAAAAGGGAGTAGGGAAAAAACAAACAAAGACAAATGAACTGGGGCCCCTGAGACTGTGGTGGGAAAGAGAAAAGAGATAGAAGAAGAAAAATGAAGAGAGAAAAAAAGTAAAGAGATGGCTGAGCCTTGATCACCTAATTGTGGGCCTGGAGGGGTTTAAATCCTGCTCAAAGGTATTGGGTGGGTCTGCCTGCTCTGGTGTAGAGCCCTGTGGATGCTGGGTGGAATTGCCCTAGTTGGCAAGATCACCACTGAGGCCAGGCAGAGCTTTCCACAGCAGCATGGAGCACTGGAGAGGCCTGGTGTAGCTGCCTCATGCTGTGTACAACACTGCCACAGAGGGCAGACTGGAGCTCCCCCTGCCTAGGTGTAGGGTAGTGGCTTGGAAGCCAGCAATGACATGTGAAAGGAAAGTGTGGGAGAAAAGAAGAAAGAAATTTTAAAAAACCACAACTGGGCCCTCGGAGACTGACTATGATGGAAAAGGGAGAAGGGAGAGAGAAGAAAAAGTACAGAGATAGCTGTGCCCTGATCGCTTGGCCATGGGGCTGGAGGGGTTTAAACCCTGCCCCAAGGTAGTGGGTGAGTGTGGTCGCTTTGGTGTAGAGTCCCACAGATGCCGGGTGGAATTTCCCTCGCAGGCAAGTCCGCAGCAGAGGTCAGGCAGAGGTTCGGCTGCAGGGTGGAGCACTGGAGACAACTGGTGTGGCTGCCTTGTGCCTATGCAGCACTGCAGTAGGTGGGAGGAGGTGCCCTCGGCCACACACAGGGTCACGGAGGACAGGCAAGGCCTCCCTCCCTGCCACAAGCACCGTAAAGGGCAGCAGCACTTTCAGTAACACTCATTCACAAAGCCAGAGCCATACCTGCCAGAATATTATTGTTGGATCTTTTTGGTTTGTTTCTTGTTTTTATTTTGTATTATTTTCTATATATGAAATACAAGATAAGTAAGTCTATATGCAGCAGCTCTCAACCTGTGGGTTGTGACCCCTTTGGGGGTCGAATGACCCTTTCACAGGAGTCTCCTGATCCATAACAGTAGCAAAATGACAGTTATGAAGTAGCAACGAAAATAATTTTATGGCTGGGGGCTCACCACAACATGAGGAACTGTATTAAAGGGTCACAGCATTAGGAAGGTTGAGAACCACTGGTCTATAAAGACAGGAATTGGAGTAATAATTACCTTGGGTTATGGCATAAGAGGTTGGGAGGAAATGGGGAGCCCCACAAAGAATACAAGAACACAGTAAATGCTTCACAGTCTAAACTATTGACCAACTCCCCGTCTGCTTATCTTTCCCTTGCTCTTTGATGTCTTTTCTCCCTCCTGTCCCTCACTGTCTTCCACTTCACCCACTATGTCTCTTCCATTGCTTTATCCTCACTCCCCTGTCCTCCAAAGTCTATCCCCTTATGTATGAAAACCTTTACTTATGCTCCTGTAACAGTGGTGTCATATAATATTGTCCCTTTTGTAATTGCCTACAGTCACTCAAAATACTGTTCTCTGGGTTCGCTCATGGCAGGAGGTGGTTCTTGGTTTTGTCATTGTGTTTTTTCAAGGTCCATTGCATTTCATTGTGTATGTTCCAAAGTTAGTTCATCCATTCTTCTACAGATGGATGCTTATATTGTTTCTGTCTTCTTCCTATTATGAACAGTATTGCAATGAACATGGGTGTGCACATGTCAATTCATGCTAAGACTCTTAATCATCTGGGCTAGATACCCAGAAGAGAGATTGGTGGATTGTATGGAATTTCTATTTCCAGTTGTTTGAGATAACACCATATCATCTTCTATGGGCGTTGTACATATTATAGTCCCAACAGCAGTATATGAGGGTTCCAATCTCTCCAGCACTTTTTATTTTCTGTTTTGTTTTTATCCCCAACTTAGCTACATGTATTTTTGAAAGCTGTGTGTAAGTAGAAATTTTATTTAAGTGAAATTATATAAATCAAATGTATTAAAATATTTTATCATGAGAAACTGTCATTATTTCTACACTCAATTGAAAAATCACCTCACATTAATATTTTTAATAAATTAGAATTTTATATGACAGAATTATATGAGTATTAAGTATTTGGATATAAAATATATAGGTTACATATCATTATATCTTGAATTACATATAAATATAATATATGGATATAAATCCATAGATGTATAAAAAAATCCTATATGGGTGTGTAATATCTCAAATATTATCCATGTTTTAATATATATCATATTATAATGAGCCCTGGTGGTGCTGTCAGGTAAGCATCAGATTGCTAACCTTGAGGTTGGTGATTCAAAACCACCAAACACTCTATTAAAGAAAGATGAGGCTATCTATTCCCACAAAGATTTACAGCTTCAGAAACCCCACATAGGATTACTATGAGTTGAAATTTACTATGGCCAGTGACTTTGGTTTGTATCATGTTATACCTGGTATATATATCTATTCTGATGTTTTATTTATTTACTATATGTTTTGACTTTTCAAGCACTCTACTTTGTCCAAACTATCATCTCACAATTTAAGGGGAGATGGGATTCTTAAAATCTTTTGAATATTCCAATTAGGGGCTGGTGATGTTCTCACATGCTTCGCTGTAATCATATTATTGCTAGAGCTGATTGCTATTTCTAAATTCAGTGTGCCAGCCGTGTTTGTGGTTCCTCACATCCCATGTGCAATTCCATCCCCCTGTCTCCTACCCCCTCACTTCCAGCAAATGTGTTTCCACAAGGATGACAATCTGATGGCCAATGCTGCTCTTTGCGAGAAAGGAACTCTGCCAGGGTAAAGGCTGCATTTCTACACCATGTCTTACAGGCCCTCTTCTACCCTTTTTCTCAGTCTTAGAAATCAAGTGCTTTTAAACATCTGTTTAAAATACACAGCATCTTGAGCAAATCAGGCAGTGAGTGGGGGTTTTGCACCTATAGCAAATACTCGTGGAGTTATATAGGAGGAGAAGAAGCAGACCAGATTACTCTATAAAACTATGTATTTTACTGAAAAGGATATTGAATCTCAGAAATGTTCAATGGTTTTCCTTCAGAATCAATGCGTTTGAACGATGGTGCTAGTGAAGAACATTTAAAGCACCATGGACTGCCCCCAAACCAAACAAATCTGTCTTAAAAGTACGGCCGGAGTCCTTGTTAGAAGTGAGGATAGGGAGACTTCCTCTCACATACTTTGAGCAAGTTGTCAGGAGAACACAGTCCCTGAACAAAGGCATTGCGCTTGGTAAAGTCGAGGCACAGCAGAAAAGAAGGGGAAAGTCCCCCAGCAAGACGGATGGACACCGTGCTCTAACAATGGGCTCAGACGTGCGCACGGTTGTGAAGACGGCCCAGGGCCAGGCAGTGGTCTCTTCTGCGGACAAAGGGCTGCCATCAGCTGGAACCAACTCAATGGCACCTGACAACAACACAGCGTGAAGATGACTAACTTAAAAATAAATTGAATTTTATTATTTGCTCTTTGCTTTGTTACCACAGTGACACAGACTGAAACCTATTTCCAATTACACTTGTATACACGAGTGTCTTTTTACCACAGGAAAAAGAAAAATGAATGAATTCTCTATATAAGAAAATAGTGCCTTTCTCCTTGTCATTTGAGTTCATACTAACTGATGGCCCAGAGGTCTTAGGAACATGCATCAGAAGTGTTCTCTGTTGCACGTTCTCTGTCATCATGTGTGAGCTGAGCATTGATGTAGCGTCCACTCATTCTCTCGGTGCAAGATAATTAGCCAACGTTATAAGATACTAAAGTTATGATACAAAAGTAAATGACAAATGTGTAAGGTCTGTGGTATAAATGCAGATATTTTACCTTGGAACTTCTGCATTACTGTGACACGACATTGCTCTTTTTCTAATTTAGAGCGCCAGATTCACAGCAAGAGACCGTATTTGCACATCCAGGCAAAACCTGAAAATCAGGGAGTGGGCCCTCAATCATCAACCTTAGTCTTACCATATACATATGTGTGTGTGCATGAGTGCATAAATATCTACAAGCACATATAATAAATAAAATAATATATGTACTGAACAATTATAAGGCACTTCCTGTCATTGAGGGTCACATGATCCCTTACAGAAGATAAAATCTTAATGCATCTAATCTAATACAAACAATACTACATAGCATATATACATAGCATATATACATAAAATGCTTCAGGAGCCAGAGAGTCAGATTCATCTAAGAGGACCAGTGTATCTTAGGATGACATCAGAGAGGTTTGTGTTTATGTCTAGGCTCTTCAGAGAAACCGCAGAACACAGAAAAACATTTTCTCAGCTTCCTCAACAAAGGTGGGAGACTCATACCGTTTCAATCTAGATTCAAAGAAATGTGGTAATTCATTATATAGTATGGATACCCTAGACTCTAAGGTAATGGTCTCAGCCTTCCTAAGGCCATGACCCTTTAACACAGTTCCTCATGTTGTGGTAGCCCCCAACCATAAACTTATTTTTGCTGCTACTTCATAACTAATTTTGCTACTGTTATGAATCGAGCGACCCTTCTGAAAGGGCAGTTCAACCCCCAAAGGGGTCACTGCCTTAGAGCATTGGTGCTTATTTTTCTCATGGAACTCTGGTGAAACATCTAAAATAATTTGGCAGAAAGAACAAAGTACTGGGGGATGTTTGGTTAGGCTTTAGCCAGGTTAAGTTAGATGTTCAACTTTCCTTTTCTGTGTTGTGAGAGGATTGGAGTGCCAAGTACCCACCACCACCACCTCCTCTACCACCACAACCACCACCACCACCACCACCACCACCACCACCACCACCACCACCACCACCACCCAAACACACACAGACACACACAGACACACACACACACATTGCAGTCGGATCAGTTCTGACTCAAAGCAACCCTGCAGGACAGAGTAGAACGAACTGCCTTTTAGGGTTTGCAAGGCTGTAATCTTTTTGGAGCAGACTGCCACATCTTCCTGGGTTTCAACCTCTGACACTTTGCTTCATAGTGCGGCCGTGTAACCATTGCACTGGGGCTCCTTCAAGAGAGAGCCAGCTGGATCAGAACAGGAGCAATTCATGGACAAGAGGGTTCACGTTTTCTTACTCTTTGCAAACATTTCAGACTGATTGATTTTTTTAAAGAAAGATAATTATGGGCATGAAAGGATACATTATTTCTAGAATATAAACCCACGAAGTCTGTGATAGACTAAGAAAACACATTCTTATTGAATCCTAATCATTTGATTAAGTCAAAACCAAACTCACTGCCAGTGAATTCACCCTGATTCATGGGGACCCTACAGAACAGGGTAGAACTGCCCCTGTGGGTTTCTGAAACTGTAACTCTTTAAGGAAGAAGAAAGCCTCATCTTTTTCCCATTGAGATACTGGAGGTTCTGAGCTGCTGGCTTGGTAGTTGGCAGCCAATGCATAGTCATTATGCCACTGAGGTTCCTTGATTTATCTCTGACACTAGAATCTGTCTTGGAGGTTCCTAGAAGTACAAACCATTATGTGCTCAACTACTGACTGATGGATTGGTGGCTCATGTCCCCCAGAGACCATTCAGAAGTAAGATCTGACAATTCTCTGCACACTGGGTTGACATGAGTCAGAATCAACTCTACCTCCACCACAACTAACTAGAGCAATAATACAAAAATTAGAATATGTATGATTTCATCTACAATCTAACACCCCTTCTGAGAACAGCAATAACTTAGTATTTGGATGAAGCTGATCCATTAAACAATTCCCTCATCTGGTCACCAAGTTCTCCCAGGGACCCTTGTTTTAGTAAATTACAAATAGCCATTTAGAGCCAACTGCCTTTTTCTTACAAATCACTCCATTGTGGGTGGTGATTGCACAATTCTTCTTAATATGATTGAATGATTAAATTGTATGGTATGTCAATTATATGCCATACAATTTAATTTATTTTTTAAAGAGAATGGTAAGTGGCTTGAAACAGACTGTAGTCGAGAGAGAAGAAATAGTGTTATCTATAAAGCAGAACTTTCTGAGGCCTATGAATAACACATGCTTACCTGATACCACACACCCAGAAGAATCTCATATTATTGCTATACATTAATGATAACAAGGGCTTTACCTTGGCCACCAATGTACATGTGTCCAGCTGATCACAGATGAGTATCGGCTGTCTTTGCACTGTCTGTACGTTTGAGGCACAGCCTCTCTACCTGTGCAATTCAGATAGACTCACAACTATTATTATTAGCAGATTTACAAGCTGAGTTTGGGCAAAAGCATTGTTATATTGTCTATAAATATAGTTTTAAAAGACATTGAAAATAGACCATTTTCCAAATATGTGTAAAACACCGGATTCCATATATAAGCCATTTTCTTAAAATATTAGTTTTCATATATGAAATCGCTTTACATTAAATGCGACATTATTTGAATGAAGTCCCTAAAATTTACCCTTTTCTGGATTGTTTGTTATACCGGCCACTAATCTGAGTTCACCTAGAGGCTCCTTAGAACAAAATCTTGGTGTTCTATTTCCAAGCAAGGAGCAGCCCAGCCCTTGAAGGAGCATATTTCTATTCTCATAACCAAAGGGTCAGCAAAAGTCAGAACTGATTACATGAACAGCAGACTTCACCCAACACATTGAACACTGAAATGAAATATTCTTGATCCCAATGGAGGACACTGTTCAATTACTTTCCTTCATCATGAGCACTTCTTGACTCCTGTGGAGGAATACAGAATTATTAGGTCTACATTCCAATATCCATCTACTGCTAGTAAAGATATCTTTTGTTTCACATTCGAATTTCTGGTAGCTCCCAGCTGATGCAAAGCTACAATTGCTTTTGAATCATCTTCAGCAAAATTTTACTTGATTGTGATAATAAATGCTATTGTTCAATAATATCAGTATTCCATTGAGTCACCTTTCTTAAAGGTAGATGTAGCTGCCTGTCAGCTGGCCAGGTAGTTATTCTCCAGATTTCTTGGCATAGACATATGAGTGCTTTCAATGATGTTTTCATTTAATAAAACTTTTCTATTGGTATGCTGTCAATTCCCGGAGCCTTGTTTCTTCCTTCATCATATTCGGAATAATATGCTACCTTTTGAAATGGACAAATATTGGCAAATTTGGGGGGAGACAGTATCTCTGTATATTCCTTCCATATTCTTGATGCTTCCTGCATTGTTCCGTATTTTGTCCATCAAACAAAAACCCAAACTCACTGCCTTCAACTTGATGCCGACTTGTGGGGCCCTTTAGGACAGCATGCCACTTCCCCTTTGAGGTTCCAAGACTGTAACTGCTTGTGGAAGCAGCAAGCCTCATTTTCTCCTACGGAGTGGCTGCTGGCTTCAAATTGTTGACCTTTTGCTTCGCAGCCCAATGTATAACGACTATGCCACCAAGACTCCATGGAATCTTTCGATAATACAAGTTGAGGGTTGAAATTTTGCTTCAGTTCCCAAATCTTGACGTATGTTGAGCTTGTTCTTCCCTTTTGCTTCTCTAACTCCAGGTCTCTGCACATTTCATTATAATACTTTACTGTATCTTCTGGAGATAGCATTTGAAAGTTTCTACTTAGTTTTTCATTTCTTCATTTATTCCATGTAGCTCCTCTACATTCAACAGCAAGTTTCATAGTCTCTCCTGTCATTCACTCCCCCCCCCCTCCTTTCCTGTATTTTTAAAGTCCCTTTTTCCTTCTTCATATATGGTATTCTTGATGTCATCTCCTAACTTGTCATATCTTTGATCATTAGTGATGCTTATATGTGTTGTATATAGGAAGAGATTTGTATCAAAAAACAGTTGTAGAAATAGCTAAGTCCAATTTTGTTCAAGTCAGGATAGTCTGCTGAGGGCTTCTGGGATCAGCAGGAGATTGAGGAACTAGACCATGATGATGAAGAGGAGACAGCAGCAGGCACAGGCTGGTGGATGCAGATGTCTGAAGTTAGCCAAATGAATTCACCACCTGAAGTCTGCTAATGGTTCTGGGATCAGCAAGTGACAAAACATGGGATTGAGGAAAGAGAAGCAAAATCCAGTTCTGCCAGAAGGTGAAGATGCCCCAAAGGATTCAATTCCCTTTGGTCTCTCTCATACAAAAAGGCTATGTCACCAAAGAGGTGTCATCAGGCTACAACCTAATTACCAGGTTGAGCTTTACCCCACCCTTATCCAGGAGTATCTAATTAACATAATCTGCAACATTCACAAGAACTAAAGTGTGCTTCACCCAAGTCATGGTATTTTCCATTGCCGAGAAAGTTGAGTCAAGAAGGCCAGAGAAGAATTGAGGCATTTGGGTCAGAGAGTCGGTAGACAGTGCTGCAAGGGCATAAAATACTGAAGTGTCGGGGCTGCTAGAGAAACCAGCCTGTGTCTGCCGGAAGATAGCCAGGATGCCACTTAGAAGTGAAGATGAAATATAGCCAGGATGCCACTTAGAAGCGAAGATGGTGAAACTTTGTCGGCTATATTTGGAAAGGCTATCAAGACAACTGATCCCTGGAAAAGCACATCATGTTAAGTAAAGCAGACAGCGTTAGTCTGGGTAGACTAGAGAAACAAACTCATAGACACTCATAGGTGTATAGGAAAAAGCTTTATATACAAGAGCAATTGAAAATTGAGAAAATATCTCAGCCCAGTCCAGACAAGTCCATAAGTCCTATACTAGTCCACATGTCTGATACCAATCTATAAAGTCCTCTTCAGACTCATAAAACACATGCAATGATGCCGAATGCAGGAAGATCACAGGCCAGTGGGTGGGAAGTCTTGTGTATCCAGTGGCCTTGTAAGCATCTCAGCACTGGTAGGTGCTCTGCATGGCTTCTCCAGCTCCCAGGGCTGTGGTTGCGTCAGGGTGGCTTTTTATCAGAAATGTCTTCCAGGGAGTGAGCATGGGTCCAGCTTCCAGCGAGCTATTTATCTCTTTAGATCAGCGGTTCTCAACCTGTGGGTTGTGAACCCTTTGGGGGTCAAATGACCCTTTCACAGGGGTCGCCTGATTCAGAGCAGTAGCAGAATTACAGTTCTGAAGTAGCAATGAAAATAATGTTATAGTTTGGGGGTCATCACAACACGAGGAAGTGTATGAAAGTGTTGCAGCATTTGGAAGGTTGAGAGTCTGCATTAGAGTCTCCAAATGAGGTCATGAAGCTGTGACCTGATTGACAGGCTAAACTCCACCACTTCACTCTTAAGTCTCAAATTGACAACAGATTATGTAACTACCACACAGAGTGTCACCAGAAAAGAAGTAGAAGAAGGGGGGGGGGGAGAAAGAGGAAAAGGAGATTTTAAACTTTTTGAGTCAGATTATTATTGATTATATGCATTTCTGTCTTTTCATTTTGAGCTATGCCTGTCTTCAAAAGAAGATCTCAAATACTGCTCCATCTAAGTTCATAACATCTCTACCCTGAGGCGGCCACTCTTCCTCAGCTATAATTGGTCTTCCAGTTGTGCCAAATGATATTCTGGCACTGTAACAACATTTTGTGACTACACATATGACTTTCGGAACCTCATCCCTCAGAATTGAACCTTCTCTTCCTCCTCTGTTCTTGGTCTGGTAGCTCCGCTGGAAGCTCTTTCCCAGAGCGATTCTGCTGGTACTTGAAACACCAGTGGCCTAACTTCCATCCACACAGCAACATGCAGTCACCACGTGACAAACTGAGAGTCGAGTGGGGATGCATGTGGTGTTTGTATGCAGTAAAAGTGATGGTCACCACTGCGCAGTTGCCCAAAGGCTATATTCCAACCATTGCTTTTCTTCGACATGATTCATGGCTCAGAAATGAGGTGTTAGATGAAGTTAATGAAGACACAGGAAAACTTCGGTTAATTACAGGCTACGGGAAACTGATAATAAGTAGGTTGAACATTGATGGAACTGGTACTAAAACACAATTT
Organism: Tenrec ecaudatus; assembly: GCF_050624435.1. Classification (NCBI taxonomy): domain Eukaryota; kingdom Metazoa; phylum Chordata; class Mammalia; order Afrosoricida; family Tenrecidae; genus Tenrec; species Tenrec ecaudatus. The sequence goes on along the minus strand of NC_134542.1, from coordinate 72,115,335 downwards.
TGGAAAATGGATTGATTTAAGCACAGCCTTTTGTAATTAAAATTCAATTACTATGATATAGAATGTGCAGATATTGCCTAGTGAATATGACAATGTTAAAAATGGTGAATTTAAATAGTCCAATAAAATATTTATTTACAGTCCTCTCTTCATGACTCCCCCTCGCCCCCATCCCCGGATTGGTGACTTCTGAAAGCTTTCCTGACATAAGCTTTTGTATATTGAAAAAAAGGGAGGTGATTCGAGGCAGCTTGATGAGCTCCGACACAGGTCAATTCCTCATAGAACTTAGCAGAGAAAAGGGAATCAGTTACTGCACTTAGAAGATGCATGTACTTAGAAGACAAGCTTCAATGGAAACCTCTTTTACCTTTAATTATATTTTCAGACTTACCAGAGTTTCTGCAGAAGTTCGGGTAAACTCTTCATCAGTAGATGTATGGATTTTTCTGTGACAATTTTCAACAGGGAACCGTTTTCTTTCTCAGCTAATCACTGAAACATTTACTGATTTGGACTCCAGTGAATGTTTCTCATGATGTGCATGCGTTTGCTTCTCCTGAAGAAATATGCACATACGCATTTTGAACGTGTAGATATGATATAGTTACATTTGTTTTGATTCTTTCTTTTAGAACAGAGTAGATTTTCCAGCAGAGCCTACTTCTCTGGTCAGCAAAGGATTCACAATTCTGGGTTTTCTTTTCCAGACTGAGTTTGTTTTGTGTAGGAAAATTGACCCCTGCACTCTGGACTTGAAGAATCCGAGCGATTTCACATTGTGTGGGTCAAGACGTGACAGGATGGCTCTGGGTTTTGCTCAGATAGTTTCTGTTCCCAAAGCAGCAGGAGGTCTTCCCATTTCTTAGAGCTCTCTTGTAAAGTGCACCATAAAAAGTCATTATAAAATCTGACCTGCCATGTGGGTCATCTTCACGATCTACACACACACAAACCCCAGAAAAGAAAAACAGAGTCCTTTACATGCGTGAATCCCTGAAGTTGCTTTCAATGTGTGATGTGTTAGACCAGCTTAAATCAAACGTCAAAAACATACAAACTTACTTCATTCATAGAGCCTCGGTGGCCCTGTGAGCTAAGCATTGGGCGGCTAAGCTGTCAGGCTGGTGCTTTAAACCCACTAGCCATTCGGTATGAGGCAGACAAAACTGTCTTCTCTTAGAAGGATTTACTGTCCAGAAAACTCTTAGGGGCAGTTCTGCTCTGTTCTATATAACGTTGCTATAAACCCTGACAGTAGTTACACTTTGGGCTGCTAACTACCAGGTCAGTAGCCTCCGGAAATCACCTTGGGACATCTCCTTGGAGAAAGAGGCGGCTTTCTAGTCCCTTAAGGCGGGGTAGAAAGTGGGGACCAATTACAAGGATCTGTCTATAACCTCCTCCCTGGGGGGTGGACAACAGAAAAGTGGGTAAAGGGAGACATCAGACAATGTAAGACATGACAAAATAATAATAATTTATAAGTCATCAAGAGTTCAAGAGGGAGGGGCGAGCGGAGAGGGAGTGGGAAAAAATGAGGAGCCAATACCAAGGGCTCAAGTAGAAAGCAAATGTTTTGAGAATGATGATAGCAACAAATGTACAAACATGCTTGACACAATGGATGGATGCATGGATTGTGATAGGATTTGTACGGGCCCCCAGTGAAATTATTTTAAATAAAAGAGAGAGTGACAGACTCAGAACCCCACAGGGGCTGTTCTACCCCGCCCAGAGGGTCTCTGAGTTGGCATTGACTCCGCAGTGAGGTTTTGTTTGTTTGGATGAATTGGAATGGACTTGAGTGCTGTGGGAATACTTCGTTGAGAAAATATAAGCCTTAGGAAGCCTTGCACGGTATTAATTCTGACAGTGTGGTCTAGGCTGAAGGGTTTATCTTCTTTCTCTGAGCTAGGCATTCCTCCTCTGCGAAGCAGAGGTCACCATAACCACTTACTAGCGAGGAATATTCTCACCAGGAGCCCGAGCGGGGCATTGTCTTAAGTGTTAACTGAACGGCTTTGGGTTGGAGCCCAAGAGCTGCTTCTCAGAAAGAAAGCCCCAGTGACCTGTGCTTGTCAAGGTTTCAGCCCTGGGACCCTCGAGCAGTTGTCCTGTGTCCCAGAGAGTGCCTACGAATTGGAATAACCTAGACGACCCCCAACGATGATATCAAAGCATTGCCATCGGGAATTAAACGAGATGGGATCTATAAAGTATCCAGTTCCCCATGTGATATTTAAACATGCTTTTAAAATAAAGATGATCACTTTGACGGTAATCATGATAATTATTATTCTTTTTATGATTTGCCTGTGTTCCATCCCTAAGGAAACCCCTGGTGGCTGTAGTGGGTTGTATGTGGGGCTGCTAATGGCCAGCTCCGCAGTGCAAAACTACCACGGATCCTCAGGAAAATGTATTCTGCTCCCATCAAAGCGTACAGTCTTGGGAAGCCAAAGGAGCGGTTCCCATCTGTCCTATAAGGCGGCTATGAGGCAACATTGACTCAATGGCATTCTATGGCAGTGAGTTGGCTGGTTTGGAAGAGAAATTCATCATACGCATCATTCCCATTTGTTCTTGTGTCACTCCCAGATAAGTAATTCCAATTCACAGGGGTCTCCTGTGTCACAGGAGAACTGCCCAGTTGGGTTTTCTTGGTTGTGATTGTCACGAAGTTGTCACCAGGTCGTCACCACAGGCAGATTTGAGCCACCCAGTGTGATGGGCCACTTGCTCCACCCACTAGGGTTCTGATCACACTGTGATGGTGACACAACCTCTATGCATTTAGTGTCTGTCCTATTCTATTGAGTTGCACGCTGAAAGCAATTTTGTACACGTGATAAAATAGCATTTCCTCGTTTGAGAAATACAGTGTTAGGAGCACCATGACTTTGCCACTTTTTGGTGTCCAACAATCCGGTATAGTAAGGTGACTAAAAATCAGTTCTTTTAGAGGCTGCTATGACATGCTATCATTGTATTTTGTAATCTTCATGTGGAAAAAGGAGCCCATGTGGTATAGCAGGGTATTTGTTGTGCTGAGAACCACCAGGCTGGCAGTTCAAAACCACCAGCCACTCCACTGGGGAAAGAAGAATCTCTCTACTCCTATAAAGAGTTACAATCATGAAACCCAGAGGGACAGTTCTACTCCACCCTCTGGGGTTGTCATGAGCCAAGGGTTGACTCAATGGCAGTGGGTTTGGTGTGGTTGGTGTTAGTCTGGGTAGGCTAGAGAAACAAATTCATAGATGCTGTTACGTGTGTAAGAAAGAGTTTTATATACAAGAGCAATTGAATATTGAGAAAATACCCCAGCCCACTCCAGATCAAGTCTCTATGTCCGATATTAGCCCACATGTCTGATACCAATCTATAAATTCCTCTTCAGACTCATGAAACACATGCAATGATGCCAAATGCAGAAAGATCACGGGCCAGTTGGTGGAAATTCTTGTGGCTTTAGTGGCATTGAAAGCATCTCAGTGCTGGCATGGGTCTCCACATGACTCCTCCGGCTCCAGGCTCTAGCTGCATCAGCATGGCTCCATCAGGTTCATCATCAGTCATGTCTCACAGGGAGAGAGTGTGTGTCCCTCCTCCAGCAAGCTATCTCCTTAGTGCCTCCAAATGAGGTCATCAAGCTGCAACCTGAATGACAGGCTAAACTCCACCCTTTCACTCTTAAGCCTCAAATGGACAACAAATTATATAACTACCACAGTTGGGTTTGGTCTTGTGGAAATGAATTATAACAATATATGCTGTTCTATCCTAATCACTTAAATAGAATCAGTTATGAGTAAATCCATCTAATGATGTTTCATAATTGTGATTCTTAGACTTAAGAAAGACTGTGCTGGGCATTAACAAAGCTACAGAGTAGGAAGTATTTTAAATTCCCTATGTCTAGAATATTAAAACAAAAAAATTATTGACTACACCCCTAAGCCCTAAATAATTATATAAAAATTGTCAACAATTTAATTAAAGTAATTTTAGTACAATGTTATTCTTAACAATAAACCCACATGCCAATACATTTTGGAAATGCCAGACGTTATATAATATCCTTTAAGTCTTATTAACATGGTTTTAGAGTCCACACGGTATGAGAAAAGAGAATAAAATTTGGAGGAAAAATAAGGAAGCAATGTTTTTAAGTTTGGTCTAATAAGGGAATCATATTGATTAACTTAATATTCATATTGATTAACTTCATATTCATCAGTGTATAAAAAATGAGCATCTTCGAATGCTGTCTCAAATGTCTGCAATAATTCAATGTAATCTAATTCAGTTATAGAAGGATTAGAGAATTCCACTTAAGTATTAATTCTAAAGAAGAATACAATTTGTCTTATTTTAAAACTTTGTTTTTTAGTGCTGTATTTTCAATGTCAGATTCACTGTAACTAGAGACCGAGCCACTGAGCGAATCACTTGATCTTTAATTAGGTGAAGAGTAGTTATTTCCCAGTAAGCCAGCAGAGGGCAGCAAAGCAATAGCTATTGACGTTATCTCTGAAACAAGGGCTTCAGTATGGTTTGACCCCAGTTAAGAATTTGCATTTCCGCTCCAGTTTTAAGGAATCAAACTCTACGTTTTAACAAGCTTTCTAGGTGATTCTTCTAGATCATCCCGGGGTGATGTTAAATAGCACACCAATCAACCAGGTATCTTGTAAAACTAGATTCTGATTCAGTACCTCTGGGGTAGAATGGAAATTCTCAGCATGGGGTTGAACCAGAATGAGCCAGTGGCAAGGCTTGCTCTCAATTCAGTTTTCTTTCAGGTCTGGGGCCTGGAGGGAAAGTGGCAGAGCTTGAGCGGGATGGATGCAGCCCATCATAGGTGGTTACAGATTGAGTACAGCGCATCCAGAGATACAAGAGACTCACCCTGATCCTCACTCCGAATCGCATAGATGCAGGCTCCTTCACAGTAACTCTGTAGGACAGACTAGAACGGCCCCTGGGGGTTCCGGGGCTCACATCTTCACAGGAGCAGAACACCTCATCTGACACTCGCAGAGCAACTGGTAGGTTAACAGCAGTTGGGGTTAGGCCCAAGGAATAACCTCGTATGCTCCCAGGGACCCCACACAAGAGCTTAGGTAGCTCTATATACTTCTTTTAGATAACTCTCTCTATATATACTTCTACCCTAGCCTTTAGCATGGATCACAACTCAATGTAAGGAAAGCCAAAATCCTCATAACTGGACTTATAGGTAACATCATGATAAACGGTAAAAAAAAGATGGAAGTTGCCAACAATTTTGTCTTGATTGGACCCACAATCAGTGCTCCTGGAAGCATCAGTCAGGAGATCAAACAATGATTTCTAGGTGATTCTTATAGATGCATTGCACTGGGTTAATCTGGTGCACAAGGATTCTTTAAAGTTTTTAAAAGCAAGGGCATTACTTTGAGGACTAAAGTGCCCTGACCCAAGCCAGGGTATTTTCCATCACCTCATAGGCAAGTGAAAGTTGGACATTGAATAAGGAAGACGAGAGAGAATCGATTCATTTGAATTATGGTGCTGGCTAAGAAGATTATGAACTGCCAAAGGAACAAACAAATCTGTCTTGGAAGAAGTACAGCCCGAATGCTCTGTGGAAGCAAGGATGGGGAGACTTGATCTCCCATGCTTTAGACAGGTCATCAGGAGAGAACTGTCCCTGGAAAAGGATGTCATGTTTGACAAAGTAGGGAAGGGAGCCCAAAAGAGGAAGACTCACAGGATGGACTGACCTGTGGCTAGAACGATGGGCTCACACATAGAACCATTGTGAGGATGGCACAGGACTGGGACATTCCATCCCATCGTCCATAGTGTCGCTATGAGTCGGAACTGACTTGACGTACCTAGTAACAACCACCACGCAGAAAAGAAATATGCCCTGGTGGCACGGTGGGTTAAGCATTGGGCTGTTACACTCAAAGATCAGCAGTTCAAAACCACAGCTACTCCTAGGAAGAAAGAAGAGGCTCTGTCTGCTCCTGTGAAAGTGTAAACCGCCTCAAAACCCAGCCATCTGGAACAGTTCTCTCTGCCCCCGAGGGTCTCTATGGGGGCAATCCACTTGATGGCAGCTGGAACCTAGAAAATTTTCATTTCTGCGAGAAAAGTTAGCAGTTGGCATAAGCTGGGAGCACTAATGGCCACAGGGGGATGGAATTATTTTTGCCTGCCATTGGTATATAGGAGAACACTGTACACTTAGTCCTGGAAGCAAGTAAAAAAAAAAAGAGAGAGGGAGGGGTGCTTTCTTTCCTCCGTCCATTCATCAAGCCATTGGGGGCAATGAAAAATACTGTTATGAAATACTTGCTTAGCAAATGTCGACCTTCTTTAAGGCTCTTCATCTAGTGGGAGGTCCTTATGCTGCTGGTAAATTTTGGAGACAGGGAACAACAGGATGTTTTCTCTCCAACAACTGCTTCTATTAAGCTCCTGATGCGAGGCTAGGAGGGCTGTGATTAGCATCCTGCTGCCATGATCCACCCATTGCTGACAAAGGCTTCCAGTGTCAGCTCAAGCAGAGAGAGAGAGAGAGAGAGAGAGAGAGAGAGAGAGAGAGAGAGAGAGAGAGAGAGAGAGAGAGAGAGAGAGAGAGAGAGAGAGAGAGAGGCTGAAGACTCGAGGCGTTGTACCTGATAACCCAACTGCGAGAATTGATGTGTGCAAGCATGTCATGCTATCCTCTAGCTTTCTATTTGTGATGTTAACTCAACAAATATCCAGTGTGTTGCTACTAAATGTATGAAATTCTACTGTACGCAAATGTAATGAGGGATGCAGTATGGCAGGGATACAGAGAAACAGCAGGCCAGGCACTGCGAAATGTCTTTACTTCTCCTGGAATTATGATTTCTGGGGTTCATAAAGTTGGAGAAGAACCCTGATGGTGCAAGGTATGCATGGAGCTGTTAACTGCGAGGTCAGCAGTTCAAATCCATCAGTCACTCTAAGGGAGAAAGAGGAGGCTGTCGGCTCCCCAAAAGATTTAAAGTCTTAGAAACCCTATTTTAGAGTACAAAGGATACCCCCCAATCTCAAATACAATATAAGGAGAACATTTACTGTGTCTTACAGAGGAAACACGGACACAACATCTGGAAGAAATCATAATGGCTCCGAAGGGTTTTGCTACCAAAAAAGACTTCAAAAGGACTTGGGAAAACAAAGCAATGGTCACAAAATCATGACCGGTGACAGAACATTAGATCACAGCAACAGGTGGGCTAAAGCTGTAGAAGGCAACAGTGGGTGTGAGCCCATCACTGAGCCACAAGCATTATGTCACACAGGAGAGTTTACAGAAAGAAGGGCCTTCCGTTGAAGGTGGCCAGAGCAGGACTCATGACTCACCTGATGCCCAGAGCAGTGATCTCCACTAAGGACGCATCCAGACCAACCCCTAAAGGAGATCGGTCAGGATACTGGAGATAAGCCACATTGTCACACACTCTGCCAAAGGATAGGACAGCTCCCATCGCTGGTCAAGGGGTAGAAGGAATTCCAGGGAGGTTTAATCCACAGGGGGCACTTGGCAAATGACTTTTGGACTTTCACTGTCATCCAAAGCCGCACAACCAGCTGCTCCGAATTTTAGCTCTAACACCATTGTTAGAGGTCACAATGGCGTCCCTAATCCAGATGATGTGCCTTTGTCTTGTTTTTGTCATCTTAAAGACTTCATTAGTGTACTTCTTACATTATGTTTGAGATTTGGGGTCTGCTGTGTACCCTAAAACAACCCAGAGGGGAATTCTACTCTGTCCTCTCATGGATGTGTGTGTGGGCAGTTGGAATTGACCTGATGGCAGAGTTTGTTCATTCTTTTTTTCAAGTTGGAGGGACCAACGAGGCCACTTGCCTGTAGGTCTCCTTTTGAATCTGGAACCTTTGAAGGCACTGGTTCCTAAAAAAATCACAGCTGAGTCAAACCATGGTAGCAATGCAGTTTTGCCTTGGTAAATGTGCTTTTTCAAAGAATCCCATTGATTCAAGGACATGGAAACTCTAAAGGCCAACCTGGGCACTGAGTTTTCCAGTAAATCAGTAATCATTTTAATTGTTCAAAATAATGCTCTATGGTTTTCTTCCTGGTCAGGAATGTTTTTGGGTTTTTTTAGTTTTGCTATTGTTCCAGCTATTTTTCTTTTATTTTTTTTCTGAAACCTGTAACATTTTTTTAATGAACAGCTTCAGAGTAGATCTAAATGTAACTTTTGTAGCTCCATTTTTTTCTTTCCACATAGAGACTCCAATAAGATGTACTATTAGAAATTTGGAAGGACACTTCACTTTTGGAATATTTTTGACTCTGATTTGCAAATTGTATATTAAATTAGCTTGAATATATTTAGCTTATTGAATAAATAAGATTTTTGTTTTAACATCACCTTTCTTGAAGAGCTTATAGATGTATTATGGAAAGAATGCTTACACAAACACAAGAAATAAAATACAATTTAAGTTCTACATTTGGAGAGACTCATGTCCGAAAGGAAATGTAATGTAGACATTAAAATGCTTCTGCTTGATTTCCAAGGGAGGCATGAAAATTCCTCGGGCAAAAATGCATACCGAAAAAGACTCTACCTTCCTGCCTGTGATAATTTACATACCCCAAGTGGGTTAATGAAATACTTATCACTCTATGCACATTGTGTCCTTCCCATGAGTCAGTTCTTCTACTTTCTCATCTTGTAGATAAAGCTATTAGAGGTTGAGAAATAAGTGATTAGTCTCAACTGTTAGAATCAGAGTGGCAGTTGACTCTACACGCCTTGAATTTTTGTCTTCTTCTCAATCATAGTTCTGTGAGCCACGTAGTAAACCTTCAAAAATAAACATTTGGCAAACCTTCAATGTTAACAGTTGCACTAAATGTCAAATGAAGCATGTTAACTAATTTATGATAACTTTAAAACCCTTTTCTATTAGGGGTGAGATGATAAAGAAAATCAAGAATGGCAAAAGCGGATTAGATTTTCTGTGCACTGTGATGACCACGTTGAGATGACATGAAGCAAAGGTCAAATTTTAAATTCAGCAATTCAAAGCAAGCAATGCCTACTGTTGTCAGCATTCCTCCCTGATGTTAAAATTGTATTGATGCTACCCTTGTTCTAGGACAGAGATAATGCCTTCTAAAACTCTTAATAGTCTAAAACAATGTTGTACCCGTTAAGAGAAAAGGCTTAACTTATCCAACACTGATCCTCTGCAAGCTGATCTCAAAGAAAGGAGTTAAACTCCTTGCTAAGCTCGAGGGAACTGGCTCTGACTGGAGCTTAAAGTAATTAATTCAGGTCAAGGATACGTTTCTGATTTCAGTTTCCAGAAGATGTCAAGAGGAAAGGCTTTTTTACTTTACCAATATGTTGGCTGATATAGCTAATTTTGCCTTACCGCTCATATAATAAAAATGCAACTATGAAATTTGGACCTCAGCTTCCAGTCATCATGGAGCTGAGAAGGCAGGATAAAACTGGGGCAGTCGGTCTCTTCCTATAGTTCTGTTTGTTAGTTTGGGTTGACTAGAGAAACAAATTCAATGATATACATATGTGCATAAGAAAGAACTTTATATTAAAGAGCAATTGTACATTAAGAAAACGTCTTAGCCCAGTCCAGGTCAAGTCCATAAATCCAATATTAGCCCATATGTCCATTACCAGCCTATAAATTCTTCTTCTGATACACGCAGCACATGCAATGACACTGAATGCAGTCAGAAAGATCACAGGCTAGTGGGTAGAAAGTCTTGTGGATCCAGTGGCAGTGGAAGCATCTCAGTGCTGGTGTGGGTCTCCATGAGGCTCCTCTAGTCCCAGGGCTCTGGCTTCATCAGCTGTAGCACATCTGACTTGTCAGCAGGAAGATGGAGCAGAAAGTGTGTGTCTGACATCCAGTGAGCTACTTATCTCCATTGCACCTCGAAATATGGCGACCAGATTGACAGGCTAAACTCCACCCCCTCATTCTTAATACTCACAAGTTAACACCAAAGTAAATACCACACATTGGTTTCATGATTCTTTCCTATAACAATAGAAGAATCAATATGCTTCTAATTCTTCAGGTTAGAAACTATAGACTGAGAGAAAGGGTGTCTTCACCCTTATAGCACTGCAGGGTGGGTATGATATATGAGTACTTAAGATAGAGGGAGGATTCAAAAAGCAACGTGTCCATTCAAAGAAAATGATGTAGAACACTCCTGCCTGTGAATTTAGGATAGTAAAGCTGTCAACCTAGTGGAATTATCCCTGAACCACTGAGGCAACTGTTCCACTTGAATCATTTAGTTACTCAGGAATTAGGCAGAAATCTTACTGTTCAGTGAAGATGACTTTGAATACAATCCAACCACTGAATTAGGAGGGTGGACCATCTGCTATTGGAATATTCAAACCACTCCCTCTGATAATGCTGAATAATTTATTCATGTAATTTAGGTAGGATATCTCGGTATTTCCATCCCATAATTCTTCCTGAAGATTTAAGGGCAATAGAACTCTCATTCATTGCCATTGGATTAATTCTGACTCATAGAAATCCTATAGGACAGAGTTGGTTTTCCAAGGCTGTAAATGTTTACAGGAGCAGAAAGCCTCACCTTTCTTCCCTGGAAAGTGGGCTGGGGACTGGTTAGCAGCCCGACGCATCACCACTAGGCCTTCAGGGCTCCTAATAGATCTCTTCTCAACCCCAAAACTCATTGCTGTTACTCAGAACAGTGAGTCAAAGTTAAATTACATGAGCACAGCCCTGCCTTTTGCGGGGAGGCTGATTGGACCTGCGTACTGTCTTCTAGGGTCTCTCTCCTCTGACTTGATCCTTAGAGATCGAAGAATGAAAGGGTGAGAGGAAATTCCCCGGGGTGCCACCTATTGGTGGACATGTCTCATATAAACCTTCTCACACATTCCACATCCCTACACAGCCTTCCTATGGTGAATTGGAACTCTCAATATACAGTGTCCTTGGGCATAATTGCCAACTGGGAAGTCACCTCTATCACCTGTATGGCTCTTCATGACTTCCTCACCTGAAGTTAAGCCCGTTATCTTGTACCCTACACATGTGCTTTGACATCGCCTCTAAGCATCCTGTGATGACTGCTGGATGCAGACCATTCGCACTGGGTCACAGCTGCAGATCAGTGTAATGGTGATGGGGAAGAGAGACAGTGATTAAACAGTCTCTGAATAAGAACAAAAAATAGCTTCTGTGTAATAGGAAGGTGTGTCTAGGATCGCTGAAGATCACCCTAAGACTCAATGTTTTGCTGGAAGGCTCACAGGACTTAGGAAAACTGTTCTGGCTATAATTTATGATAATAAAAGGGTACCAGATAAAGCCAGTGTAATGGTTAGGATTTTTTTTTTTGTGACAACATGGCACCTAAAGTAAGATATGGGTGGAATTTAGCCTATCAATCAGGTTGCAGCTTGATGACCTCCTTTGGAGGTGCCTGAGATAAATGGCTTTCTGAGGCCAGTACCCCCTCTCTCTGCCTTGACCTTCCTGCTTGTGAGCCACCCTGAGACCTGCTGAAGCCCTGTGAGGAACTGCGCCATTGGATCCACAAATATCTCATCAACAAGGGTTGACTAGAGAAGCAAATTCGGAGATACTACATATGTATAAGAAAGAGTTTTATATCCAGAAATAATTATTTATTGAGAAAACATCCCAGCCGAGTTCCACTCATGTCCATAAGTCCAATACTAGTCCATAAGTCCCTCTTCATACTCATGTAGCCATATGCAATGATGCAGAGTGCAGGAACAGCACAGGCCTGCAGGTGCAAAGCTGTGTGGAGCCAATGGCAATGGTAACATCTCCCAGGCTCTTACACGTCCCAGAATAGGGATTGAAATGCAAAAGTTGCAGCAAAGAGTAAGGAACAGTAATTGGAAAATATGGTCTTGATGGTAGAAATGAAGCTAGACATCACTTGACAGAATTTTCCAAGACCAATGACTTATTCACTGTAAATATATTTTTTCATAATTATTTTAATTTATTATTAATTGGGAATTAATATATATATATAATTCCATAGTTCAATCACATCAAGCAGTATTGTACAGTTGCTAGCACAATCAGTTTCCAAACATTCTTTTTCTTCCTGGACTCCTTGACATCTTCTTCCTTTTATTGCTCCCCCTCATGACCACTGTACAACACCCCACCCCCAAAATCCTTATTCTGCTTGCTGTTGCTATAGGTTCATCAACCCTGGGTTTTATATACCAAAAGACAGAAAGACATGTAACACAACTTCAAGAGTATGGCCCCAATGCCATAACAACTCTGAAATAAACCCTAATATGAACAACCAAAAGTGAAACAAAACAAAGCAAAAACACAGAAAATGTTGAAAACCAGCAGCTATATAATCTCCTGTCAACTTGAGCAAAGGGGTTGAGTCTAGCTTGTCCATCAGGTTATGGCCAATGATGTCTCCGTGTGAGCATGGCCTTCTTCTGAGGATTCTGGGAACTCCTCTCTTCCTCCCTTGAGGCGGGATACACACTCTCTCTGCTTCACATTCTGTTGACAAACCACATGAAGCCATGCTAATAGCAGCCAGGGTCCTGGAGCTGGAGGAGCCACATGGAGAGCCGTGCCAGTACTGAGATGCTTCCACAAGACTTTTCACCCACTGGCCTGTGATCTTCCTGCTTTCGGCATCATTGTATATACTGCGCGACTCTGTAGAAGAGTTTACAGGCTGGTATTGGACATGTGGACTAATATCAGACTTACGGGTTAATATCAAACTTCTGGACTGGGCTGGGATATTTTCTTTATATACAATTACTCTTGGGTATAAAACTATTATACACAGAGGACTGTCACTGCATTTGTTACTCTAGGCAACCCGGACTAACACAACCAGATCAGGTCCAGCATGCATCAGAGAGGGGCATCGACTGACAATGTTGTAACTGTTCAAGTCAGGGTTACGCCTTTGCTCTTCTACACTCATCTCTCCAACGCATTCTGTTTAGTCGCCATTTTCCTCCCACTCCTCAGTGTGGATGGAGGGAGATTACCGGAGGCTTATTTCCTGTGTGGTTCCCACAAATGAATATTGACCTCCCACCGTCATCCATAGTCTTCTGCGAACCAGAGTCTCACAATTCAGGCGCCGATACTAATCCCTTCTTCGACTTCAGATTATATGATTTACAGTCCTTTGGTGACTGACGATGGAGTGTTTCTTCCATGGACTTACTTGATTTACCACTTAGGTGGCTGCTTGTTTGGAGACAAGCCTTTAAGACCCCAGATGCTATTTTGGGCACCATCTAATTTCTTCGCTACACTCTACTACAGCACCCATATCTTCTGTGTTCCCTTCCTGAGGGAAAGCATGGAGTAGGGCCATCATGTAAGAACTAATTGTTCTTAAGTTGGAGCCAGGATTTAGTGTAAGACCCAAGCTCATTCCTGGATCTATGTTTCTGTTTGTTTGTTTTCTATCTGCCTTTGGCTCCCTTTTAAAGCCTCCCTGTTAATTTATGATAGGGAACCTTATTGATCAACCCCCTGGGGCATAATGATCTTCTGTTAATATTGTCTTTGATTAGCCCTGGTTCTAATTTTTTAAATCCCTGTTGAGTGAGGAATCTTGGACCAATATATATTAACTGCATATCATAGTACCTGAATTATTCACTTGTATAGAATCAATCCTTTCTTGGATGGATGCTATTTACACAAATAATGGGGGTTAATTGTCAGGGAAATTTACAATAATAATCACTGAGAATGTCAGTCACAAATTTTCCAGAACAATACATATCTTAGTACAGCATATCAGGTACTGATGTCGCAAGGCTATGTGTGTCTGCCTACCAACAGTTCAACAGTCATGGTGCAGCTGTCCTCCACTTCCTCAGACACCATGTATTTTCTAAGTTCTCAGGCTACAAGTGTGTCTGATGTAGCAAGTATCTTTTTTTTTAACAATTCAAGAGACAACTACACATAGAGATCTCCAGATGTGAGATCGTTAAAGTTTATTTTGCCAACCTGCCCAATAAACACATGTGGGGTTAATTGAAGGGCGGAGAGACAAATGGCTTGGTAAGCCTCGCCTTTCAAGTTCTCGGGTCTCTTGATTTGTGAGGAGAATCCTGAGGAGAAGCCACATGGACCTATCCCGATGCAGCCCTGGGTGCTGGAGGAGTCCTGGGGAGACTCCTGTCAGCGCTGAGATGCTTACACGTTCACTGAGTCGGCTTTCCTCCTGCAGCCGGCATTGTGGATTGGTGTTGAACATGTGAGTTAATATTGGACTTGTGGGTTTGGGGTGCACTGGGTTGGGATGTTTTCTTGATGTGCACTTATACTTTATGTAAAACTCTCTCATATATGAGTTTCTGTGGATTTGTTTCTCGAATGTACCCAGAATAACACAAGATGGAATACACAGTAATCAGATTGACTAAGTATGTGGGAAGATGTTCAAGCTGCACTGAAAGCATTAGCCCCAAACAATGGTCCAGGAAAGGATGGAGCACCCATTGAAATGTTTCCACAGGCTCATGAAGCACTGGAAGCACTCACCCATCTATCAGGAAATTTGGAAGACAGCTTTTTGGCCAACTCATTGAAAAGTTTCCTTGTTTGTACCTACTCCAATAGAATGCTCAAATTATAAAACAATGTCATTGCTGTCACATGCAAGTAAAATTTCACTGAGGATCATCCAACAATGGTTGAAACAGCATGTTGACAGGGAACTGCCAGAGATTCAAGCCAGACTCAGAAGAGGATACAGAACAAGAGGTATCATTATTGATGTCAGGTGGACATTGGCTGAAAGCAAAGAATTCCAGAAAGAGGTTTACTGTGTTGTATTGAATATACCAAGGCATTCAACTGTGTGAATCATAAGAAATTATGGACATCCTTGAGAAAGAGTGAAATCCCAGAACACTTTATTGTGTTTATGTGGAACCTCTACACGGATCAAAATTCAGTTGTGCAGATAGAACAAAGGAATAATGCGGTGCTTAAAATAATAAAAGATGTATTTCAGGGCTGTATCTTTTCACCATGATTATTCAGTCTGCGTGCTGAGCAAATCATCACAGAAAGTGAATTGTATGAAGAAGGATGCAGCATCAGGATTGGAAGAAAGCTTATTAAGCAAAATATGCAGAAGACACAATCTTGTGTGCTGACCACGAAGAGGACTTGAGGTACTTGACTTGCTGATGATGAAGCATTGCAGCCTTCAGCATGGATTACACCTCAATGTAAAGAAAAGCCAAATCTCACAACGAAATCAATAGGTAACGTCATGATAAACAGAGAAAAGGTTAAAGTTGTCAGAGATTTAGTCTTTCTTGGATGCACAATCAATGCTCATGGAAGCAAGAGTCCAGAGATCACATAATGCATCGCATTAGGAAAATCTACAGCAGAAGACCACTTTAAAGTGTTGAAAAGCTAGGAGGTTGCTTTCAGGACCAAATAGAGCCTGATCAAAGCCAAGTAGTTTCAGTTGCCGCATGTGCCTGTGAAAGCTGGACATGGAATGAGGAAGACCACAGCAAGGTGGATGCACTTCTATTACAGTGCTGGTGAAGAATCTCCAAAGTACCAGGGGCTGCCGAAAGAGCAAACAGGTCTGTGTTCAGAGAAGTACAGCCGGAACGCTCCTTGGAGGCCAGTATAGCAAGATGTAGTTTCACCTATTTTGGACGTGCTGTCAGGAGAGACCAGTCCCTGAAGGAGACTGTCACGTTGATTAAAGTAGGGGCACAGCGAAAAAGAAAAAGGCTGAACCGTGCAAACACGTGTGAGGACGAAGCAGGACAGGGCAGTGTTGTTATGTCAGAACGGACTCGACGGCGCGTGAGAACAACAAATGGGATTTTCCCAGTGTTACCCCGGTTGCGTTGAATTATCGAGATGTTGTTAGGACTCAGTTTGGACGCACGCTGTCTGATTCACAGTCGGGCAGAATGAACACGACACAGCTAGCTCTGTGTGATCCTCTTAGGCCTTCCTGTGCTGGAGCTCGGGTGGCAGCCATTGTGTGACTCCGTCTCGTTGAAGGTCTTCTTTGTTTCATTGACCTTACCTAGCATGGTGCCCTTCATTAGGGACTGCTGCCTCCTGATGACAGGCCCGAGGTGCAGCATCCCTTACTCCTCAGAAGTATTCTCACTCTCCTTCTTCCAAGATAGATTTGTTCCTTCTGTCCTCATACTGATTATTGTTCAAGGTCAACTCCAAACTCTCAAGCCATCTTTTTTTTGTATTCCTTATTCATTGTCATGCTTTCTCATGCAGATGGGGTGATTGAAAATACCATGGTTTGGGGTTAGGCACATCTTAGTTTTCAAAGTGACACCTTTGCTTTTTGACACTATAAAGTGTTCTTTTGACTCTATAAAGTAGATTTTCTCAATGCAGTGCATCACTGTATTTCCTGCTGATGCATGCATGGGCATTGATTGTGGATCTACTGTAAGAATAAATTAAAAATTAAACATTACTAGACTATGAGCCTTAAAAGAATAAATAAATCATGCCCAGGTGTAACAAACATTCCCTAAGGCAGTGGTTCTCAACCTTCCTAATGCCACGACCCTTTAATACAGTTCCTAATGTTGTAGTGACTCCCCCAATTATACAATTATTTTCGTTGCTATTTCATAACTATAATTTTGCTACTGTTATGAATCAGGCAACCCAGGTGAAAGGGTCATTCGACCCCTAAAGGGGTTGTGACCCACAGGTTGAGAACCACTACCCTAAAGTGTCATGGAAAATGCCCCAAACATATAAGTAAATCCAGACACCTTTGTTAAAAGGGAATACCAATAAAACAGACTTAAAAGTAGCATAAGTAGAGGACAGGATAACACTCTCAAACTGAGGTAATCATGCTTGGCTTCTCCCTGCACTTGGTGGCCACTGAGTTTTGGGGTACAGGAGGCATATTAGCAGCGTTCACTCACTGAAGGAAGTGCTGCTGACCACAGAGCCCAGAACTGAAGACTTCCTTGCAAGACTCTGATCCAACATCTTCCCCAGACTGGTAACAACGACTTACTTGTTTGCTATTCACTTTATCGATTATGAGGTTTGAAGGAGTGACCCTTTCCTCGGGGACACCCCTCCTCTATGAGGTATCTCCATGAATACCCTGGTGAAGAGAGCACGAAAGGCTTATGCTTTAACCTTCATCTCCAATACATCTATGACTATTGAGTGCACTGAATAAAACCTAAACATTATGAAGACAATTCAATGCTTCTGAATGTTTCATGAAACCCGCTTAAAATGGGAGCCCAGCAAAATGAAATCTTTGACAACTTCAATATTTTCTCAATTTATCCTTGTGTTGCTTATTCTTGAGAATTCTTGTTTTCTTTAGGTAGAGGTGTAATCATACTGAAGGCTTTGCTCTTCTTTAGTAACTGCTTTAAGTCTTCTTTGCCTTTAGCATATAAATTTGTTAGTGAGTTTTCCTCCAATCCCGGTGCAGCATTCTTCTTCACCTGGCTCAGCTTCTCGGATTATTTCCTCAGCCTACAGATCAAAGAACAGTAGTGAAGGGGTATACTGACTGCCATTGTAGGTAGTTGATGATACATATATTCTAATTTCTACACTTGCACGCACTTTGTCTATCTTATTGCTGGAAAGAACTAATGCAATTTTGCAGAAGGTACTGGACTAGCATTGTCATTCTCAGACAGACACTTGCTAACATTCAATGTTATGATTTATAAAGATGCTGATGATGACAGGAGATGCCTTGTTGGCATAGCGCGTTAAGCATTGAGCTGCTCATTGAAGGTCAGTAGCTGGAAGCCTCCTGAGAGACCCATGAGGCAGTCTGCTGTTGTTAAGATTGATAGCTGTGGAAAATGTATGGACGGATTCATATAGCAATAAATAAGAATCTACTCGATGCCAGTGAATGGGATCATAAAAAGCACAATAATGAAAACTGAACAAACAACTTGAGGCGCCTGACATATGTCAGAACCAACCTGTGACAGAGTCATCAGAATTGAATTCCATCTTAAAGTGGGGTCTATCTGTACTATTATTTATATCTTTGACCAATGGTGACATTCTCAGTTTTGTGTCATGACGCTGTACTTGCTATCCGGGACTAAACATGTCCAGAGAAAGCTGTAGGCATTCCAGAACCTACTAATATAACTCCATGCTCCTGGGATTCACTTCGTTTCTGGAACGCATCATTGAGATATACAATCTAGTACATCCAAATAAATGACTAACAGTGGATCCTGAGGATAGAGACGAAACTGGGTTCCCCCCTCTTCTTTCTCAAGCCTTAGAACAAATTGGGAGGCCGGTTTTTCTCAAATCTCACTAGGCAGTTGAGGATGGCAACTGTGATGGTTAGGGATTCTATCAATGAGACGCTCCTGGGGACAGGTAAAGGCAGAGCCCAACCTATCGATTCAGTTGCACCCTGATGACACCCCCTTGAGTGTGTGGCCTTTTGGTATATGACAGAGGGAGACCTTTCTTTCTGCCAGAGCTGGAACTTGTTTCTGGCTCCTCCATCTTCTATTGCATCACCTGCCACTCCCAGAGTAGACTGCCGATGATGGATTCATAGAGTTGACTTTGGATTATGCACCCACCAGCCTGTGCACCTTGTTGTCTCTGTTTTGTCCTCCTGCTTCCTGTTTGTCAGCTTCCATGCATCAAGCAAAACCTGATCCAGACTAGGCTCACATCTACAACTACATCTCTTAAAAAACAAAACAAAAAAAAAAAACCAACGTTTTATTAGGGGCTCATACAACTCTTATCACATTCCATACATACATCAATTATGTAAAGCACATCTCTACGTTCATTGCCCTCATCATTTTCAAAGCATTTGCTCTCCACCCAAGCCCTTTGCATCAGGTCTTTTTCCCCTCCCTCCCCGCTCCCCCTCCCTCATGAGCCCTTGATAATTTATAAATTATTATTTTGTCATATCTTGCCCTGTCCGGCATCTCCCTTCAGCCCCTTTTCTGTTGTCCGTCCCCCAGGGAGGAGGTCACAAGTAGATCCTTGTAATCGGTTCGCTCTTTCCAACCCACTCTCCCTCTACCCTCCCAGTATCACCAGTCACACCCCTGGTCCTGAAGGTATGATCTGCCCTGGATTCCCTGTGCCCCCAGCTCCTATCTGCCCCAGTGTACATCCTCTGGTCTAGCCAGACTTGCAAGGTAGAATTCGGATCATGATAGTGGGGGAGGGAGAGGGAGGAAGGAAGCATTTAGGAACTAGAGGAAAGCTGTATTCTTCATCAGTACTACATCGCATCCTGACTGACTTACAACTACATCTCTTTAACTGTGTAAGCCATTTCTTGATATAATTTTTTCCTACATACAAACAATACAAATGTCACTGATTTTGCCTCTCTAGAGAACCCACCCTAAGACAACAGCCTTGCTGCACTTTCAACACTAGACAAGACACATCTTTTGATCTGCTTGTACCAAAACCTCACGGCTCTTAATTTTTGAGATCACTTGATTTACCACCAGGGAGGGTCATCTTAAAATGCCTTATGAGTTTAGATGGTACAGATTCCTGACAAAGTGAGACATGATACTTGGTCACTATCATGTAAAATCAGAAAGGGTGAAAAGAGAAAATCCAAAACTGACACTGGAGGTTCAGGTTGGCTTCACACACACAAAAAATAAATAAAGTAACAATGGCTTTTTTTTGGAAGTTCAGACAAAAGTCATGATCCAGTGTTTAAGGTTACCTTCCTGATTGTGCCAGAGTAAAACTGCTGCTTTGCAGCCATGGAAGCTCATGTGGTTAATATTAGCCATACAGCTTACCCCTGCTCAATGATACTGAGCCACCAGGGCAGGCTGGAGCCACTTCATCGTACGATTGAATACTGGTTTCCAAGCCCCATAAAGAAGAATCAGCACTCCTCTAGTCACGGTGTGTAAGAAACCTCCAAGGAGATTCTGTCTTATGAACTCCTACTTTGACTACTGATCTGTCTGCATGTATTTTCCCCAGTGAGTTATGGGCTAGAAAAAACAAGCAGATGTTAGATGGCCAAAATAAATTATCGCTTGGCCATTTTTTAAATTTATTACTTGACCATTTGCATGGTGCAATGCTTAGCTCGGGCCCTGGAATATAATTGACAAGTGATATTTGTGTTTGAATGAATAACTTATTTATGGGCTTGTTTAAAGTCTGGGCTATAGGTGGCAGGGGGAAGGACTTCAGTGTTTTTGACATAAATATACCATTTTCTCTCTTTACTATAATGGAAGAGCATTTTTATCTCTTTGAATCCTTTTAGATATTTGAGAATTTGGCTAATCTCACTTGGTTACATGGGGTTTTGAACTATTAATTCATTTCTACATCATATTATCAAAGCATTTAAAAGGTAAGGAGCATTGTGGATAGAAAAATATGGAATACATCCCTTATAAAACTAAACAGTTGGAAATCATGCTTTTTGCCCTATTCTTTTTGGAATTGTGGAGTAGCCAGGTAGCTATTCCAACAGAAGAGGTAAGGGTAAGAGAGGGAGAGGAAGGGCGAAATGGGGAACCGATCACAATGATCAACACATAACCATACACACACACCAGGGGAAGAACAACAGAAAACATGGGGGGAAGGAGACAGTGGTCGGTGTGAGATATGAGAATAATAACAATGTACAATCTATCAAGGGGTTATGGGGTGGGTGGGGGGGAGAGGAGCTGACACCAAGGGCTCAATTAAAAGCAAAAGTCTAGAAAAGAATGAAGACAACATATGTACAAATTCACCTGATGCAAACAATGTATGGATTGTGACAAACGTTGTAAGAGTCCAAAATAAAATAAAAGATACAATAAAAACTGAAGCTAAGTGTGCTGCCATTGAGTTGATTCCAACCCATAGCCACCCTATGGGTAGGTTCAAACTGCCCCCTGGAGTGCTCAGTCTGTTTTATTGGAGGATGGGGTATCATCTTTCTCCCACAGAGCACATGGTGGTTTCTTACTGCTTACCTTGAGGTTAGCAACCCAATGCATAACCACTATGTAACCAGGGCTCCGAAAACTGTGATCGTTCGATTGTATGTCAACATGAGTGGGCCAGAATTCTCCCATGATATGCTGTAATGTAGTGTGGTCGATGTCGGTGAGTGAGCAAGAGTGAGTGAAGGGATCTTCTGTGAAGAAGGCAAGCAGTTGAGGGAAGAATAGGGTATAGAGTACCACCTCTGGAATCTGGTCACAACCTTGGTACAGTTGAGTGAGGTTACAGTCAGGGTGTGGCCTAATCTTAGTATAAATTGACACTGTGCAGAAACTAGATCGCTTCAACTGCCAGAACTGGATCCCACAACTAGTTTGTAGATCTCCTGCTATATAGTTCGCCCATCCCAGGAGCCATCAGTGGAATGCCAAACTTGGATTCATTCAGCTCTACATCCACCAGCCTATGGTCCTACCGCTTCATCTTCCTGCTCCCTGTCCATCAGCCCCTGCAACCACATGAGTCAGCAGAAGCCTCTCACATCTGACACACCAAGTTGAACCAGATTGGATTTACCTACTTCTATGAGTGTGGGAGCTATTTCTTGATGTAAATATCTTTCTCGATGTACACATATGCGTGCCACTGGTTTTGCTTCTTTTGAGAACCGAGCCTAACACAAAAGCAACATTTGGAAGTACCAGGCATGGATCGTTAATTTGAGAGGCAGTTACAAAGACTAGGAATATACCTATGGCACAGAGAGCTTTGTTGTATGATTTATGTTCTGTATTGCTTTATTATGCAGGTTTGAGAAAATACTTTAAAATATTATATATCAGTATCCATTTGCATCAGGCACTAAATAATTTGCATACATGTGATTTTCTGAAATGAAAGGGGAAAGATGCAGCAGGATCTACTTGACCAAAAGGAACAAGTTAGAAATTCTGTGTTTTGGAAGGTAAAAGAACAAATTATTTACAATTTCATTTTTGTAGTCATATATCCATTGAAGGAACTTGCTCTATAAAAACTCTATAAGCAATGAACTGTTGATAACAGAATGAGGCCCTACGGCATAATCTTACAGAGAACCCAGGGGAGAGTATTCATGAGGCATTATCCCAGAGCAGGCTAAAAATTACAACCAGTCTAAACTCATCAAACAAGTGAAAAGAACATACTTGATTACTGATTCCGCCCCCCACAAGACTCCTGCTCCTTCCTCGAATGTATAAAACCATCATTATACTATTAAACCAAAACAACACAACAATTGTTGCCAAGTAAATTGTGACTCATGGTGACCCACGTATGTCAGAGCAGAACTGTGTTGCATAAGTCTTCAGTGTCTGTTCACCCTTTCTATTCACAGTCAAGCACATGAACTGTTTACACCACCAGGAACTAGACAGGTATTTCTTCAAAAAATCATTTATTGGGGGGCTCTTAGAACTCTTATAACATTCCACACATCATTTATATCAAGTATAGTTGTACATATGTTGTCATCATCATTTTCTAAATGCTTACTTTCTATTTAAGCCCTTGGTATCACCCCCCCTTTTCCCTCCTCCCTTCCCCCTTCTACACTTGTGACCCCTTGATAAGTTATAAATTATTATTGTCTTCATATCTTACACTTTACCCACGTTTCTTTTGTTCATCCCCCTGAGAGTGTGGGGGAACTATGCGTCAATCATTGCAATTGGTTCCCTCTTCCTACCCCCACCCTACATTCCTCTGACCCTCTAGGATTGCTACTCTCATTTCTATTCCTGGGTGGTTTATCTGACCTGGATTCCATGTGTCCTTAACTCTTATCTGTACCAGTGTACATGCTAGCCAGACTGAAAGTCAGGACTGGGGTCATGATAGTGGGGAGTGGTAAGGAAGCCTCAAAGAACTAGAGGAATAGAGTGTGTTTCATTGATGTTATACTGCACCCTAGTTGACTTATCCCTTGCATGTGGCCCTTCTGTGAAGGAAAGTCCTACTCTCTACAGATGGGTTTTGGGTCTCTCCTCTACCCCACCTCATTCTCAAAAATATGGTTTTGTTTTTTGGGGGTCCTCTGGTACCTGTTACCTGATTCTGTCAATGATTGCCCAGGCTGGTATTCTTCTTCCATATGGGCTGGTTGCTTCTCTGTTAGAGGGCCACTTGTTTAACTTCAGGTCTTTAAGACCACAGATGCTATTTCTTTGATAGCTGGGCACCATCAGCTTTCTTCACCACATTTGCTTATGCACTCATTTTGTCTTCAGCAACCATGTCAGGAGGGTGAGCATCACAGAATGTCAGGTTGTTAGAACAAAGTGTTCTTGCATTAAATAAGGCCTTAAGCAGAGGCCTAAAGTCTACTCACTTACTCAATGTTTTTCCATATAAACATATGTACATAGATGAATACCTGTATTTTTATGAATGAATATATTTACATAAGTGCACACCTATGTTTATACCTCTATCCATAGTTTTGCTTCTAGATCTGTCCAATGTTTCTTTTACCTTCCTCCTGTTCTACCAAAATGCTTGTCCTTCTTCTGCCTCTTAGAAATTCCTCTCAGTTAGACTACTGTTGCTGAAACACCACCGGAATCTCTATGTCTTCTTTGTTGTTTTTAGGCAAAACAACACCAGCAGAGACAAAACAAAAGATTGAATAAAAAGGAAAAAAGAGAAGAAAAAAATCTAGCACAAAACCAAACAAAACCAAAAGGCATACATAATACCAGGTTTGTTGAGGGGAATGAATATACAAATGCGCTTCATACAATTGACATATGTATGGATTGTGATAAGAGTTGTATGAGCCCCAATAAAATGATAAAAAAAATGCCAAGTTTGTCCACTGATGTTTATAACTATCTCTCCACAGTTCCTGGCGGGGGGGGGGGTGGTTTCGGGAACTTCTCCTCCTAGCCTGAAGCCTATTTTGGGGGCTCCTTGGTGACTTGTGACTTTGCTTTGCTCCCATTGCTGATATGTTATGTTTCCTTCTTGATTTGGCACCCTTTGTGTGGGGGTGTGGGGTGGAGGGAGTGGGGGGTCAGACCAGACTCACTCCCATCCATGTGTCCCCAGTATTTGACGGTATTCTTTGGGATACCTTTCCATCTCTATTCCTATTCACACCAAAACACCAAACCAAGGAAAACAACCAACAAATCTCCCTACAGACCCTGAGGATTTCCTATCTTAAATCAAGTCATGCTTTTTATACCATGCAAACTCAATCACATATTTTCTCAATAGGTTTATCTTGTAATGCTTGATTGTGGTGAAAGGGACATAGGGATCAGTTTTGAGGGCCAGGGTACAAGATTTAGAATGGCTCCCTGTCTTATAAATTACAGTACATTCAAGGTTATTGCTAGAATCCTGTCATGCTCACTGACCTGCATCTGCTTTTCAAAGTGAGGGAGAAAAGGGTGGGATCACAGCCATGACGGCCTGGGCTTCAACCCCATGCTTAAGTACCAGCCTGTGGACTATCACAGAGGTGACCCGACTCCACTGGGTGCATTATGGGAGAGGGAAAATTGTCATGGATGCCTTAGTCTCTTGGTTAGATGGCAGAACATAATGATACTTTTTATCTTAGCCCCAAGAGGTCTTCCATATTCTCTCTAGCTATGTTTCTTCTTGTTATATTTCACATTCTTCTACACATGAATAGGACAAAGATATTAGTGACAACTAGCTGGCTCTCATTATTTTTATTCTATTTACCAATCCAGGAGACACCATATGGCAGGCTCGACAATAACAAAGAAAGATCATTCAGGCTTAGGATTTCAAGCAACTTCAGCAAGCACTTCGCGAAATACTTTTTTGGCAGACTCCAAATAACCAGTTCTGATTCCTATATAGAGAAAATGATGTGGACAGTAACTTATGCAGTGATTTGCCATCAAAAAATAAATACCATATCTCTTTTCTCTGAAGAGTACAGGCCTTATTTATTTTCAGAGTAATGAGAGACCAGGTCACGGAGAACACTGAGATGATGAAAGAAAGGGACCAAGTTCTCAGCACGATGTCATGTGTCAGCGGCTCGGAAGCCTGCTCAGGTTGCGGGATGGTGATACCTTATATATCTACCAGAGGCATCAAATGGCCTCATGGATGTATAGTTTTGAAGGGGTTTTTTTTCAACTCTTAATACTGGAGAAACAGGATCCTTTTTGTAGACAATCTGAGAACCTTTGCCTTCAAAGTAACCGCACCACAGGACATTTAGATTTCCATGCCTTTGGCATCTTTCAAACGGGAGCTGCCGCAGAGGCGGACAGCGGTGATCAAACGAGCTATTAGTTACACACGAGAAAGGGCATGCTAGCAACGCATCGCTCCTTTTCTTGGTGGTGAGAAGGGAGGCATTTCCGGTGGTGTATGAGCGCCTCCTACCCACATCTCACTTTTCCATGCCAACCATGCATGCCCCTTCTCAAATTCACCCTATTGAATTGCCTTGATGGGATTTGGGTCTGTAAGCTGACCCTGAAAAGTGACACAAGTGACACAGGTCAAAGAAATGTGAAGATTCCACCTCACCGTAGGGGTCACGTTACCTGTGACACAAGTCCTGAAATGGAAGTTAACTGGTGTTATGAAATGGGGTTTTCTGGAGATCAGTACTTAGAGAAGAGTGCAGCTCACAATCTGACAGCTTTCAAGGTTAGAACATCATTTCTGCCGCCCTCCTCTCTGTCTTCGCTTCCCCCCAGCTCCCTTTACTTCCATGGCTTCCCATCCATGTTAAAGGCATCACCAGGACACATCATGATTCTGCATAGCACACCTTCTGGAAGGGCTCTTATCAGAAAATGGGGTTTTCAGGCATTCCCCCAAAACGAAAAACAAAGTTAGAAGCATAGTCCACTGAGAGATTTTAAAATCAACACATCAAAGCAGAACAATGCAGTCAACAATAGAGAGAGAACAGGATCCATCTGTAGGTTTGTTGGTGATCTGATGGAAGATCTTAACGTCTTTACTAGAGGGACATCACCGACAGCAAGGAGGTGGGTCAGTCATGCACTCGTAGGAGATGGCCAACATGGGCTGCACCCACGTAGAGGCCATGAGGAATGCCATCGGCCTGGCCCAGGTGGCAGGGACTCGAAGGCAGAGAACAGAGCACAGTCCTTTCCTATATGGTTCAGATGCTTAAGGGCAGGTAGGAGCGCACTTCACGAGTTCTCCTCCCATACTCATCAAGCAGCCGTCTAATTGTGATTCGGCTTGCCCCTGCTTGGAGAGATTACAAGTCAACTGCCGAATTCCACCCGCCCAGTGCTCTGGGTAAGGATGCATTAAAGATTTCGTGTTAAATTAATGCAAAAAAATGCGTAGGTTCCAACATGACATCCTGTTTCGTTGCCAAAATTGGTGACCACTCGATAGTATAGGGAAGATCCTAGTGCCCTGTATCTCAGCACAGATAATTTGAAGAACCAATTTAGCATTCTAGTTTCAAACTCAAGTCTTTTGAGCTTGGTTAATGTGAGTCTATTCCTTGATCTAGGATTAAGAGATGGAGAGACAAAAGGGTTTTGTTAGCCTTTGAGCCTAGTGACCCTTGACTTCTGACTATGGCACATACTTCAAACTAATGTCACCTTGTCTGCTGCAACTTTACTAAGCAACATATTAAACTCAGGGGTTACTTATATTCTGCTGCTACATACGCCAACAATACTACTCCAAACTATTTAGAATGAACCCGTTTATTATGATGATGCAATTTCCCCCACCATTGCATTTTCTATACTGTGTACCCTTTGACCAATGAGTGGTGGTGTGAAGGAGGTTATGTTCACTGAGATTTTTCTTCCCAGTGAATCAGCCGTATCCACAAAAGGATTTAAACTTCCCATATCCAGATGTGACATTTAGGTAGCCATTCTGTAAATGTGACTATGCATTCAATCACATTTGAGCTGTCAAATAATCCTATAGAGAAGTAAAAAAGATGGTCTTAATTCGTTAAGAAGTTCTTAATTTATTAATTTAAGAAAACGGAGGTTCACGTCAGGCAAATCAAGGTTTTTTGAAGCTAATCTTTCTGATTCTGAAGCTTCCATTGGCTTGATTCTACTTCCCTTTTAGATCTAAGTACATCTGGTCAGGGTGTGTGTGTGTGTGTGTGTGTGTGTGTGTGTGTGTGTGTGTGTGTGTGATGGTGCAATGTGTGTGGTGAGGGTAGGGATGAGAAGGTGGTAGTGAAATTCAAGAACAAAGTTAGAGTTAGCTAATGGAATGTATTGGTAGTAAAAGGATTAATCATAATAATCTTAGTTACATAGTCCTCCATTTTCCTCACATTATGGTCATGTTTATCTCAGAGTGCAAATAGCAAATTATGCCCAAACTCACATAAGTGCTTAACCAATGTAATAACAAAACCAAAGTAAAACATAAATGGTGTCTTAACAGGTAATGCTTTTATTTAGCGAAATGCTGGTAGTTGCTGTCTTTCAAAATGTATGTATGTGTGTTACCAGCGTTTTTCTCAGGCGTCATACACATAGCATTAAGAAGAGTATCCTTCACCATATAAACCATTTGGAATGCAAGTCAGATTGCTCTGCAGGGTTCAGAGAGGTGGTTATTTCTAAATCACCACATTGCCCGAGTCTGGTGGTTTGGGTGTCTAACTGAAGAGATAAGAGCGGTAGCGTTGATCTTTATCTTCGTGAAAGAGGTGCTGTTAAGCACTACCTGGAGGAGTATGGATGTATGTACTTTAAAGGGCAGGACTTGAAATGGATGTCCCCAAAGGTCAGTGAGCAACAATGAATTAGGAACAGGTAACTCATGAAGTGAAATGGACATACAATTATGGAATTCTTAAAAGCAGAATATCTGTTCATTAACATTAACCGTGTAATATTAATGTGTTTGTGAAATCATCTTTCATTAGAATCCATTTATCAAAAGAGGCCTTTTTGACATTTGATAAAACAATACCATTAATAAACTCAGGAACGTGACCTCTGTTTTGAATGTTCTTTTATTTCTCCCTAAGATCTTGGATAGATGATTTATATGTAACTCGACCTTCTTTACAAAGGGGAATCTATGCTGCTCCCATTATGAGAAAGATGGTATCTGAGCATTACTCTTTAGTCTAGGAACAGGCTAGGTTGAGGTTCATGCTTATCCCAAGAAACATAGTTACTACTGAATAAAGTCAAACAAAATCATTAAGAAATGATTTTCCATTCAAATATTTTTGCTCACCAAGAAATGTTTCAGAAATTTGGTGATGACAAAAGTTGGAGATTGTTTTCTTTGTAATGCACTCGTTTGAAGAAAAAATAGTATCATGAGTAAACTAGTACCTTTCTATAAGGATTTAAAAAATATTGATCATGTTCATAAATTCCAAAAATCCAGAAACATTTTCTTGTGTTTGAATTATAGAAGTAAAAATAATCTCTGTATAAGAGTATTTAGACTGTGGAGGGACCAAGAAGGAAAGCATAATCAGACTGATCTCTCCCCACGTGTATGCTGATCATTTCAAATGATTTGGGGATAAATGATCTGGGCAGTGGGGCAAAAGGTGCCGGTTTCCCCGGAGCTCTTCTCCGATGCTCCCATCACTTGCTTTCCTCACATGGGGTTTGAGCAATCCTGCTCAGAGGCTCGTCTGCAGCCTTCCTCCCGTGATTCGAACTTGTAAAGCTATATACAAGGTAGAGATTTCCTTTTTTACGAACAGGAAAATTTTTTACTACAATGAAGTGCACCGGTGAGCCATATTAGGCAGGATTATGAGGTAGGGCTATAATTTACCACAAAATAAAAGGATTTTTGTTTTAGAAGATTCCTTTCCAAGAAAGCATGTCTTGTCTAAAGTGAAGCCTACAGCTTCGAGAGTTGGACATAAACAGACATTGCGGTGCATTCAGGAAAGTGTTGTGTGAACATGATAGCTCTGTATTTACTTGTGTTGATTCAATTAATAATGATTTAAAATTTCAGTCTAATCAAGATGCAAACAAGTGCTGTGGCAAGTCCTGCTTCTAGTACTTATCAAAAATCTGCTAGTCATAATTAGCAAAAATGATTTCTTCATATGATAGCTACTAAAGACTCATCATTCATTTGTTCATTCACTTAAACGTAGATGAAATATTACATTGGAACCTACTGTAGAATACCAATGACAGAGACACAGAGAGGAAGTGGGGGGAGTGGTCCAGCAAGGGGATGGGAATGGCTGAGTTGAAACAAAATGTATATGAATTCTTTAATGTAAAACGAATTATCTGCTCTATAAACATTCGCTCAATTCACAATAGAGAATTTTAAAAAAAGAGGAGGACATCATATTACCACAAGATTGTGTGTGTCAAAGCATAAGTAATAGCAATTCCTTAAGGAGCATTGACAGTTTCTCTTGGAGAAGTCATGGACCCTATCTGGAAGTGGTAACATTGAATTCAATACTGAACAAAGACTAAGGGCTGTTTATAAATATGAACGTTGTTTATGTGAATAAGGTGATACTTATTAGAGAAGGAAGTTAGAGGTAAAACCGTTCGAGCAGCAGAGACAGCATAGTTAAAAGTGAAAGGGAGGGGGAGGGGAAAGGTACACTGTTTTAGAAGCTACGGGAAATTTTCTAAGCTGGGAATTCTTGACCCACGTGAAAGGGTGGGAAGAGACAGAAGAGGAAAAACAGCAATAATTACATTCAATGAAGATCTCTTTCGACTTGACAGTGCATGTGCTGGAGCATTATTTAAGAATTTTAAACTGAGAAGCTGAGTAATTACTCCTGGTAGAAAGTTAGTTCTTGTTCCATTGCAGATGAATTGTACTAGAGCTGAGGAATGTAGAATGACATTGAAGAACTCCGAGAGAGAAGCATTAAGGGTCCAAGGAAAGATCATGGAAGTCTAAATTGAGACGAGAAGATGGATCGAAAATATTTCTACGAAGTAAAATCATTAGCAGACAGTGAGGGATTGAATGAAAGACAAGAGAAAAGGAAACGTCTAAATTATTTTTCTTTGATTTCTACTGTAGCTGGCTCAGTGATAAAAATGAGAGAAAACATAGAAAGTTTGGAAAGAGACTGTGAATGACACCACGGACATTCTTGAAACTTATATTCAAATGATACTGAACACATACTGTATGTTGTTTGAGTTACCATAGATAATTGCTTGTTTACATATAGAACTTTAGAAGAATTGCTAACTCTTAAAGATAGATTCTATACAAGTGACTTTCTTTGTAGAATATCCACTCATGTGCAGACACTTTTGATGATGATAAAGCTATGTCAGAAAAATTGGATACACCCGTCTAGCCGAAAACACCTCCCATTAAGCTATGAATCATAAAAAGCTTTCAGTTTCTAAATATACTCGGTCTTGAAGATGAATGACTATATTTCAACATTAATCAATTTCAAGCATAGGAGAAAAATAGATTTATGAATTCCTTGAAGATAATATTGTGAGAGAAGTTTAACCTAAAAAGTTTCCACTTCGGCCAGCACAGTAGGTTTGAAAGTGCAGGCGGAGGTTTCATGTGGCTTTGTCTTTCAGTCATGTGATGAAGCTCTGACCCGCTGTCCAGAGGAAAGCGTGACCATCATGACAGTTGCAGCCTCTTTTCCACCTACCTGAATTCCAAGTGATCGGGAAAGGCTTTGTCACATCAATAACTGCCTAAGGAAGAATGATCACCTTTACCTTGTTGTGTAGGTTTCTCCTAGACAGGACTGAAAGAATCATAGAGGCAATTTATAGCTCTGTTGGTACTGATGGCTGATGGACCAGATCTTTGATGATTAAGTGCTTGTTAATACCCATTTTGTGTTAAGCTGGATTATATAGAGAAGCAAAGCCAGTGACCGATACATAGATGAACAATAGATGATAGCTAGACAAATTTATGTCAAGACAATTGCTCACACAGTTGTAAAATCAAGCAAGTGCTCTCTGAGCCACCACCAGCTAGTGATTTCAGATGAATCCAATGTCAGCAGGTCAGGCTTCTCACTGGAGAGATGAAAGAATTGAGATGGCAAGCCATTGATGGCTCCTGGGACCAGCAGGCAATATGGCAGGCCATTAGCTCAAGTCCAAAGAACCAGAGGGTAATGAGTCAGATGCACTCTCTAGACCCAGGAAAAAGCAAACACGCTTTTCTTCAGTGCTCTTTATAGTAAGCAGGCCACGCCCCCAAGGAAACTTTAAATTGTATTAGGGCAGTGACCTGAATAAAAAGGTTACACACCACGCCAATGTTCTTATAATCGATTGGGTGCTTGAAGCAGATCTCAATATGGAGCTGATTACTGTATGTGAGGTCATATTGTGTGGCAAGTGCCAAACCACTGAGAGTCCTGACCCAGCCAAGTTGACACAAAGCCTACTCAAAGCCTATTTCTACTTGAAGAAACACATTTACCTTTTCTTAACTCTTTCACTAATTTTAATTAACAAGATTAAACTTATTTATATTAAATTAACCCTGGTGTATTTTCTGACAGGAGTGCATTCCCTTAACTCCTTCTAAATTCCCTTTCTTTCCCAGTCCCTTCAAGGCAAGAGTAGAATATTCAACGGGGATTGGGGATTTCTACTGAGTTGGTTACAGCCATAGTAATGTATCAAGGATCAAAAAATTTCCCCTGCCTCCTTTGTCCTTTGGCATAATGTCTTCTTTCTGTTGAAGATCTAGTTCTTTGACTTTAAACTGTTTGCTGATACATGGCATGGCATGGCAGGGTCCCTTGGCTTACTCAGTTCCCTCTGGATAGTCCATTTGTACCAACTATTGCTGAGGATTCCTGACATTGACATATGTACTGTGCCATACAAAATCTGTAGACCCTTTCAGAGCTAAGGAATATGCTTTTTTTAAAAAAGAAAAGAAAAGCATGAAAAATACTCAGGCACCCAACTGCAAGGAAAACGGCAAAGGGAGCTTAAAGGTTAAACCTAAATTGCAAGTTTAAAATTCTCATTTGGTTGAGTAATGACTTTTTTGACTGTTGAATAAATAGGAGTAAAATTTTCATTTCGTGTACCTCTGTGGAAGAATGCCCAAAGCACAGTGTAGGATGAGAGTCTAAACCATTATGCATTTGTCATCAAGAATAATGCATTTCCTGTTTCACCTGGCTAATAAGGACCTAGTGATCAATTTGACTTTCTTGGAATTAATGCATAACCTTTATTTCACATTGAAAGCCTTTCAGATTGAGATGCTGAGTTTCCCAATGTCTGTTGCTATTGAGTGAGTAAAAGTACTAGATAGGAAAAAGTAAATCATGTCAATTGCTATGAGCAAATTTAAAGAAAATATGCAAGTGAAAATGTATTATATTACACAATTAAAATATAGTGCAAAAACAAAGCCATAGCAGCTGCACCTGATTTGAAACAAGGAGCTGAGTACAAATAATAGTTATTATACTGAATCTTCTCCTCTCCTGCAAGTGGATTTCATTTTCACACTTTCTGGTAGGGATATTTACCCTTTCAGGCTTCTAGTCAGTATTTAATTTAATCTCCCATGCTTTTGAACTAATAGAAAAGTAAAAATATTTCAATTATGAACTATTCTCTCTTACATCACCAGGTGGCAAGATTATCCTGGTACTGCTTAAGTATTATCTTTGGTTGTTCAAATTGCTTGATTTAATGAAAAGGCCATTTAACGTTTTCAGAACTGTGGGCTGTGAAATGTGGGGGCTGTCTTCTAAAATGTACTCTACTGCTCTTTCCCAGCAAGGAACCCTTTCTGAACTCAGCTCCTCTCCTCTGTGTGCAAAGTAAGGGACTTGGACTATATACGTGACACTTGGTTTCTCACTATAATACCCTCCAACTTCATCTCCTTTTAAAAATGGAGACATTAAAGAAACAACAATGTTATACTATTTGATTCTAAGCAATAGAACATGATCTCGAAGTTGGAAACTACACGGCTTGTTAGTGAAGGGTTTGATGTGCTCTGTCTTAGGTCTCTCACCTTTGACTTTGAGATAACGTCGGTGACATTTCAAAGTTCGGGAGAGAGCTCTGAATGCAATCAATCCTGCATAGGAGAAGGAGGCTGAAGCAGATAAGGAGAGTGAAGCAGTCTGTCTTGGTGAAGGTTTGTGGAGGGAAGATGGAGCACGCAACAATGTACATCACAGTGCACACCACATGTCATGGAAGCAGATGGATGAGTCAATGATGACATTTTTCACAGAGAAACTGACCCCAAAATACAATATTTTTCAAGTACGTTGACGTATAAAGACTTTTAGCTGTCTATAAAAATATGTGAAGGCCATACCTGGTATGTGTATGAATGTTTAAAAACTGTGCTGGTGATCTTAATGTCCTGTATTTTATTCCCTTTGGGTTTCCCTATCTGCTGTTGCAATGAAGTACTGGATTTCAGCTTCCGAATATTTTGGCGGCGGGGGAGGGGGACATCCTAAGAATCTCAAAGAAGATACACCTTATCTAAATTCTCTTCCCACAGAGGGCAAAGTCATTTGAAAGATTTCTTTCTTCTTATTCTTGCTAAATCCATGTTATTTTATAAAAGTTGGATCTCTAGATACATGGAGGAAAAGAGACCAATCTCTTTACAGAAGAATTCTAAATAATTAACTCATATACTGTCCTCCCTAGGAACTGGTGCTTAAACTACTTTTGCCTTTGGAAAGGGGGAAAATTACTTTCATGGTGGAGAAATCTGAAAAACACAATGTCAACCAAGTGATCCAGGCTACGTTCATCAGGGAGAGGTCATGTCGCGTCTGTACCACTGGTGTGGACTGAGAAGGAAAACGTCCTTCGGCGGTCTTCCCCAAACTTGTAACAGCAACCTCGCCACGAGAAGGAGAAACAAATACACAAACCGAAATTGGAAGACATTCTTTACAGTCATTATACATGTGCTGTAGCACTCCTCAAACCAAAATCTCATTATATACAAACAAACAAAAAGAAAGACTGGGAAACTGTCTAGATCTTTGTTGACAAAGAAAGGGTGGTATCCTGGGTGGGATCCTTTACATCCCCCCACTTCACGCACACACACACACACACACACACACGAATATTACTGGGGAAAAAGGAGAAATTCAAATTACAAATGGAATCCACTTAATGATAAAGTACCTATTCTGGTTTCTTACTGTGACAAAGGCTCCATAGGGATGCTAACAGTATTAACAAGAAAAGGTGGGTGAAGGAGGTAAATGAGGACTCTCCATTCACTTTGTAAATGTTATGGAAATCTAAAATAATATAAAGTGAAATATTTATTCCTCGTTGCTCACTGGATGAGGGTTCACAGCTCATGTCATTTAAAATTAAATATCTTTAGTAGTTTTAATTTTGTCTCCAGATCATTTTCCTTATTCTGATAGGAAACTATGTAGAGAAAAAGATATTGGAATAACAGTATGAAATGGAGATTTGGTGCTTAAGAATCACAATGGGTACATTGAGTGTCCTGGGAAGGACACATACTCATAGATGCACATGCAAACATATGTATCAGGAATAGCCATTTGCTTATGAAATAATCAAATAGCAATTATTCCAGAAATAAAACTTGTTTCAGTGGTAAAATTTAAAGTCTTAAATAGTCTTCTCTATTTTACTTCTCTACTTGACCTCTAGGTTCTAATAGCCATTGCAATGGGAATTCACAGACAAAAATTGCGCTTGAAGGGTTTATTAAGGAAGTTAACAAAGGGACATACCACTTCACTGTGAACCTCAGCAAAAGGACATTCAGCTCCAGATCCACGGGTCAGCCAACCCACCGCCCTGAATTTAAGTACCCAGAGGCACTCCACTCTCAGCTCCACTGCTGTCAGCCAAGTCCAACTCCGCCAATTAAGTGCCCAGAGGCGCCCTAATCTGGAAGCTGCTTCCTGCTCAAAAGCACTCTTCTTTTTTACTTGCTTTGTGAGATGGGAAAGACCATCACTCTGTTCCGTGCTCTGGCTCCTGCCTCCTCTGATGGTGAGCTGTTATCTGGATCCAGGAGGTTTACTGCCCAGGGATTTCTGGTCCAGCGGATGCACTCCACTCCTAGCTTTTGTTGGTAACGACATTCCATCTCCTGCTTCTCAGGGGGTTCATTTTATACACAGTAGGATGGCACTCCAAGGAATCTAAGTCACAGTTACTCACGGTGAATCCTATGAGCATCTTCCCCACTTCCTTACCAAACTCATTCAGGAAAAGGCCAAAGTGGTGGGGGTCAGAGACTTTGGCTAGAAGAGCCATAGTAGATAATGTACTACCCCTGGAAAAACACAACCACCACCTTCTCCCCCAAAACCGCTGGCTCAGTGCTTTATGTACCAGACTTTAATCATGTGTGAAAACATGAAGAATAAAAATTTGTATAAATTAATATTATGAACTCACAAAATAAGATCTTTTCTGAAGTAATTTAGTGCTGTCTATGGTACAATAAGTACCAACGGATTAAAAAGGAGTTAAGAATTAAATATTTATAAGTTATGAAAAAATATACTTTAATAGACATTTACTTTAATTGTGGAATTAAGAAACTGGCTTCTGTACAAAATTTTCTAACATTGTAAATCTACTCAAAATGATGCTGATTATTCCCTATGTAATGACATTGTGTTAATAGTAGCAGAATATACTTATAGTAGCAACCAGATCATTTTAAATTCATTTTTATATAATTTAGTTCAGTTTAAGCCATATAAATTTCATTGTCTACAGATTATTTTACCTTAAACCTACTAGCCTCATATCTTATTTACATGTTGGTTCAAGTTACCTTTTACCCTAACTAGGGAGGAGCCCTGGTAGCCGAGTGGTTCTAGATTGGGCTGTGACCCAACTGTTTGGCAGCTCAAAACCACCAGCAGCTCCACGAGAGTAAGACTAGGAATTCTACTTCAGTAATCAGTTTACAGTCTCAGAAACCCAGTGGGGTTGCCTATGAGTCAGTATTGACCCAGTGGCAGTGAGTTGAGAGATGACAATGTCCACTTTTGATACCAATGGTTAATATGCTTGCCTGCTAATAGGAAAGATTCAAGTTTAAGTCTCCCAGAGGCAAGCATGGTGATATATTTCCCAAAATCAGAACTGACAAAAAGACAACCGGCTGATTTGTTGGTAGAAAGGACAGCAGGTTTGATGGGTCTCAAATTCCAAGATTGTCTTTCATTCTGTTATTACTGGTTAGTATTAAGTAATTCAAAATTCAATAGGGAGTCAATATTTATAGTTTCTATGATAGTGAAGTAGATTTATCTTATTGAAATATCACTGTAAAATAATACTACCAAGAAATTAAAGTATAGAGTAAGTTAACTAATTTAAACAAATTTAAGATAGCATCATTAAAATTCATAAATATAGTTAACCCTAAAACACATTATTTCCTACCATTACATTAACATTCAATCCTCTGTAAAATTCTTTAAATTAAAATAAAACACTCCACCCAACCCACGGCCTTTGAGTCGATTCCAACTCATAGCAACCCTATGGGATTTCTGAGAGTGTGAATCTTTATAGAAGCAGAGCGTCGCATCGTTCGTCCGCAGAATAGCTGGTGGGTTTGAAACACTAGCCTTGCAGTTAGCAATCCAATGCGTATGCAACAGCTCCACGAAAACTCCTTAAATTATACTAAGATGAAATAAAACGTTTAATAATAGTTAAAATTTCACAAGGAATTTAGGAGTATGAAAATATTTGAAAATATTCATATAGGGCAAAATTTTGAAGCGTGGATTCTAAGATATATGAATTACTGAGGAAACACACAACAGTAGAGCATAAATGAAACACACAACTTTCCTCTAGCTCTTTGGCGCTTCCTTCACCCCACTATCATGACCTCAATTCTACCTTATAAATCAGATTAGACCAGAACATGCACACTGCTACATACAAGAGCCCGCAACACAGGGAATCCAGGATAGAAAATTCCCTCAGGGCCAAAAAGGAGAGTAGAGATACCAGGAGGATTAGTGGAGGGTGGGGGCAGAAAGGGGGAATCGATCACAAGGATCAATCTAGAACCCCCTGTCAGGGGAACCAATAACGGAAATGTAGGTGAGTGGTGATGGAGGATGATGTAAGATATGGAAAAAATAATCTATAACTTATCAAGGGTTCATGAGGAAGGTTGTGGGGGAGGAAAGGGGAAGAAATGGGTAGCTGATATCAGGGGCTTAAGTGGGAAGAGAATGCTTTGAAAATGATGATGGTGGCATATGTGCAAATGTGCTTGACACATTGGAGGAATATATGGATTGTGATAAGAGATATAAGAGCCCCCAATAAAAGTATTTAAATAAATAAAAAGAAAAATATATATATACCTCAATTAAAACATAATATATGTATTAACAAGATGCATGAATTACAGCAGAGAAAAACAAGTAACCTTAAATAAAAGTAGCCCAGAATTAAAATGGTATAAAAACAGAAACAATGTGTATATATTTAATTTCTCTTCATAAACTAACTACTTTTTGTTGAGATTACAGGAAGAAACAAAAAAGTTTTTAATAGTTTTATAGACAGAACATCATTTTTTAAAAGTTGCAATAATCTCTAATAGATTTTACAAGACGTGGACATGAATTATTTGATGCCATTTGTTCATGATATGAGTTAGAATTAAACCCACTAGTCTTTGATTGTGGCTGCTTGTAGCAAAGTTCGAAGAATGAGCACCAGTAAATCATAGAAGGTGCTTTGTTCAGGCTTTTCAAGGTGGCACATTGTTCAATTTGTAAAAATATTATGTAGAGAATCGAGATGAGACATATGTTTCAAAGACAATCCCCGAAATGTGCTGCGGATTTATGGAAAGAAAATCAAGGTCATCTTTGTGTCTTTGTAAAGGGGGAAAAATCTCTGCAAAG
This sequence comes from Tenrec ecaudatus, assembly GCF_050624435.1. NCBI lineage: Eukaryota > Metazoa > Chordata > Mammalia > Afrosoricida > Tenrecidae > Tenrec > Tenrec ecaudatus. The sequence continues at coordinate 72,077,348 of NC_134542.1, read as the reverse complement.
AGAAACAAAAAGAGTAAAAGTTTTAAATTATTCATAAAACCGAATGCATTATAAAACCTATTTCCAGGGAACCGTATATGTACATCTATTTTACAACTAGAGATTGTTGATCTCGGCTCCCCTGAAAACATTTTCCAAACCATCTACCTTGATTTCAAAGGGCTATCAAGGACAATTGCATAAAGATCAATAAGTAAGAATAATTGTTTAAGAACATGATTAATAATATATTGGCTTGCCACCTGCTAGCCTTTGTATATTCACAATCAGAAGATAACTTTGTTTTATGCAATGTTTCATTCTCTGAGGGAAACTTTAAAAGAAATGGTGTGGCAACTGACAGGAACTGAATCTTAACTAGCTTATTTTAAATATAAATTACAGTTAAATGAAGCAAAGTTCTAGTAATATACAATCTGTACAAATAAAATGGGATCGTAGTACATGAATTTCTTGTTCCTTATGGTTTCATGTTGCAGATATGAACATTTTATAATTTATAACAATAGCTGAGACCAGTACACTGCCAATATCTCTTATTTGAATATTTCAGTGGTTTCCTCTCGTTATAATGGGTAGGCCATCTGCATTTTGATGCTCTACTTGAAATGGCAGTGTAGAGATCTTGACGGCATTGGCATTGTATTGTCAGGCGTCTGGTACTCTCCTCCGAATATACATTTATATGTAGCTACCACTCCTCTAGTCTGTAAGAAAGGAAGTGGGGTGCTTTATATAAGGGAAATCAAAATAAACTAAAGCTGCTGGGGACCAGAAGTGAAGTGCGGTTGCACAGTGTGCAGATATGATGGAGAGTGGCAATGAGGTTCTTAAACTGGGGGACGATAGTAAACCTCACTGAGCATACATTTTCTCTAGATAAGATTTATAATGGTCGTATTAACACCAAAATTAAAATACTTTATAGACTTGCCATAAAGGGTGCTATGACATATACAACTTGTTAATGAACTCAGTTAACATGTATAGCTATAGTTATTATCTAAGAATGGAAAGCTTAAAAGAGAATATCCAAAGATGAAGCAAACAAAAGTACTCACAGCTGGGAGAACAGTGGACTGCATGATGACCGGAGAAGAGATTGTCGAGGGTGTCATGTTACTGGTAACTACAGTAGCTACCCATGCATTAGCCATCAAGAACTCAAGTCATGTATTGTATTGGGCAAATCTGCCACGATGGACCTCTATCGCCTGTTAAAAAGCAAAGATGTCACGTTGAAGACTACTTACACTGTTAATCAACTTACCTGCGTGTGAAAACCGGATGGTGAATAAGGAAGATTGATGAAGAAATGAGACATTTGAACTATGGTCTTGGTGAGCAATAGCAATTATACCAGAGACCATCAGAAGAAAAGAAAATTTGTGTGTTAGAAGAATCCCAACCAAAATGCTCCTTAAAGGGTGGCGAGTCATGATTCCTTGTACTTTGGACATTCTCGTCAGCTCTTGGAAAAGAACAGCATGCTTTGTAAAGTATACAGCCGATAAACACATGTGGGGTTAATTGAAGGGCAGAGGGATAAATGGCTCAGTGATCCTTGCCTTTCTAGTTCTCGGGTCTCTTGCTTTCTGATGGTCAGACCAGGGTGCAGCTGCCTTAGCAGTTTCGTGCTACAGCTGGCAAGGCTCACTTCCTGCGAGACATCCTCAAGGAGAAACCCCATGGATCTACCCCGATGTAGCCCTGGGTGCTGGAGCAGCCATGTGGAGGCCCCTGCCAGTGCTGAGGTGTTTACACATTTACTGATTTGGCTTTCCTCCTGCAGTCAGCATCATAGTGCGTGTTTTGTGAAATGGAGGAGGATTTTGTGGATTGGTGTCTGACATACGGGCTAGTGTTAGACTTGTGGGCTTGGGCAGCACTGGCTTGGGATATTTTCTTGATATGCACTTTATATAAAACTCTCTCTTATACATGAGTTTCTATGGATTTGTTTCTCTAAAGTACCCAGACCAACACACTCCCTTAATACAGGCATCTACTTGTGTGCATTGTCGGTTAGTTCTGTGTGGCCACTGCTATGAACCCAGCAGCGAAGTAGTGTCCTGAGCTGGGAAGGCTTCCGTCAGAATAAGGTAAGGAAAGTCCGAGTGGGAAGCATGTCTGACCTCTGCCTCATAACATCCTCTTTGGATCGCATGGATATGGAGTTGGATATGCCTTCTCCTTTGTGTATCCTGAGGAGGTCCGATGTGACCCCCACATTGTAGTAATGTGGCATTGTGCAGTCCCATTGCAGACGGATTCATTTTAGGAATATACTAATTTAAGGTAAAGGATTCTATAGCATTGGAAGAGCAAATTATTATTTTCCCTAAAATAAAAGAAAAAGAAAAAAACTCACTGCCGTTGAGTCAATGCTGACTCATCAGGACCCACTGTGGGTTTCCGAGACTGTTAACTGTTTACGGGAGTAGAAAGCCCAGTCTTGGTCCCGAGGAGCTGATGGTGGCATCAAACTGCTGACCATGAGAGTTGTAGTCCAATTTGTAATCACTACACCACCTGGGCTCCTAAAAGAAAAGTTCCTTAGACACTGACAGAAATAGGCAGAATGTATAACTGTACATGATGAACGTTAAAAACAAATTATAATGTAGAATTGTCCCTCATTGGGCAATACCGCCCCCTGGGGGTGCTGGACACCATCTAGGGGCCTACAAAAGCAGATACCTACACGTTAGCCTGGACTATGGACTATGGCACAATTTTTATAATTACCAAGGCAGCATTGACTAATTTTTATTTTCTGAAAGGGAGCAGTGGGCCGAATGCGTTTGGGAAGCTGTGATCTCATGTGTCTCTATGGTCATAGTTGCCAGCACTTCCTCTCCCACGTGGAATTGGATCGGAATGTCTCTAACATTCTTTCCTTAGAGACATGTCTTCATTTTTATACTCTTTTTATTTTATTTTATTCACTCTGGAATCAATGCTATCTAATTGAGGCCAGTTCACTATTATTTTTACTACATTTGAACTATTTCTCTAAGCTTTATTAAAAAGCAAAGAGAACAAAATAATTAATTTGCCTCCTTAAGGGGTAAAGACAATGAGGAATTTGAGAAAATGAAGGAAAGTAACTTCTAAAAAGCATGGTTATTTAAACACTTCTAATCAGGACTATCTATATATTTTTAACTAAACTGTATAAGCTATTTTACATGAATCTTCTTTATTTTATAAACCTCAATTTAATGCTTAATAGGGGCCATCAGGCACATAATAAAGACTGAGTAATGAACAGCTCCTCAAGAAAAGTAAGAATAGCAATTTTTATAAATTTATATTATATTGCAGTTGACTGCATCTCACTTGGTCCCATAGTCCCATTAGATATCACCCATGTCCTATTCTTCTCCAGTGGGGAATGGAGGGAAGTGAGACCCAGTACACTGCAAGGTCCTATATAAGGCTATGCGGCTAACTGGGGGCAGAGGTCACATGCAAATTAGCCTCCACACCCAGGAGTCTTTGTTAAAGCCGCCCTGGGCTATGATTCTTTTAAAAATTTCTCTAACTTTGATGACCTAGAATAGGACCTTGGTTATAGTAGGCATGGAATAAAAACCTGTGTCAGTGAATGATTAATCATAAAACTTGTACTAAGACTCTAATTGTTCAAATTGAACTTAATCCTAATTTCCATTATGTAGCATCAGAAAGCAGAAAACCATTTTTTAAAATTAATTAATTTATTTAAACATTTTATTAGGGACTCATACAACTCTTGTCACAATCCATACATACATCAATTGTATATAGCACATCTGTACATTCTTTACCCTAATCATTTTCAAAGCATTTGCTCTCCACTTAAGCCCTTTGCATCAAGTCCTCTTTTTCCCCCTCCCTCCCCGCTTCCCCCTTCCTCATGAGTTCTTGATAATTTATAAATTATTATTTTATCATATCTTGCCCTGTCTGGCATCTCCCTTCACCCCCTTTTCTGTTGTCTGTCCCTCGGGGAGTAGGTCACATGTAGATCCTTGTAATCGGTTCCCTCTTTCCAACCCACTCACCCTCTACCCTCCAAGTATCGCCCCCTTTTGATGTGGTCTTTGAGGTACGTGTCCAATCAAGCACAAACATCTGGAAGTGGTTGTGTCCCAAACCCTCACCCACCATGGCCTCTGACTCTTTGCGTCTTCTCAAGCATTCTTTCTCCCCCTTATTCTGGTTTCACTTCTGATGTCCAGTTTCACAGTTTTTCCATGTCTAAGAAGAAGAAGAAGGCAGAAGTGACAGGAAGATTAGGCACCCTTTGTTGGAAATAGAAGGGAACTTAAAACTCCTCATCCTGAGTGACTTGAGTCTATCTCAGTGGTTGATGTCTTGGCTTGACTTAAGACATGGATGCTATAATATAAATTCTACAGGGATTTGAAGCACCACACCATCCTAATATGCATTCAATCTACAGCTCTAAAAGGTAGTGCACTGGCTTTAAGCTCCAAATTAATTTATGGGGCTTGAAAAGCCTGGAAACCTGAATTATGAGAAAGTGGAGGCAGTGTTTGCCCTTTCTGTCTGGCTGTGCCACTAGATGATTCCTGTGCAGAGGCAGAGGGCTTCTGTGAATTCTGTTATTTGGTGAATAAGAAGATATCTGTGTTAGGTCAGGTTGTCTAGGGGAACACATCCAGTTTGTATGTGACACATACCAATGTACACGAATGATCTGAATGTCAAGAAATCATTATGTATCATGAAGGCATTCCAGTCCAGTATAACTCACATCTATACGTCTGATGCTTATCCTGCCTTGGGCTCTGATAACCACCTGCTGGTGATGCAGAGAGGTGAACTGGGAAGCAGAGTCACAGGGGTCCATGTTCGGTGGGATGCCTGGCAGAGATCATTTTGGACTAGGCAGTTCCTCATTGTGTGAAGTTTTAGGAATATGGAGTTACCCTATCACTGGACATTAAATATCAAAAGTAATACACCCACACCCCTCCTCCACTGGCCCCTTCAATGCTTCTTAAAATAGATAACTCTTATGATGGAGAATTACTTTCAGTGTTAGTCCAGGTAGACTAGAGAAACAAACCCAGGGAGACTCATATGTGTATAAGAAAGAGAGTTATATACAAGATTATAATTGAACATTGAGAAAACATCTCAGCCCAGTCCAAATCAAGTCCATAAGTTCAATGTTAGCCCACATGTTGGGTACCAATCTATAAAGTCCTCTTCAGACTCACAAAACACATGCAATGATGCTGAATGCAGGAAGATCACAGGGCAGTGGCTTGGAAGTCTTTTGAATCCAGTGGTGTTGTAAGAATCTGATGAGAGTGTGTTAAAACTACCAAACAAGATGTGGAAATGCTTTTCAAGGCGAGGAACTACCTTACAAGATACAGAACTTCATTGCAAGATGCTGAAAGACATACCACCTATGAACATAAGTGACTCCATTTTGAGAGAGACTGAAATCCCAGTAAGAAATGCTGAATCACTGCAGACTCACTGAAAGAAATAAACCCTTACCAGAACAGCACCTAGGAGCTCCCCAAACACATCTGGGGAACCCTAATAAGACATTGACCAAATGCCAGAATGACATCAAAGAGCCAGCAAAACTGCCTATAAAAGACCCAGGTAGAGAGACTGAACTCAGAGAGCTAGGAACCAAGGAGAAGACATGAGCTCCTGCTCTCTCCAACTCTACCCAGTGAGTACACCGATGAAGGCGATGCCTAAGGGGACTAAGGGCCAGTAACTGATATGTTACTGAATTATTCTGTGTTACCCTTATAGCTAATGACTTAAGTTAATTTTAAGATTGTTAGATTGTTTGATGTGCGTTTGAAGTTAATAAACCGAGCATTCAAAAATGTCAAAGAGCGTTAAGTAATTATTGATTGTGCCACTCATGACAGCATCTCAGCACGGGCAGGGGTCTCTACATGGCTTCTCGGGCTCCAGGGGTCTGGTTACATCAGAGTAGGTCCATGCGGCTTCTTCAGCTCCCAGGGCATAGCACCATGTGTCTTGTTGGTAGAGCGGTTTCCCAGGCAGTGAGTCTTGTCAGTAGAGTCTCTGAGAGAGTGTGCCGAGAGAGAGAGAGAGAGAGAGAGAGAGAGAGAGAGAGAGAGAGAGAGAGAGAGAGAGAGAGAGAAGTGTCTCCCACCTCAAGGAGGAAATACAGGATTTCCCAGAGTTCTCAGGAGAAGGCCATGCCCAGACAGAGGCCTCATTGATTATATCTTGATTAACAGGCCAGACTCCACTCCTTCACTCATAATCCTCTCAAATTGAACCAAATTATGTAACTACCACACTTTCTATGCCAGGTGTTTTTAGTGTTCATATATTTTCCAATTGTCTCCTCAACTAATGACTAATTTACCATTGATTTAGGGTTTTTGTTATCATCTGTTTTTGTCCTCAAGTATACATTTTGTATGAGTGAAAAGTATGCATTTTATAGAAGTGAAACCTCGGGTACAAGGAAATGAAAAATCATTCAACAATTGTTCATAAACAAACACTTCACAGATGCTCCTACTAGTTCAGACAGGTGTGAAAATTAAAAGCAAAAGAAACAACATGGCCTACATTCTAATTTCTAGAAAACAAGTAGAAGATTAAATAGTTAACAAAATTATTAGAACTTTTTGTGACACATTTTTCACGAGATGGGGAAGAGACAAATATTTTTTGAAGAAGAGAGTAATTTTTATCAGTTTAAAGGTGTTATAAAGGTCACATAAGAAACATGTTATTTAGAAGCCTATTGGTGTAGTGGGTTACACATTAGGCTGCTAACCAGCTCACCACAAGGTCAGCACTTCCAAATGATCACATGAGGCTGTCTACTTCCATAAAGAGTTATCGTCTTGGAAATCCAGTGGGGTCATTCTGCACTGATCTATCAGGTCTCTATGAGTCAGAGTAGACTTGGAATCGACTCAATGGCATAGAGGGTTTTTAAAATATATATATTTTTAAAGTGGAGCAGTAGGAATTAAACCATTGCATTTTGAAAATGAGAAATATGAATTGCAAGGGATTTTGTGATGGTTTGAGGTCAAAAGGACTACGTTCAGAAGGAAGAAAGGTTAGGAGAAAAGAAGGCATGGAAACTGTAAACACCAAAAGGAAGAGAGATAGGTGAAGGTACATTGTAGGCCTTGCCATCTACAGTGTGAACCCAAATGGGTATAAAACAATTAAGTTCAGGTCAGATCCTCTGTATGGCATATGAAAGTTAAAAGCTTTTAACCCTTAAATACTCCTTTCTTCTTCTAACACTCTCACACAAAGTATCGTCCCACCTACTTTCTGCAAAGTTTCCTTTAATTTCTGTATTCAGAACATAGGAAAGATATAAAAATCCTGAGATGCTAATATCTCTTGACCCAGATTTCCATAGAGGTCAGAAATATAAATACTAACCATTTAAATATCTGAAAATGACATTGGAATATTAATAATAAAAATGGGGGGAAGTATGATAAGGCACAATTTTCCTGAAAATGACATTTAAAAGAAGACATTTTCAATATTATAAATAAGGGAAGACAATATATATCATTTCTTTCCCTTTTTAGTTTTAGGTAGAGAATGGTGATCTAGTTTATAATTTTATTTTTTAAGTAACTTTAGTTATATTTGAGGAATAAATGAAAATGAAAAGGTGGGTAATTCAGTTGAACAGTAAAAATATGCCTGAATACTATTATAGAAGCAGAATCAGGCAACATCCATTATAGAACATCTTCTGTGGTGTAGCAGTTACACCTTGCACTGTGATCCACATTGTCAGCAGTTCGAAACCACCAGCAGCTCTGTGGGAGAAAGACTGGCCCTTCTAGTCCCATTCATATTGACAGTCTCAGAAATCCATAGGGGTTGCTATGAATTAGCACTGAGTCAATGGCAGTGAGTGACTGTGTATAGGGACAGGATGTTCAATAATGATTCATGGATGTCATGTAAGAGATGAGAAGGAAGGGTTTGATTACAATATTTCATAAAGAAAATTTTGCATTTACTTATTGTTATATTGTTGATTTTACTTACTGTTCAATTTAAACTAACTAGCAGCTTGAAAACCTTATGCATAGCCCCCATGCATTTTCAAATACTGAAAACCTAAGCATAGAAAATACAATATTGTTGAACATACTGCCAGCTGGTAGGCCCCTCAGGTCCTCGGGCACTTGAAATGTGACTGAAGAGGAGAGGACTTCTTGGAGGGAGTCCACCATGGTGACGTGAGTCTGGTAAAGCTTGCAGCAGTGGATGCTGATTAGGCACAACTCAAGGTAGGGAAAGAACTGCAAAAATCTTCTGATAATTGGAACTTGGGATGTACGAAATATGGATTTAAGAAAGTTGGAAGTGATAAAAAATTAAATGAAATGCCTGAAGATAGACATCTGAAGCATTAGTGAACTGAAGTGTCCGTTCTGAATCAGAAAATCACACGAAGTACTAAACTGGGAATAACACAATCAAGAGGAACTGCCTGGCATTCGTTGTCAGAATCTTGCTAACTGCAACATGAAGTGCAATGCTATCTGTGATAGGATTATGCCTATCCACCATCAAGCAAATCCAATCAATACAACTCTTATTCAAATTTATGCATCAACCACAAAGGCTGAAAAAAGTGGAAGAATTCTACCAACAACATCAATTGAAATTTATCAACCATGCAATCAAGGTGGATTGATAGTTATTGGTGATTGGAATGCAAGTGTTGGAAACAAAGAGCAAAGAAATAGTATTGGAAAATATGGACTTGGTGTTAGAAACAAAGCTGGAGATAGCATAATAGAATTTTATAAAACCAGCAACTTGCTCATAGGAAAAAGCATTTTAAAATCACACAAAAGACAGCTATATACATGGAGTTCCCCAGAGGGAATACTCAGAAATCAAATTGACTACATCTATGAGAAGACCCCAATAGCCAAAGGCTATGGTAAAGTTCAATTTTCCTGAAAATGACAGTTAAAACATTCCCTCCAACTTCCAGACATCACCACTCTCACCAGTGGTCTTGAAGGGATTATCTGTCCTGGATTCCCTGTGTTTCAAGATCCTATCTGTACCAATGTTCATCCTCTGGTCTAGCCAGATTTGTAAGGTAGAATTGGGATCATGAAAGCGTGTGTGGGGGGGGGCGGAGAGGAACATTTAAGAACTAAAGGAAAGTTATATGTTTCATCATTGCTACCTTGCACCCTGACGGGCTCATCTCCTCCCCACAACCCTTCAGTAAGGGGTGTCCAGTTACCTTCTGATGGGCTTTTAGTTTCTACTCTGCACTCACCCTCATTTACAATGATATGATTTTTTGTTCTTTGATGCTTGATAATGGACCCCTTCAACAGCTCGTGGTCACACAGGCTGATGCGCTTCTCCATGTGGGCTTTGTTGCTTCTGAGCTAGATGGCTGCTTGTTTATCTTCAAGCCTTTAAGACTCCAGATGCTCTATCTTTTGATAGCCGGGCACCATCAGCTTTCTTCACCACATTTGCTTATGCACACATTTGCCTTCAGTGATTGTATCAGGGAGGTGAGCACACAATGATATGATATTTTGCTCTTTGATGCCTGATAACTGATCCCTTTGGCACCTCAGTTGCAGCAGAGCAACCGGGGGAGCAGAGCAGGGAGCCCCTGAGGGAGTACAAAAGATAGACTCTGGAGCCAGAGTATGACACCCCATCGGACCTGACTGCAGGAGGCCTAGAGTTCAAAAATCAGATCTTGATCTATTTACAGGTTTTTCTTTCTTTTAACTAATTTATTCTTTTATGGGTGATTGGTTTTCTTTTTTGTGTTCATCGCTGTTTTCCCATTCATTGCTTGCCTTGCTATGCCTTGGTTTTTTGGTGCATATTATTATCTCTACTGATCTATCTAGATAAGATAGGCTGGATGAACAGTCTGGAGGAGAAAACAATCGGACCAATGGTTCTGGAAGGACATGGGAGAGGGGAAGACCGGGACATTGGAGAGGGGAAGGAGGTGGTGCTGACCAACCCAGGGGCAGGGGATCAACAAGTGATCCATAATCAGTGGCAAGGAGAGTGTGAGAGGCCTGGTAGGAATTCAGGAAGGGCAATGTAACCGAGAGAAATTGCTGAAACCCAAATAAAGGCTAGCATGATAGTGTGACAAGAGGAAACTAAAAGGAAACAGAGGAAAGAACTAGATGACAAGGGGAACTTATAGAGGTCTAAATACAGGCATATGTAAATATATTTATATAGGAAGGTAGGGAACTAGATCTACATGCATATAGTGATAGGTTTAGTATTAAGGAAGCAGATGGACATTGGGCTTCCACTCAAGCACTTCCTCAAGGCAAGAACACATTGTTCTATTAAATTGGCATTCCATGATGTACACTTTCCCGACATGATTGCTGAAGAAAAATATGTGCATAAGGAAATGTGGTGAAGAAAGCTGATGGTGACTGGCTATCAAAAGGTATAGCATCTGGGGTCTTAATGGCTTGAAGTTAAACAAGCGGCCATCTAGCTCAGAAGCAACAAAGCCCACATGGAAGAAGCATACCAGTCTGCAGGATCATGAGATGCTGAAGGGATCAGTTATCAGGCATCAAAGAACAAAAAACCCATGGCCTGTTCAATCCCCTCATATGCCCGTGCAAGCTGCACATTGAAGAGGGAAGATGGAATAAGACTGAATGCACTTGAGTCATGGTGTGCTGAAGAGTACTGTAAGTGCCGGGGACTGCCTAGAGAACACACAAATCTGTGTTGGGAAAAGCCCAGCCAGAATACTCCTTTGAGGCAAGAATGGGGAGACTTTGGGCATGTTATCAGAAGAGATCAATCCCTAGAAGGATGTGACCTCATGCTCCGTAGAGGCATGCCAGGGAAAGGAGGGAGCTCTTGCCAAAATGGATCAAGACAGGGACTAGAACAATGTCTCGAATATACGGGCAATTGTGAGGAGGGTTCGGGATGGCTTGGTGTTTCCTTCTGTGGTCCACAGGGTTGCTGTGAGTCAGAACCAACGTGACAGCATTGAACAACAACAACAGTGAGGACGAAGTTCTTCCAATGAAAAATAGCTTAAATCTTTAAAGACGAAATCAGAAGGGACAATTTTGGCTAAATATGAACACTGTTTATTAATTACAATGTTCAAATCTTCCATCCCAGACACACAGGGAGCTACTAAGATGTGTTGAGTGAAGTATTTCCCTCAAGTACAAACTTACATTGTAACCAAGTAATTGATCACATAATGTTAAACTGCAGCAATATGGCCGATTTCTTGTTTAACAAATAAACTTTAGAGACTACCTACACTTTAGATTTTGACCCCATTGGTAGTTTCTCAATGATGCACTTCAGAAATCTGATCTAAATGCTACCTTGACATTGAACAGAGGGATGCTACTGTATTACTTTAATTAATATGTTTAAATGGGTCAAATACATGCACTATGTTCCTAAAGGAGAAGGGCAGGTGGCCATAGTCAAGACATGCATATTTTTGCACGTGTATGTGTGTGTCTTCTTCTTTCTTGTTCTCTTTACATAGATGAGGGGTAAACAATCCACCCATTCAAGTTGCTACACGCACAATTCAGTGACATCAATTCGATCTTTCACAGTGCTGCAACTTTCACCCTCCTTGTCTGAATTGTTCCACTCCAGTGACATAAACTTACTGCCCCAGAAGGTTTCCATCTAAATTTTTGACTTATTATTGTCAATTTGATCCCATATAAATAGATTTTAAATGATCATAATGCTCAAGACAGACATTGTTTACTACTTAAGCTTTACTATTGTTTGGTTGTTAGAAGATTTGGGGAGTGTGTGTTGGTTTAAGGTTTAAAGGTTATCTTAAGGCAAAAGTTTGGCTGTCATAGATCCGGAAAGTCTGAGTTCCACGAATATTTGAAATTCTGCATGGTGTTAATTTTTACAAAGAAATTTAAATCAAATATGTGTATTTTAAGAATCAATTACATTGGAAAAGTAGCCAGTCAATGTCTTTTCTATTGTGTCCCATAGTGTATTTGTTTGAGAAGTTATATCAATAAAAATACACAGTATATGTCATAAATAAATACAAGTCACAAGCGGTATCATTTCCACCGAAAGGTTAATATGATTGGTGCAGTCAACTGGTGCAATGAAATGCCAGAGAAGAGAGCAAGCATCTCTCAGAGGCTAGCCTCACGTAGCTTCTCTTTTCTATTTTCAGTCACACGATAGTTGGCATCAATACTTCTGAACAGAACTCCCAAGTATAACATGGTCCTATAGCCTGCTAAACTAGTTTACAGTTTGTTGGGTTAAATCTGAGAAAGACTCCCATATGCCCCAACCCTAAATAATATGTAAATAAAGGACATGAAAACAAAGAACTGGAGTTTGACAGAAAGAGCAAGAGCAAAAGATATAAAGAGTATGTAGAAACAAGGGTGAGGGCAAACTTATTATATGCGTCAAGGTTATAAACTTGACAGCAAAGACAAACCAAATCAAACTAAAGCCCACTCCACAAGGAACCTAGATACTAGGGCTACAACCCCTTAAAAAGACAAAAGTAGGCACCAGATTAATGGTCAGTGACACCCCCACCCCCAAAAAAGATGTGATTTCTAAAGTCTCTGATAATACAGGCATATAAGAATTGTGCCTCATAAGCAAATGCCATTTATTACATCCATGCAAGGCTAGTTCAACATTTTTTTTAATTCAATTATTGTGATTCATCATATCTACAAGTTAAAAAAGAAAAAAATCACCTAACTATATCATTAGAGGCAAAAAAAGCATTTGACAAAATCCAACCTTCGTCCATGACTAAAAATCCTCACCAAACTAAAAACAGAAACTCAACTCACCACCGTCAAGTTGATGGCGACTCATAGAAACGATACAGGACTGGGGAGAACTGCCCCTTGGCGTTTCTGAGACTGCTGGCAGGAGTAGAGAGCCCAGTCTTTCCCCTCGGAGCGGCTGGTGGTTCGATTTGCCAGCTTTATGGGGCACAATCCAAGGCCCAATCACAATTGTCTAACTGATACTATCCATATAATTTATACCAACTAATATCTGCAAACTAGACACAGTACTGCTTGTACAAGTATTTGTTGACCGATTAAAAGTCCAGAATAGGAGATGCCACTAGAAGGAGGTATCGTTTTAAATTTCAAAAAAATCCGTGTAGGAGCATTGTCTTGGTGAACTCTGATAAAAGAAATGCCACAAATGGGTATCTTTAACAAACAGAAATATATTCTCTTACAGCTCAGAAGGAACGAAGTTTGAACTCAGGATGCTGGCTGTACAGGAAGACCTTCTGAGGGAAGCTCTTTGACTCCTTTAAACTTCTGGTCCTGGACGACCTTCCTGTAGCTTAGTATCACTCTTCCCTAGTGTTTAGGTCCCCAACACGTGGACCAACTCTACTCCTGGCTCATCCTTCTTGGAGGTCATTAGGCGCCTCCCTCTCTGCTTGCTTCTCTTGCCTTTAATCCCTTGAAACATAAAAGTGATGCACTTTCCCCTAGGGAAACTCGCTTAGATAGAATCGGTGTTGTATACTAGGTAAGGGCATTGTATCTGACCCTAACCCTACCTCATGAATTTAACAGACATAACTGAATGACTTTTCCTATAACTTAACCCTGTCTTATTAATTACAGGCAGATTAGGATTTATAACACAGTGAACCTTAGGTCACCAAATGGAGGACAACCACAGAATCTAGGGATTTATGGCCTACCCAAATTGACATGTATTTTTGGGGGGAGATAGTTCAATTCATGACAAAAATGAAGTTTGGGTTTTCTGCCATAGGCCATATTAGAATCCTTAAATTCAAACAACTTTGAGATGAAATCACTTAATCTAACAACACAACAAATATCCATAAATATATGACAGAAGAATTTAAAACTCTAAATCATTATTAAAAGAGATAAAGCTTTCCACAATTATTCTATTCAAAGTAAATAAGAAATTTCAATATAAACTATAATATTTGAGAAAACAAATCTTATACCTGGAAGAGTTCATGTATTAATAAACCGGGAAGGCCTAGTGCTTTAGTGTGGAAATGCTAATCGAAAGATCAGCAGTTCAAATCCTGAAAGCATGAATATCCGCTTCAGTTATCACGTTTGAAACACCATGGAGTAAATCTACTCTGTCTTATTGATTTACTAAGCACATTATGAAGAACAATGACAATGGATGCAAAATATGAAGTTTCTAATAACTGTCACTGAATTATAGATGTAAAACTTATTGATTGGCAAATGTTTTCTTATGTTTGTTCTTACAAAAATGAATAAAACATTTTTTAATTCCTCAAAATACTAAATAGCAACAATAACAAAAACTAACTCCTAGATTAAGTAACAGGCTATATAAAAAAAGTCAGTTAACACCAGAAAATAAAACTGGAATTTGAAAATTAAACATGAAGTAAGTAAATGGAAATCTATTTCAAATTCATTGATATCAAAATCCAACTGCCATTGATTCATTTATGGCTCATTGTGACCATATATAAGGTTTCCAAGACCCCCTCACACACACACACACACACGCGCGCGCGCGTACGTGTACACACACACATATCCTGGAGGATGCAGTCCTCATGGTCACCAGTTCAAACCCACCAGCAGCTCCACAGGAGAAGACTAGACTTTCTACTCCCATAAAGAGTTACCATATAGGAAACCCATACGGGGGCCACTATCAGTTAGCATTGACTTGATGGTAGTGAGTTTGGCTTTGGATGTATAGATATGCATACACATTTTCCAATAATACTCATTCATAATGGCAGAGTCATGCATGCCAAGAGTTTAGTTATGGGAGCAGCAAGGCTCATCTTATTGGCTCACTAATACCTAGGACAAGGACCCCTAGTGGTTACTCCTTGGACAATAATCTGCATGTTCAAAACTAAGGGCAGCTCCTTACAAGAAGGACTAGACCTTCTACTCCAGTAAATAGTTACAATCTCTGAAACCCATATTGGGGTGGGGGTGGGGCAGCCACTATGAGTCAACATTGACTTGATGGCAGTGAGATTTTTGTTTCTTTCCCCGGAATACCTAGGACATTGATATGTATGCATTCTATGTAATTTTTGACAACTTTCAATTTTCTTAGATTCATACTTTGTTCATTCTAAGTTCTGACTATTAATTGATTTGCAGCTGTTTCTTTTCATTTTGAGTCAGGCCCGTCAGCAAACGAAGGCCCCGAAGGCTTCACTCCCATAGGCTTTACTCCAGTCACCCTGGCCGACTCCATTTGGAGAAGGCAGCTCTTCTTTAGTCATACTTTCAGTGTCTTCTGAACTGATGGCTCACCTTCTGGCATGGTCTCTGACAATGTCCTGCGACTCACTGGACCTTCAGTATTGCACAATATTTCAGTGGTGTGCATGAGGTTGCCAGTGGGTTTTCTCAGAACCATAAGGACCATCAATGAAAAATGAGGGACACACTTAAGATCCCTAAAACAAACCACAAATACACCAGTGAACATAAGGAAAAACACCCACACCACAGAAGATAAAATAGAGAACTGGGTCCTTCTACAAATATGACATTTATGTTTATCACAAGACTTCGTTAAAAGAGTTCAAAGAAATGGAATGTAACCCAACGCCCATCTGCAGACAATTGAACATCACCTCACAGAAGGGTCACAAGGAAGGGACAAGCCATCCAGGGGGCAGTATAGCACTGGCGAAACACACAACATTCCTCTAGTTCTTTAATGTTCCCCGCTGTTCCTCCCCACTATCATGACACCAATTCTACTTTAACAATCAGGCTATACCAGAGCATGCACACTGATTCAGAGCTCTCAACACAGGGATTCCAGGACAAATAAAGCCCTAGGGACCACTAATAAGAGTAGCGATACAATGGTGGGGGGAGAGGAACCGATCACAATGATCGATGTCTTAACACCCCCATCCCCAGGGGAATGAACAACAGAAAAGTGGGTGAAAGCCGTCAGCATAAGATATGAAAATAATAATTATTTATAAATTATCAAGGGTTCATGAGAGAGGGAGGGCTACAGAAGGAGGGGGAAAAAGAGGAGCTGATGTTGAGGGCTGTAGTAGAAAGAAAATGTTTTGAAAAGTATGATAGCAACATATGTACAAATGTGCTTGATACAATGCATGTATGGATTGTTATAAGAGCCCCCAATGAAATGATTTCCCAAAAAAGTAGAAAGACCCCACATGCTGGGGGAAAATGGTAATGACATATGAGATAAAGGGCTAATTTCAAAAATCTATAGAAAATTACAGCACTTTTTATAAGAAAAATACAAATAATCCAATCAAAACTGGACACAAGACATGAATAGACAATTTACTAAAGATGATATCCAGGTAATCAACAGTCATATAAAGAAATTCTCACATTCATTAGCCATAGAGAAATATAAATTAAAATAATAATGTGTGATACCACCTTTCACTGACAGTGTTAGAAAAAGTCAAAGAAACTTAAAATAGTAAATGCTGGATACCACATGGAGATGTTGGTATGATTATATGTTACTGGTGGGATTGCAGACTTGTGTAAACACTATAGAAGTCAGTATGGTGCTTCCTTTTAAAGAAAGTACAGATACCTTCTGATCCTGAACCTCTCTACTTGATGGATATTCTAAAGATATAAAGAACAAAACATGAATAGACATAAGTACACCCATCTTTATTTCAACAATTTCTGCAATCGAAAAAAGATGGTAAATAAGACAAGACCTAACTATAGATGAGTGGCTAAACAAACTCTGATATGTTCATACTATGGAATATTTTGGATCCTTAAAAAACAATGATGAGTTTGCCAAATACCTTAAGACATGGACAAAATTGGAGAACATTATGAACACCAAAGTCAATCTCTTAAAGATAGATATTTTATGGTACAATTATTATAAAGAAAAAATAAAAACTTTTTTTCAAACTGCCTTTGAACATTTCTTTCTTTGAGTAGCAGCACCTAAATTTGTAATATAAAATTATCCTTTTCCCATCACTTGCAGTATTAATGACACTGTCATTGAAGATAATACTGGTGTCAATTTCAAATAAGAACTGGACTGCTAAGTCCAAAGTCAGAGGTTCAAATATACCAGCCATTCCTTAGGACAAAGATGGCGCTATCAGCTCCTTAAAAATGTACGCCTTCGTAAACCTAAGATCACTTTGAATCGAAAGTGACTCATTGGCAGTGGGTTTTTGTTCTAGGTCCTGAAATCTGAAATGATGATAAATGGAGAAAGCATTGACATTTTTGAGGATTTCATTTAGTTTGGGACCACAATCAATGATCGTGGAATCAGCAGTCAAGAAATGAAACAATGTATTGCATTCTATGGATAAATATATTGTATACAACCTCTTTAATGTGTTAAAGAACAAAGATGAAGATTAGAAAGTACCTGACTCAAGCCATACTATTTTCAATTTACTTGAAAGCATTTGAAACCTGTACAAAGTAGAAGGAAGACCAGAGAAAAAAATTATGTACTTGAACAAGGGCGTTAACAGAGACTATTGAAAGTACCATGGGGCTGCCATTGGAACCAAGAAATCTGTCTTGCAAGATGTGTATCCGGATTGCTTCTTAGAGGTGAGGGTGGATAGCTCTTGTCTCACACACACACTTTGGACATGCTCTCAGGAGGGACCAGTCCTGGAGAAGGACAGCATGCTGGGCCAGTGACATAAAGGAAGAGCCACATGCGCTGACCTGCAACAGTGGCTGCAGCCAGAGGCTCAGACATCAAAGGAGGGTGCGGAGAAGGCAGGCAGTGTTTTGCTCTGTGGCACCCAGGAGCCAGATCCAAGACATCTACCACCACCACTGAGTGGACCTAGGCAACGATGGAGCTTCCCCTACAGCAGCGGTTCTCAACTTGTGGGTCATGACCCCTTTAGGTGTCAAACGACCCTTTTATAGGGGTCGCCCATTTCATAACAGTAGCAAAATGACAGGTATGAAATAGCAATGAAAATAATTTTAAGGTTGTGAGGGAGGGGGTCCACCACAACATGAGGAACTGTATTAAGGGGTCACAGCATTGGGAAGATTGAGAACCACTGCCCTTGGATCATATGTTGAATTAGGATTTCTACCCTCCCAAGCTGTGAAAAGTCACTTTCTCTCTTTAACACTGCTCATTTATGGTATGTTTGTGGATGTATGGTCTACGACAAACCTAGCTCACTAAGACTCTGCTTCAAAACACTGCCCTAAAGATACTAGCCTGCATCTCCTGCTACGTGAGTCCCAGGCCCTGGAGGGTGCTTTTTTCCTGTTGTTTCTAAGCCCTGGTTCTTCAATTTCTCCTTCTTCAAGTCTCAAAGTTGTTTCATACCTTCCATACGTATTTCAATTTTACCTGATTACCCAGGGAGTGGATTCTGTTACTTTTAATAGACTATTGATATAATTATTCTTTTCAAATGAAAATTCAAATTATCTCCAACTTTTCTATTATTTACCACGTGAAACAGCTGAATATACTATATAGGGTTTGGTTCTTCTTATAAACAAGTGATAGAAGAGCACAAATAAAGGCCAATAAACACAAATATAGTAGGTATAGAAATTCATAGTGAATGTCTGCCTGAACTTTGCTAAACTCTGCACTTCATTTTAATTTAGTATCTATTTTCCTTTCTGTAGGAAAAAAGAAAAATGCTAAAAAAATATTGCTCTGCTTCAAACTCCATATTTGACCAAAATGAGTCCTGGTGGTACAGCAGTTAAGTGCTGGGAAGTCCAAACCCACCAGCCATGCTGCAGGATTGAGATGTTGTGATTGGATTCTGCAAATACTCCAGCCTTGGAAACACTGTGGGATAATCCTGCGCTGTCCTATAGCATCACTATGGGTCAGAAGCTACTCTATGGTAACAGAGTTGGTTTGGTTTCAGATAGTGGAGGTAGATAGTTAAGCCAACACAATCTATCTTGCTGATACAAATTTTGATTGCACTAGCCATTCTATATGTCCCTAAAAGGTCATTATGAGTTGAAATTGACTAGATGGCCATGAGTTTGGTTGTTTGTTTTTTCAGTTATCTTTAATTGTGTGTGAGTCTTTGTAAGCACAGTAATTTATTCTGTAAAGAAAATATCTCACTCTAGGCTGTGAGAAGAAACAGATAAGGATGCCGCTTTATGCTATCAAGTTGTACTTGGGAAGCAAAGGAGACATAAACATCCTATCATCATCCTGATAAGAGAGAGAAAGAAACTATATTCTGCATAATTTTAAATGAATAGACATCAATAATTGCACTTAACACTTTTCTTTTTGTTGTTTTGAAAAATAATGATTAAGAAACAAGGGTCATATATAGCCACAAGTTTACGCTATCAATGATATTTCCATTTCAAACTGAAATCTGTATTTTTTTAATCATTGGATGTAGGAGCTATTATTTGCTTAAATGTATGATAAACCAGGCTCCAGTTAAATAATTAAATATGCACTCTTCCCAGTATTATAGAAATACAGCTGAGTTCTACTGCCAAAGACACTTTCAGCTGTGTAGACTTAAATAATCCAAATGGTACAAGTAATCGTCCATCTTCTAATCTTGCTTGAAGAGGTAGTTTTCAATAAAAAGAAATATTGCCGTGCTAGGGCAGTGCCCTCTATTTCCCAGCATTCCAGAGTGTCTAAAGCAGTGCAGGCAATTGGTAGATGCGCACATCTATTTCTTGACTAGTCTCAGCCAAGTACTAGCTGGAGAGTTCAGCATGATGTTATTTTGATTACATCTGAAAATGATTTTCAGAATTGTCCTTTAGGAAAACTGTAGGATGTTGAATAGAAAATAGATTTAACAACTTCAAAATGCTGCCTTTTCCTATTGAAACATCTTCTTTTCTTTTCTCTTTGAAAAAGAGAAACCACCAACCACGAACCTCTACTTCACTGGATGTTTGTCACTCCACAGTCAGGAAAACAGAGACTCTTCTAAGGAACCCCATCATGTGCTTTAAAAGTAACTTGATTGTTGTGTTGGAGAAGACATTAGTTCAGTGCAAACAGCCTCAACAGAGAAAAGGGTAGAGGGGACTATGGAAACTGTTTGAGGAGATACTGTCCTAAAAAAGCAATTTATTATGTATGATGTGAGAATACCAAATCATCCCGTTTTACAAGCCAGGCCTTCTGATTTCTCCACTTGGAAAGGACATGGCATCCTTCACATACGATATCTCTGTGACTATTAAAATAAACTCATTTATTTATGTAGTGTCATGGATGAAGGTGGAAAACATAATGACAAACAATTTAGAGAATGGATTAAAATACTAAAACGTTTTATAAAAAATCTGACTATATATACTGTATTTAATGTATACTATCATGTTTAAATGCAAAAAATCCCAAACAACCAAAACCCCAAAAACAAAACTCTCCCCCCAAAATCACCAAGTTTTATTTACAACAAATGACTAGATCCTAATGATAGTAATGAAACTCTCCTGTCAAGATTATTATGACCCATGGGAATCCCATGTGGATCAGAGCAGAATTGCACTTCTTTGGATATTCGACGGCTGAATCTTCAAAGATGGTCACCAGGGCTTTATTCTCTGGCAGCTTGTGGTAGGCTTGAATCATCAACCATATAGTTGGGAGTGGAAATTGTTAACTATTTGCACCACCCAGGGCCACAAACCAAGATTCTATTATATAATTAATAAATATAATTAATATAATATATATTGGACTCAATGTCTTTTGAGTGTGAAGAATACGAAGGTCACTTTGAAGATTAATGAGTCACTGGCCTCAACCATGATATTTTCAGTTGCCTCCTATAGATCTGAATATTAGACAATAAATAAGGAAGACTGAAGAATTGGTGCATTTTAATTATGGTGTTGGCAAAGAATATTGAAATGATCGGGAACTGCCAAAGAGCAAACAAATCTGTCTTGGAGAAAGTACAGCCAGGATGCTCCTTAGAAAGGAGGGTGGCAAAACATTGTTTCATGTACTTTGGACTTCTTTTTTGGAGGGTCAGCAAATAAGAGGAAGATTGTCAAGAAGATGCTCTGGCACAGGAGTTTCAACAATGGATTCAAATCCAACAACGGTTGTGAAGATAGCACAGGATTGGGCGGTATCCTTGCTGCTGCGCAGGGGGTGGCAGTGAGTCAGAATAAAACAGTTAGCACCTAACAACCACAGCATTGTTTGGCTGGAAGTTGATCCCTAGCAGTAGCTGCAGTTCTAAGCCTGAAGGGGATCTAAAGACCAGTCTCAGGACTCCTACTAATCTCTATCAGACATGTAAACGTCCTCTTTTTAATGTAATTACGAATGTGCTTCTACTTTTTCCCTCTCCCCTAGTCCCTCTGTCGCGGGGGTGGGGGGGGGGTGGGGGGTTGGGGGGTTGGGGGGGGGCTGCTCTCAGCATCCTTGTCATCTAGCTGGTGACCATCTGGTCCGTGCGGCCTCTGCTAGTAGATGCTGTGGTTCACCTGCTCTATTCGTCTCTTGGACTCATTGTTTCTTCGAGTCTTTGGTTTTGTTCGCTCTCTTTGCTCCAAACAAGAGAGATGAACTGGCGGCATCTGACAGGGCCGCTCAGAAGCTCTTACGGTCTCAGAAATACTCACTAAAGCAAGATGTCGGATATTGTTTCTATGAACTAGAGTGTACCAGTTGACCTAGATGCTCCTGGTTTTTTGAGTTTTTGCTTGTTTCACTTTTGAAATTTAAGCCAGGAGTCTCAATTTTGGGATGTATATAACATTTTTTTTACAATGTAAGTAAAATAATTGGTTCTACTATTGAATAATTATACTGAGAAATATAATGTTAAGCTGATTTCATATTAAATATGAACTGGCCCATATTTTGGAAATATGTATTATAATTTTAAACGTTTTCATCAAATCCAATAGAAGCTAAGCAAATAATGTTTTATAAGCATGAGAAAACAGTCATGTTTGAAAAACATGTCAAAATAATCATTTTATTGCTGTGTCTTTAAGATATATTTTTTGAAAGCTAAAGGATTGCAAGCAAATAAAACGGAGTTTTCACTGTTTGAAAACATCATTCTCTGGACTTCCAAGTGTGAGATTGACATATTGCAAATGATAATTCACCACAGCTCTGTTTCTCATAATTAACATTGAAAAAATGCAACTTAAAAGTAAGCATTTTAGACATGACTGACTGCTTATGGGCACGTGCACAGTATCTGGGTATCTGTTCAGGCGAGTACGTAGGACAGGAGATGGTTGGTCCAGGGTACCCAGGACCTTCAGTGTCTTTGAGCAGACTCACCGTACCTTGTCTTCTGAGTTCATAAACTAGAGCTTATCTGTAGATATGAGATCTTTGAAGAGAAATCAAAAGGTACCTTGGGTAGAAAAGAATTGTTATTCATATAAAATCCTCAATTTTTTTACAATGCCTTCAATCTTCCTCTGACCATCAATTGATAAGTAATAGATAGCATACAAAATATTATTTTCAACAAAGACATGATTTTTTTTGCTGGTGCTAAATTTCTCTTGGCTGTTGTTCCTCAATCTCTTAAAAATGTCCCTCTGTAATCTTTCTTAAACTTGGTGGCAGAACCACAGAAGACTAGCTCTTATTTTAATTTTTTATAATATTAGTAATAGCCACAGATATATATGCTGTGAATAAGATGCCAGGGCTATCTAGGAATTCTGATATCAAATCTGTAAATATTACCAAAATTATCCTTGCTGCACGTTTTGGTTTCCCATGGCTGCCTTACAGAACACCACATAGTAGGTGGCCTTTAACATTAATGGATTGCCTGGAGGTTAGTAATCCAAATCACAGTCGTGGCCATGCTGAATTTTTATGAGAACTCCAAGAGGGAAACTATTCTATGCTTTTGCTCTAGCTTCTAGTAGGCTCAGGTGCGCCTTGGCATACCTTGACGTTCCTTGAGTGCATCTGCCTTTGCTTTCATGTGACTGGCCGTTCTGTGTCTCCTTTCTCTCTTTTCTCCTCCATTGTAAGGACGCTGTGATAAAGGATTTTTGCAGACTCTACCCAGCATAAGATCCTTCTGTAAAATGGTCAATAATAACTAGTCCCCTAACCATCAATTGATAATAGAAGGCATAGAGCATATTATTTTCAATATACAGATGATTTGTTTGTTGTTGCTAAATTCCTCTTGGTTACTGGTCCTCAATCTTTTTAACATATTCCCTCTGTAATGAGACAGATTGACACTGTGGCAGCTGCAATAAATTGCATGGAGGTGTCTCTCTGCCCTCCTCAGGTTTCCCTATTGCCTGAGGCAGGGATCAGACAGGCCTCCATGCTCCATCCTTCTTCACCTACTCTGACACCAACCATTTCTCCCATGACATTGTACTGCTGGGCTGGCTTCTATAATTCACTGCAATAGCCACACCGAGATCATGGACAGGACACATAATTATGGGGATCTCTTAAGGCAGCTAACAGGTTACCACAGTCAGGATCAGCCAACAGTAAAGGCCTAGTCCTTGGTCCAGACCAGCCCCTCTCCCCAGCCAGCAGCCAAGTCTCTCTGGTGTTCCGTTTCTCAGCCATATGTTCCCTTGGTTTTTGCCTCCGTGGACTAGGAAGCCAGTTCACTTGCCACTTGGTCTCACACAGTCTCGGGCTACTTGAGAAGAAGGCAGCCCACAGTCTCAATGCTGCTCCGCTGAGCCTCTGTGCCGCAGTCTTTGGTGCATCTGGGCCCCGGGATATAACTACTTCAGACAGAGGTCTTGGAAGTGCCCTTACAAATGGCTCTGCAGTTGCTTTGTGTGTCCCATAGGACTCATAAACAGGAATGGCTTTAATGGAGGTGTGATTTTTCTTTTAATCAACCAGATCCCCAAGGAAAACCAAGGATGGTGTATTAAGTCACGTGTGCTAGTAAAGTATTCTTAGAGATTCTCTCAAGGAAACCGAGGATGAGACTAGGTTCACAACCTCTACACAAGTCACGTCTCACTCCTACCCTAATCTTGCCCATTAATATAGTAGAGGGAAGAAACAAACACCAACCTCACTACCGTTGAGGGACACCCCCCGCACCCCTGGCAGGTTTCCAGAGCTGTGACTGTTTATGGGAGTGGAACATCCAGTCTTTCTCCCACGGAGCTGCTGCTGGCCATGACAAACCCATAGCCACTACACCACCAGGGGCCCTAAATATGAGAGAAGATCCTCCAGAATGGGATGATACTTACAGGCATAGAGTCCAGGTTATAATGCATCTGATGAGGAGTTATGGCTAGAAGAGCCATATTAATTGACTACAAATCAGCAGCAGCAGCAACAAAAGAGCTTAAACAGCAATGATTGTGAAAAAGCCTAGGTCAGAACAGTGTTGTATTCCATTACAGAGTGGCTATGAGTCAGAATCAAAGCTCCTAAGAAGTTCTGGTGGTATAGTAGTCACGCACTGGGATGCTCACTGTAAGGTCAGCTGTTGGAAACCACCAACCAGCAGCTCCGTGGGAGAAAGATGACGTTTTCTCCTCCAGGAAAGACGTACCATCTCAGAAGCTCACGGGCATTTCTGCTCTGTGCTGTAGGGTTGCCATGAGTCAGACTCAGTGTGGGGCAGGGAGTCTTGCCTAGGTTAAGGACAGTACTGTAGGATTAGGATTCATTCTGCTCATGTTCATCTAACGGATAACACCTTAGAAACACTGCTTTCTAAGGGTCACATTCACAGATCACTTCACATAGCTTTTTAGCGAACAGAATTCAACATAGAACTGTGTCCGGAATGATGCTCAATGCGCCTTTCTTTTAAGAACCAGCTGGAAGATCTATAGAAACGGAAAACGTGACTTGCAGTTCCATGTCTAGAAACCTGCATTAGAAAAATGCTCCCTCAAGTCCGCAAACTGGCATGTTCAAAGATGCTCATTTCAGACCAACAGGTAATATGGAAATATTATAAACAAACAAGCTTTCTATCCACAAATATACATCAGTAAAAATGAGATATATATGCTAACAAAGAATAAAGAAAAGGACAGTGATAAGAATGGATTCTATTTATACAGACTAGAAAGGAGACATATTTGAAAACATTATGGGATTTAGAAAGAGAATTGCAGCAAAAGTATGTTCCTCTATGTAAGTTAGTAAAAATATACATTAATTTTGGATGTGTGTGTGTGTGTGTGTGTATACACACATGCATAGGAGCCTTGATGGGGTAGTGGGTAATGTGTTGGGCTAATAAATAATAAGTAGGTCAGCAGTGTGAAATCACCAGAGATCTTTGGGAGAAAAATAAGGTTTACTGCTGGGTGAAGAGTTACAGTAATTGTGGCAGCTACATACTCTCCTGTCGGCTCGTGATGGGATGGAGTTTAGCCTGTCAATCTGATTGCAGCTTGAAGACCTCATTTGGAAGTGCTACTGAGATAAAAAGCTCGTTGGAGGCCAGATAGACACACTCTGTCTGCTTGTCTCCCTGTGAATCATTCCTGTTGACAAGCCACATGCAGCTACACCAATAAAGCCAAGTCCTGGAGCTTGAGGAGCCACGTGGAAACTCACATCAGTGCTGAGATGCTTACACCACCACTGGATCCACAAGACTTTCCACCTACTGGCCTGTGATCTTTCTGCATTCAGTGTCATTGCATGTGTTGCGTGAGTCTGAAGAGGAATTTATAAATTGGTATCAGAAATACAGGTTAATATTGGATATTTATGTACTTGAACTGGACTGGGCTAGGATGTTGTCTTAATATTCAATTGCCCTTGTATATGAAGTTCTTTCTTATATACTTATGAATGTCTCTGGATTTGTTTCTCTAGTCTACCTGGACTAACAGATCATAGAACCACACAGGACCAGCTCTATTCTGTCCTATAGGGTCACTATGAGTCAGAATTGACTCAATGGCAGTGTGTATAGATGTTAAGGATGATGATAATAGATAGATAGATTAAATAGATAGAGGCTTATTCATCTTACTCATCTAGTGCTTGTATGACATAAACATTCCAAATGGGTGATTTTAATGAACATTTTCCATTAATTTATTTTCTTTCAGTTTAGACAGACAGAAATCTGAATTCATGGTTCAAGGGAAAGGCACGCCTCTCTTTGTTGCAGGGGGTGGAAATTCTCTCTTTTGCTTTTCTTTCCTGTTTCCTTGGAGGTCTTTGCAAGTGATGGCATCTATCTTACCCCTCTTTGTGCTTACTTGCTTACTCAGCTATTATAATGGAAATAAGATTGATTTCAGACATACCCTATATTCCCACACTACATCTTTAACATAACAAAGGAAACCCATTTTCCAAAGATATAATAACCACAGGCATTATTGTTTTTGTTTGTTGCCCTAATAGATGCCACGGTTGTAAGGGTTAGGAGTCACAGCATATGTTTGATGGAGACACAGTTCAATCCCCAAATAGAAAAGTAGACCCCACCATTTCACAGAACACTGGTAATTTGATACGTTCACTGAAGTGACAGCAAGACATGATTTGGTAGAGGAAACACAATATTCTACATTGGGTCAATAAACTAAAATGTATTGTAAAGAGTTGAGAACATTCATGAAATAATGAAATATTCATGTAAACAAGTGAAAACTTATCAAAATAAGAAGGGTTAAGCAAAAGGGTAGTAAGGTTTCTGACCAACTTATAAATCTAAAGACATTCTCATTATACTAAATTATTATAAATAGCTTGTCAAAATCCATTACTCTAACAATAATTTTCAGTTATATAATTTATCTATTACTAAACAGGAAACCAACTAAATAAAGGCTAGTAAAACAAATATATAAACACTTAAAAAGGTCCAAAGTTTGCATATACTAATTTCAATAAAGATATATTTAAGGAAGCACATTCTCTCAAAAAACTCTGTAGTTAAATTGCATTCTCACACTACTGTTACAATTAGCAACAAAGATGCATTTCCAAAGCATTGTTGTTAAATACTGTCCTGTTAGTTCAGATTCATAGTGACCCTATGTGCAACTGATCAAGAAGTTTTCTCATCCTGTTTCATCCTCATAATTGCTAACTTAGAATTTATTGTGGAATCAATAAGAACCAGAAATTCTTAGTAATATTTTATGTAATCACATTAAAATCTAAATGTAGATTTTCAATCAGATTACAAGTAGTCACAAAATATAATATTACATTACTCTTTCATGTTTAAATGTTTTCACTTAAGAAGTAGGAATAGTTTGTCCCAGGTTAAATTGCAGATGACACAAAAAGTTTTAAATTAAAATGTTTCTCAGCAGCTGAGGAGCACTGGTGACAGAGTAAGTTAAGCATTGGACTACTGACTCACAGGTTGGCCGTTCAAACCCACTGGCCCCACCTCAGGAGAATGATGAAATGGTATGCTCAGCAAAGAATGTGGAAACCATATGGGACAGTTCTGCTCTGTCCTACGGTGTCACCAGGAGTTAGAATCGACTCCATTGTAGTGGATTTGGTCTTCTCTAGAGAGAGTTATTATTACTAATACAAGAGGGTGTACCCCTTCCCCCCCAAAAAAAATGGAATGTCTTTAAAGCTATGTATTTCATTTGTTTCAAAACAACCTATCACCTTCACATTACTCTCCCTTACACTTAATACATTTGTTAAGTCTGCTCTTACATTCTTCAAACGCATCGGTGTGGATGGCTGACAGCACCTCCCTCTTCTTGTTCATCACCTCTTCTAAGTCAGCAAATCACTGTCTTTTCAGTCCCTCTTTATTCACAGAAACAAAAAGAATTTGCATGGAGTGAGGTCAGGTGAGTCAGGTGTGTGGGGCAAGAGAGGAATATTGCTTTTTGCCAAAAACTGGTGCACCGAGATGGCTGCATGAGCAGGTGCATTGTCATGGTGGCAAAACCAGTCCCCCGTCTGCCAGAAATCAGGGTTGTTGTTTTTTTGCTGCACACTGTTATGCAGTATTTTCAGAACCACTAAAGAGAAAGCTTGATTAACAGTCTGGCCTGGTGGAATGAACTACAAGTCAACATTTTCATCTCTTTGGGACATTAACGAACATCCAGAATGAGATTTATCATCAATTGACATTTCACCTTTTTTGAAACGAGAAAACTACTCATACAATGAGTTTTTCCCATAGCACTATTCTTGCAAGCTGTATTTCTGTGTCATTTTTCCGGAGCAAGAAGCAAAATTTCACTGTCATACACTGTTCTCTGAAATCAGCCATCACAATGAGGTTCAAGTGAAACTGCTTTTACAATAAAATACACTGTGACCAAAGAGAACCTTCCTAGACAATGCCACTCGATGTTCTAATTCATGGCAAGTTGCTTGATGTTTGCCTAGCAGGAGAAATGCTTACTGTGAAAACCCCACCCAGCAGAGCTTTTTTCCATTTAGGGGGGAACCCCTTGTGTGTGTGTGTGTGTGTGTGTGTGTGTGTGTGTGTGTTTCTGTGTGTGTGTCTGTGTGTGTATATTATGTTATGGAAATAGTCCTCAAACATCAGTGGGTCACAACGATAGAGGTTTCTTCCTTATGTTCCTTGCTAGCTGTGAATTAACGGCAGCTCTGCTCCAGGCTGGGGGCATGTTGTCACTCTCATCCATGTGTCATCTTTGTTCAGGATCCAGTGTGAACCCTTTTCTCACATTAGAGGATAAAGAGCAAGAGATTTGACAGGAAGACATAATGGATCTTAATGTTTCTGCCGTTACACTGCATCCATGCCCATGTTATTGGTCAAAGCATGTCACCTGACCAAATCACAAGTCAGTGGGGCAGGGAGGTACACTTCTGTGACAGGCATCACTGTAAATTGCATGGTAACAAAGAGGGATGTAGAATAACAAGGAGGATTGGTTGGGAGTAGCAATACAACACGCCACATTTCCTAACCAGTTTTAGTAGTTCAGTACGATCTAAAATCCAACCGGGATATTACACTTCAGTCTCATTCAGAACATAAATGTAGACACTCTAAGCAAAATATGAGCGCATTGATTTTATCAATGTGTGAAAAAAATAGCAATGACTTCACAGTAGATTGAAATTCTTGAAGGAATACAGGGTTTAAGATTTTCTAAATCTTTTTGTGTCTAAAATTTCTTGTTTTTCAGGAGATTGTCCATTAATTAAGTCAAGTTTATTGGCTTATATTTTTTCATGATAATTTGCGTTAGACCAAGTTGTTTAGAGAAACAAATCAGTGACACTGATCTACGAGAGGATACCCCCCCACACACAAAAAAGCAGAAACAATGCTCTGCTGGGAGGAGTTTGCGTAGCATGCATTTTTCCCATGATGCAAAAATCAGATAGAGAACTGGTTTTGCCACCATGACAATGCACCCACTCACACTGCCATGTCAGTGCACCAGTTTTTGGCCAAAAACAGCATGCCTCTCTTGTCCCACATACCTTACTCACCTGATCTCCCTCTGGGCAACTTCATTTGTTTCTGTGAATGAAGAGGGACATGAAAGGACAATAATTTGATGACGTAGAAGAGGTGAAGAAAACAAAAACATGGGAGGTGCTGTCAGCCATCCAAACAGATGAGTTTGAAAAATGTCTCCAAAAATGTAATCACAGGTTTGACAACTCTATTAAGTGTAATGGAGAGTACTTTGAAGGTGATAAGATTGTTTTGTAAAAAAATATATACAGATACATAGCTTTGGGGAAAAATCCATTTGGGATAGGTGGGTGAGGGGTGGGAGTAGGAGAACTCCCTTGTCTGTACAAGAAAGAGCTTTGTTTCAAGAAGTAATTATATATCAAGAAGAAATCCCGTTCCAGTCCAACACACGTCTATGAGTCTGATGCTTGTCCTCCTTCAGATGCACACTGCTGCAGGCCCATAACACAGAAAGTTGAACCAGGAAGCAGAAAGATCACGGACTAAGGAGTGCATAGTACTGTGGATCCAAGGTCAGTAGGAACAAGGCAAGGTGCTGAAAGCTCTAGGAGTGAGGTGGTCCCTGTGGGGCCACCCATGTGGTGAGAGGCAGTTTCCAGAGACCTTCAATCTCATATAAAGGCTTCACTCCCAAAGAGGTGACATCAAGCTACCAGTTGATTGACAGGTTTGACTTCACGCCTAGCCTCGAGTATCTAGTTGACTTAAAATCATTTAACTACCAAATAATTTCTTATCATTTTAATGTTTGTAATTTGTATATTTACTTGAATTTTCATGTTTTAGATTATCCTATATATTTTAAATTTCCACCCAAGTTTCAATCTTTTCTATCTTGAAATTGACTTGACTTCCTCACTACTTGTGAGTTCTGAGATTATACTGTTTCC
This sequence comes from Tenrec ecaudatus, assembly GCF_050624435.1. Classification (NCBI taxonomy): domain Eukaryota; kingdom Metazoa; phylum Chordata; class Mammalia; order Afrosoricida; family Tenrecidae; genus Tenrec; species Tenrec ecaudatus. The sequence continues at coordinate 72,046,979 of NC_134542.1, read as the reverse complement.
TTCCTCTTCTTACTTTGTAAATATTGTTATTTACAAGTGGCTATATCTAATTCTCTCGTACGTTCATTTAACTTGATTGTTGAGTGAGATTGTCATGTATTTCAATTACAGGCTATTATTTGCTGTTGTTGGCTATCTGTCCTAAGATCCCCCTTTATTGTTTCTTGCCCAGTTGGTCTGTTATTATAAATTGATGAAATGTATATTCACCTGGAAATGTGATGATTCTGCTGCAGTATTTGAGGGATGATTTTTCTGGGTTTATAGTTCTTGGTAGGCATCCTTTTTTCCTTGTCAGAGTTTTACATGCCATCCCACTTGCCTTGCTCCTTATATGGTTTCTGCTGAGTAATACAAGTTTATTAGTCCTCCTTTGTAGGTAGCTTTCAACTTTTCCCAAGTTATTCTCAAGATTCGTACCCTATCTTTGGTTTGGGTAAGTTTGATTATGGTACATCTTGGTGATTAAGCAAAGATACAAGAGTGCCCACTTGTGTAGGAGAGGCATCCAGCTTTTATTTGGTAAAGCAAGGAGAAGGAAAGTGCTTCCCATCAAAGACACAAGTCTATGGGGAAAACAACGAAAACTCATTGCAGGCAAGTCCGTCAAACTCACAATGCTCCTGTAAGCACAGGGCAGAACTGCTGCTGTGGGTTTCGGAGACAGTTAAACCCTTACTGCAATAGAACGCACACCTCTCTTGCTCCCACAGAAAGGTTGGTAGTTTTAACTTGCTGACCTTGTGGTTAGCAGCCAAATACCTAGCAATGATGACACCAGGGCTCTGGTGAAAAGGCAGAAAATACAATTAAAGAAAAGTTATTGGCATTGGTTTCTGTTCCACTCCTAGTCACTTTCTGGGATAGGGTAGTTCTGCTTCTAAGGATTCCTGTGACTATACAGCGTTTCAGGAAGCAATCGCTTGTCTCTCTCCTGTCTGACCACCAACCTTGGAGCTAGCAGCTATGCCAGAAGGGATCCTTGAAATAACAACAACAAACAACCGACTTCACACCACACCCTCTGCCATTCAGTCGATTTCAACTCATCGGGCCCCTACGTAGAGTTTCTGCGTCAGAAACCTCCATGGGAGCAGACAACCTCATCTCTCATCTTCTGGGACCAGTTGGTGGGTTTGACTTAACAACCGTGTAGTTTGTAGTCTCATACCCCATAGTGGTACGTGGTTAAATAAAAAACCACTTCAAAAGCAATTCCAAGCACAATATTAATTCCTTATCTCCTGATGTACATACTAAAACACACGATACAAACTTTGGGATGTAGGGGTCTTATGCTTGAACGTCGATCAAGTAATCTCTAATTGAAGCCCCTGAAAAGGAAATCGGATTCCTTTGGGAAATGGAAGAGCAGGACGGAGAATTCTAGCTGAGGGCAACGTTTATCCGGCTAAGGCGGAGTGATGATTATTCAGACTACTTCCCCTGGTGATTCCAAGAAGCATCTTTTCTTTTGGGTCATTTGAGCATTAACACTTTGACAAGGATAAACGTCTGACTGGTTTTCTGTGGAAAGAAATTAAAATCTTAATTTCAAATTAATTCCAAATTCATCTGCAGTAAAAAAAAACAAAAACAAACAAACAAACCAATGCTGTCTCCCTGCGTGTCTGTGCCACAATCTCTGGTACCACTGGTCTTGTTGACTTCAGTCACTTCAGACCGCGATCTCAGAAGTGATCTTCCAAATGGTCCTGTGATTTCTTTCTGTGTCCCATGTGACTCTTATACACCAAGACATGGCTTTGATGAAATTGCACTTTGGGGCTTTAGCAGACCACACCCCCAAGGAAATACATGGTGGAGTCTTAAGTCCCACCTTCTAGTAGAGTCTAAAGAACCCCCAAGGAAACAAAAGGTGTGACTTGGTTCACACCCTTGACTAAATCAGTCTTCCTATCACCCTAATCCTACTCATTACTATTGCAGAGAAGACCCTCCAAACAGGAGGAGAGCCAAGCATAGAGTGCAGAATTCTAATACATGACATTAGGAATTATGGCTAGAAGGGTCATTCCAATTGATCGCCTCGCACCACCCTGCTCAGATGTACTAGCACGTCAATGTTTCTAAGACTCTGCCATAATGAAAGAAGGACTGGATAGCAGACTTCAGAAGGTAAAGATTTCTTGATAAAAAGTGTTATCATTAGCAAGTATTGCATAAAGCCTATGTAGTTTCTCCTATTATATTATGTATTTTTGTTCGAGTCTAATTTTATCTAAAAATAAGACAAGTAACAACGCAAAAATTAAAAATAAAATTTATTGCCTTGCCCTGATTTATATAACTACATCACTTTCATTTATTTCTTGCAGTTAATAATTTCATATGATAAGGCAGAAGGTGGACATAAATTAGAATAATAAAGTTTCACTGCATTTAATATATACAAGATGGGGGATGGTTAACATTCAGAAATTTTGGTTAGTAGACAGTCATCGCATAACCAACATGTCCTCCTCATCTTACTAGGAGTACCACTCTGATGTTTTAGATGGTGGAGATTGCTTGATCTCAGAAACTTAATTTTCCTTTTCCAGCCTCAGGGACCTGATCATGCTCTCAGTCTCTCTCTGGTCTACGAAATGCTGGTTATAATGCAAGAAGAATCTGCGGGGACTTCTGCGATAGCCCCGGGGACCTTTCCTTGTGTCTTACTTCCCCTGATAAAGGCACAGTGCCTTCATTCTGGTGGACAGTGGTTAGCCTAGAGGACAAGCCCTGCAAATCGGAAAGGCAGTTCTCGTTTCCATAGAGATGGGTATTATTGACCTGCTAAATCAGTTTCTGACTCTCCTGACCATGGAAGGTGGCTGTATGCTTCATATTCTGGAGGTGGGATCATTAGGGAACTTACAATGACTTTGAGGCTGTGTGTGTGTGTGTGTGTGTGTGTGTGTGTGTGTGTAGATTCTGTCAGGGTTCAGAGCACACACCAGCTACCATATTGTTTAAGCTTTAGGATCAATATAGGCAGCCTCTATCAATAAGCCCATTGCTCCCTGCCTCCTGGTATTTCATGCCCTTGTGCAATTCTCTCCTTTTGAGGGAGAGGGTGGAGGTGCGGCTGGCCTTTAGAGCTCTATATTGTAGCAAAGGGGAGATAGCACAGAGGTAAGGTTGCAAAAAGAACCTGGTTTTTATCTTGAGCACTTTCTGTTGCTCTCTTTCAAAGTCTCTGTGCTGTGTTGAAAAGGGCCCTTGCAGAGGCCTATGTGGCAGGAAGGTATATGTCTCCAGCCCATAGCCAGTGAGGAGCTGAGGTATGTAGCCAGGCAGATTCTTCCTTAGTTAAGGCTGAAAATGGCAGCAGCTTGGTCAACACTTTAATTGCAGACAGGGATTTTCATGTAAAAGCTGGAAAATCATGGAATATGTTACACAGATGCTGCTCATTAGCGTCATCCTTAACCACTTTTCTTTAAACCCCCCCCCCCTTTTCGTTTGGAATATCGTGGTTATTCATCAGTATACATTGCACTCTTCAGCATCGGAATTCTTCTTCAGCCCGGAATTCCTTCTCATCCACACTCATTTGTTCAAATTTTGTTTGCACTAAGCACATGTAGTATGAAAGTAAATTATTTTCTTCCTTTTAATGGTGGTCTTTTAATAGTTGATGAGTATTATATTACATTCACTCACTGCTTAACATTTCCCCTCTTTTAATTATCAATTCTTAACATGGAAAAAACTAAGTGCGGTGCAGTTTGGTTATGTGGAAAGAATTTCAATTCAGAGTAAAGCTATGAAAAGTTTTTTTTAAGTGGACTGTTTACATTTCAGCCTCCAACTTTGAACATGAGTGTGAGAGTACATTTGCTATTCTTTCTCAGTTACAAATTCATTGTTTTTACTCTACCTTTTGATGTTCGGGTGGAAAATCGGCAAACCACACTTTCTGGGCCACTTGACTTCCTTTTGTGTTGTTGGCGTTGTTGTTATTAGCTCCCATTTAGTTGGCCCTGACCCTGTGCACAACTGAATGGAACACTGTCCAGTACTGCATCATCTCTGTGTTTGGCTCTAGACCCTTGTGAACAGTATCATCTTCATCGACTGCTTTTCAGAAGGCCTTTCTTTCTCTTCCATCTTTGTCTAAAGCTCTGCTGAAACTTCTCAAGCGTCATAGCCCCACTCCAGCCTTCACAGATAGATGGGTTGTGATTGCCTGAGGTGCATTAGTGGGAATTTGAATTTGTTCCTCCCACATGAAAGAGAACATTTCTACCACAGAACTCCTACTTCTGCTTCCACTTTAGGGTCTGCTCATAGGAAAACTATGCATAAGTTTTTAGCGTCTACTTCCTCTGAAGTGGGCCGCTGATTCCTTCACCGTTGTCTGTTCTTAGTCTGGAGACTCCACGGACATTTGTGTACTTTGATGACCTTGCTGGCATTTGAAATACCAGTGACATAGCTTGCAGCATCAGAACAAAAACACAACAACACTATGACAAGCTGGCAGACAAATGGTGGTGTGCTGAGTAAACCATCATAGAAGCTGGGTTATATGAAAAATAACATGCCATTAGGGTTGGAGGCAGGCTTATTAACAACCAGTGATGTGCAGATGAAACAACCTTGCTTGCTGAAAATGAGGAGCGCTTGAAGCACTTGCTGATGGAGAGCAAGGATTGTAGCCTTCAGTGTGGATTACAACGGAAAGAAAAACAGATAAAAAGCTTCACAGCGGAACCAATGGGTACCATCATGGTAAATGGAGAAAAGGTTGAAGTTCTGAAGGATTTTGTCTTGTTTCGCTCCACAGTCAATGCTCATAGAAGTAGCCATGAGATCACAAGATGTGTTGCATAAGGTAAATCAGCCATACCAGACCTCTTTAGAGTACTGAAAAGCAAAGCTGCTTCTTTGAGGACTAAAGTGTATCTGACCCAAACCATGGTGTTTTCAGTTGCTTCATATGCATGGGAAAGTTGGACATTGGATAAGGAAGAAAGAAGACTGGATGCATTTGAATTGTGGTGCTGGGGAAGAATATTGACCGTATCCTTTCCATTGCTTAAAGGACCAAGTGTTCTGATTGGGAAGGACAGCCAGCATGCTCCTTAAAGGCAAGGACAGTGAGGCTTCATCTCATATACTTACATAACTGTCGTAGGGAAAGAACAGAGTATGGAGAAGAACAACACACTCAGGACTGCCGAGGGCCAGTGTAAATGAGGAAGGTTCACACTGGCTGCAACCATGGGCTCCGGCATAGGGACAATTGTGAGGATGGCAAAGGGCAGGGCAGTGTTGTGCTCTGTTGTGCAAACATTCACCAAGGGCCGGAGGCAACTTGATGACACCTAGTAGCAGCAAGCTCGGAAAACTGGAGCATGTACGGAAAGCATTGCCCCAACCATTGCCCTTAGTTGTTTCAGTTCCCAGTGACTCTCCCTCTCCAAGTACCAGCCATGGAGCATTGCTACCACCACCCAACCAGCATCTCTTTCTCAAGGTATGGGCCCAACTACAAGTTGGGTGGTTCATTCTCAAACTCCCTAACGTCAGCCAAGCAGCCTTTCTAGCTCAATGCTCTGTGTTCCCAATCTGTAGGTCCTTCTAATCCAGGCCATCCATTCTCTTGGTCACTTTTTGTAATTGCTTTTAAAATACCCCTTTAATTTCTGTTTTCCTTTGATATGGTCTCTGACTATCTATGGTACAATCATCCTGGGAAGGATTTATATTGGAATTATTCCTAACCCATAATAAAAATGTGACATACGTCTAAAGGAAGGTCCCATTAGTTTTGTGGTTGATGTTGATTGACTTAAAATGCATTTTGACTATTCAATACTGAACTTAAAGCATGAAGGTCCCAATGACAACCTCCTCTCTCTATTGTAACACATCCTAGTTAATGAATATTGAAAACACATTTTGAAACAATCAGCCTAAACCACAAAGCTAATAGGACCTTCTTTGCGCTTGCGACCGATAGCAATCCACATGCTAGCAGCAGATTCATATGCCGTATTCCTTCTCTGTCAGTTGTTTTGCTGCCCAGTGAGACTGTAAACTACTTGTGAGTGAAATCCTTTTCCATCTCTCAGACCCATCAGCGTACTTAGCACCCTTTCTGTGAATTATCTAAAATTTGTATTTGTTGACAGATTTCTTAATAATTCAATACTTTCTTATTTACAATAAAAAAATATATTTTAAATATAGAAAAATAAAATGTGGGAAGGGTAAAGAAAAGAAATAGGGGATAGAGATCATGGATATTGTCAAATCTTGAAATGTATTCACATAATTTAATAAAATATATCCTGTGAATTATCAATTCATCATTTGATAACTATTTAGTGACTATTAAATGTATAAATATTTGTTGAATATGTAAGACTATATACATACATTTAAGTGGGGTTTTAAATAATATCAAATAAATTAAATATGTCTATTTTATTTGAATATACAAAATGTCCTGCTTCTGTTATATTTATAAGGAACATCAATTTTCAAAAGATGGCTGGCTCCAGCTAGACTGCAGTGAAACTGGATGGAAATAAACTCAAACTTTGTCAAGTTTTCCCATGGATGAGTTATTTAAACTCTAATATCTGGCAATTAAATCATAATGGGGGCAGTGAGAAAAAAACAGTTTGTAGTTTGTAAGTTGAAAGCATTCCTTCAAGTCTAGAGGTTATTCAGTTTCTTGATAAAATAGAGGGTTGTGTAAGATGCCCGTTCACATTCCATAGCAGACACTTTATGAATCGATCAATTACTAAACCTCTGCATTTCAAAGTTTCATTTTCTGAGAAATACTTTTGCTAATATTTTTTCTTGTAGCTTCTTTATCGAGCTGAAACAGAATAATGCTAATTGAACTAACAAACTCTTAGGGAGTATTTGCCATATGCAGGCTTGTGATGTAAAGGTCCTTCCTTGCACACAACTCCTAGTTGGCTCATAAAATCAACTAATTTATGTTCAACTGTATGCCCAACTTAGCCTGTGAAGTTACATTGCAGTTTGTTATATTTCTATTGAGAAGTGAGCTCTTAAACATTGTACGTGAAAGGTAGAAATGTATGAAGTGCTCCACAAATAGAAATGAATTTTAGAATCTGATTCCTTTATCTGTTTTATTGTATGTTCATATAATTTTTTAGGATAAAAACGTTAGCCTTTGTTTGAAACAGCAGGTTTCTCACTCAACATTTGAGTGCAGTGATGAATTGTGGGAGAGTTGAAAATAGAGAATGAGGTAATGTAGATAAAAGAATTAAGATAGGCTTGACATCAATTTGCTGGCAATACAGTACGCGTGTTAATAAGTGCGGTATGCTTTCAAATGCCAAAGTGCCTGGAATCCTATATAGACACGTCTGTATTAACTGGAAAAGATCTACACCTTCCCTGAGGTTTGAAATTCTTGAGAAATATTTTTAGCATCAATCCTAAATTGCTGTAACAAAGATATGAGTAGGAGAGATGTTGATTTCTTTCACAGTCTATCTGCTCAAGGTGTACTCTACACGGGGTGAAGTAAATGTCTTGTTTAATTTTTCTACATGTAAATAGCCACTGCTTCCAGCACCACTTGTTGCAAAGGGCATCCGCTTCCCACTTGATGGTTTTGGGTCCCTTGTCGAAGATCAGTGGTCTGTATGCTGATTGTTTTATTCTTGGGCTTTCTCTTCTTTTCCACTGGTCTGATACTATGCTGTTTTGACCACTGTAGCTGTGTAATAGGCATTAAAATTGGGTAAGGCAAGTCCTCCAACTTTGTCCTTCTTCTTGAGGACTTCTCTGCTAATTCTGGGTATCTTCCCTCTCCATATGAAACTGGTGATCAGTTTCTCCAATTTGTTAAAGAAAGTTGATGGTATTTGAATTGGTATAGCATTGAACTTGTAAAGTGCTTTAGGTAATATTGTCATCTTTACTATGTTAAGCCTTCCAAACCATGAGCAGGGGATGTTCTTCCATTTGTGGAGGTTGCTTTTGGTTTCCTGTAGTAGGGTCTTATAGTTTTCCTTGTATAAGTCTTTAGTTTTCTCTGTTAAATATATTCCTAGGGATTTCAGTTTGTTCTTTGCTATTGTGAAGGGTACTTCTTCCTTAATACCCTCTTCCATGGTCCTGTCCGATGTGTATAGAAAACCTATCGACTTCTGTGTATTGATCTTGTATCCTGCCACACTTCCATATTCCTCTATCGCTGAAAGTACTCCAGCTGTGGAGCTTTTGGGGTTTTCAATGTACAGGATCATGTCATCTGCAAATAGCAATAGTTTCACATCCTCCTGTCCCATTTGGATCCCTTTGATGTCTTTCCACTGTCTTGTGTTGTTAGCCAGAACCTCTAGAATAATATTGAATAGAAGTGGGGATAGGGGGCATCCTTGTCTTGTACCCTTTTTCAGTTGGATTGTTTTTATCTTTTCTCCATTGACTATGATGTTGGCCGTTGGCCTTTCATAGAAACCTTGTATCAGCTTAGGGAACTTACCTTCCAATCCTATCTTCATTAGTGTCTTAATTAGGAATGGGTGCTGGATGTTGTCAAATGCTTTTTCTGCATCTATGGATATTATCATATAGTTTTTATCCTTTTTCTTCTTGATGTGGTATATAATATTGATGGATTTTCTGATGTTAAACCATCCCTGAATCCCTTGGATGAATCCCACGTGATAATGGTGAATGATATGTTTTATATACCTTTGCATTCTATTGGCCAATATTTTGTTAAGTATTTTTGCATCTATGTTCATTAGAGAAATTGGTCTGTAATTCTCTATAGCTGCATGGCCTTTGCCCTGTTTGGGTATCAAAGTAATGCTGGCTTTGTAGAATGCGTTTGGGAGTTTGCCATCCTCTTCTATGTTGTGGACTACTTTGTGGAGAATCATCGGTGTTAACTCTTCCTTGAATGCTTGGTAGAATTCTGCTGTGAAGCCATCTGGTCCTAGGACTTTTTTTGTTTGTAGGTTCTTGATGACCTTCTCAATTTCTTCTTTCACTATGGGTTTGTTGAGGTTCCTGATATCTGTCTGAGATAATCTAGGGAGGGACTATTTTTCCAAATATCTACCCATGTCTTCCATGTTTCTGAATTCATTAGAATAGAGACCTTCATAGTACTTTGTGATTATACCTTTAATCTCATTGGGGTCTGTTGTTATTGCCCGTGTTTCATCTTTCATCCTGGCTATTGATGTTTTCTCCTTTCTATCCTTGGTAAGCTTTGTCAGTGGTGTGTCAATTTTGTTAATCCTTTCATAGAACCAGCTTTTAGCTGCATTTATCTTTTGCATTGTTTTCTTGTCTTCCCACTGGTTTAGCTCTTCCCTGATTTTCATTTCTTTTCACTTGCTATTGGAGGAGTTGTTCTGCTGACTCTGTTCTAGTTGGGGGTTTTGTGTTAACGTATCTGTCATAAACCTCTTTTCTTATTTCATATATTCATTTAATGATATCAAGCTACCTCTGAAAACTGCCTTTGCAGTGTTCTGTAAGTTTTGATACATTGTATTCTCATTCTTATTAGTTTCTAGAGACTTCCTAATTTCCTCTGTAATCTGAGCCTGTACCCATTCATGTGGAAGGAGATCGTTGTTCATCCTCCAATTGGTTGCCTTTGTTTCTCTGGATATCTTCTTATTAATCTCCAGCTTTATGGCATGGTGATCTGAGAGAGATGTCTGGATAATATCTATGTGTCTGAATTTACTCAGGCTGGACTTGTGTCCCAACGTGTGGTCTATTCTTGAAAAGGATCCATGTGGACTTGAGAAGAATGTGAAATCTTTTACATTTGGATGGAAAGCTCTGTAAATGTCTATCAGGCCCTGTTGTCTAATTACATTGTTTAGCTCTATGGCCTTTGTGCTGAGCTTCTTTCCCAGTGATCTGTCTTTCTCTGGTAGCGGAGTGTTAAATTCACCTACTATAATTGTGAGTCTGTGATTTCTTTTATCATCTTTTTAACAGTTTATTTGACAAAAATCCCCGCATCATTATTAGGAGCATAAATATTCAATATGGACTGCTTCTTGGTTTACAGAACCTTTGAGCATTATGTAGTGTCCCCCTTTGTCTCTTTTTATGGTTTGGATCTTGAGGTCCATTTTGTCGGAGATTAAGATAGCCACCCCTGCCTTTTTTGAGTTACCATTGGCAAACTTTCTGCCAGACTTTTATTCTTAGCATATTCTTGTCTGTGAGCTTAAGATGTGTCTCTTCCAGGCAACAGATTGATGGATTGCGTTTTCTGAGCCAGCCCCCAAGCCTTTTTCTTTTAACACATGAGTTGAGTCCATTGGTTTTCAGAGGTATTGTCACTACCTGTGGATTTATAGTTGTCATACTCTGTTTTGTGTTTTGGGTCTTTACCTATCTCCCTTCATATCAGTGTGCTGTGTTTGAGGGGAGAGTTTCTATCTTGTCTTCTTTTCCATTTTGACACCCTGTTGTCATGGTAATTGTTGCTGGCATGTTGGCTTCTAGATGGAGATGAGCTATATGTTGGTCTCCTGTTTGTTTTTGGGTGGAGGTTGATCCTCTGGCCATAGTGAGTCAACTAGAATCTACCACAGCGTCAGGTGTTTTGCAGCATATTCTTTGACTCTTTCCTTGTCCTGGGAGATCCTTAACTCACCATCTCACCTTATCTCACCTTATCTCACCTTATCTTAATGGATAACTTGGCAGGGTACAGGATTCTGGGGGAGGCTTTTTTTTTCTTTCTGATTTTGGAAGATGTTGCTTCCATTTTCTCCTCCTCTTCATGGTATCTTCTGATAGGTCTAAGCATACTCTTACCTGCACTCCTTTGTATGTGACTGTCTTCCTTTCTCTTGCTGCTCATAAAATTTTCTCTTTTTCCTCGAAGTTGGATATTTTTACTATTATATGTCTTGGGGTGTTCTAATTGTGGTCTGGTCTAGCTGGTGTCCTTTCTGCTTCCTGTATGAGTGCCTGGTTCTCTCTTGTTAGGGTGGGAAAATTTTCTTCCAGACATTCCTTTGCTATCTTGGCTGATGACTTGTGTGTTGTGTTGTGCTCCAGTAGACTGATTAGTCAAATATTTTTCTTCTTCATAGCATCTGTCATTGAGCTCAGGTTATCTTCTACTCCTTTAATTTTCCTATCTGACTGTCTTTCTCTCCTGCTTAGGTTTGTTTGAGTGCCCTGGAGATCACTGATACAGTTTTCTGTCTCCTCAAACCTAATCATAAATTCTGTGACCTTGTGTGTGGCTTCTGCTACCTCCTCTGTTAGCTCCTGCAGTTCACTTTGGCGGGTGGACTTCATCCCCTCTATTGTGGATTTCATCCTCTTTATTGTGGACTTCATCTCCTCTGTCATTGCACCCTTATTCCGGGTTGCTTCCCTCAGCTTCTGTATTACTGAGAGCAAACTTCTGAAGATTTCCTTCTGTGACAGAACTGTATCTGTTTCTTTTATGAGAGACGTTAGCTCTGCTACTATGTTTCATCTTTCTGGGGTTTTTTTTCCGGTTGGGAGTGATGTGGTCTGTTGATTTTTCCTTGATCCTTTCATAGGCCCATGCTTCTGGGAGGCCAGGGGAACCTTATCTGTGTTACTGGTAAGGATTCTTTCAGGTGACTGCCTATGAGCTACTATAATGATGGGTCAGATTGCTGTGTAGGCAGTTCCTCGAAGGCTTAGTGACCTGCAGTGGTGATATGTTTAAGCTACTAGAGTGGGGGCTGGAGTCTCAGTGAGTGCCCCAGGTTGCTTTGACCTGGTCTGTCAGAGTGCCCTTAGCAGCCCTTTTTTGTGTAATAAAGAAAAATTAACTTTAAATTAAAAAAATAATTAAAAAAATAAAAATCTTTGGGGAAAAAATGGAGATAGAGAAAGAAGGAGAAGCTATAAAAGAGGAGAGAAAAGAAGTGATAATAGTGAAAGTGGAAAATAAAAAAGAAATAGAAGGAAAACCTATAGAAAAGGGGCAGAAGAGAAGTAATAATAATAACGAAAAGGGAGGAAGAAAGAAGAGAGAAAAGAGAGCACAGGAAGTAAAAGAGAAATAAAAGATATATATATATCGTTTTAAAAAACATATATGTATATATATGTTTTTAAATTTTCCTTCTATCCCCTCCAAGATCTAGTGATGCCTAATAGAAGGCGGAGTTAGGCAAGACCTCGATTCCATGGGACGTGGTGCTGATCTGGGCTCTGGAGCCAGGCTATGTGAAGGGAAAATGCTCTTCAGATCAGCAAGCACTCCTGGGTGCAGGCCTATAGAGTTGAGCCTGTGAGCAGAGGCTACACAGGCGGGAGCAGCCCCACAGGGGCGAGCCTCCTGAACCGGCTAGAAAAGCCTGGGGCCGCAATGGGTGCTGAGAGAGGCACAGGCCACAGCGTCCACCTCCTATCCTGGCTGGGAAGGGCTGAGGCAGGCTTAGGAGCTGGCGCTGGGGATCCTGCAGGGCACTGGAGTGGTAAGAGCCAGCAGGAGCACACAGATGGCTCAGGTGGGGACCGAAAAGCCAGTCCTGGGCTCCCTAGCAGGCGGGGATGCTTAACCCTTGAGCCGCCGGCCCTGTGAGCTGCACAGGTTCCTTAGCGACATGGTCTGAGCCGGATAGGGACCTTTACATTCTCATGGATAGATTTGCTTATTTTTCTAGCAGTTGGTGTTAATTTCAATATTCTTTGCAAACACAAGTTCTTCTATGTTTTCATTTATTCATTTTTCATTTTCATTTGCATATGAGGTGACTGAAAATAGTGTGGCTTGGGCTCACCCTAGTCCTCCCAGTGACACCGTTGCCCATTAGCATGTTAACGAGTTCTTATGCAGTGTATTTATCGAGTGCAGTATGTCGTTTGATTTCTTGACTGTTGCTTCCATGAGGACTTATTATGGATCCAACCTAAATGAAGTCCTTGACAACTTCAATCCCTTTTTCCTTTTATCACGGTCTTGTCTACTGGTCAAGTGCGACAAATTTGCCTTTCTTTCCATTGAGTTGCAGAAGCCTTCAGTCTTTGATCTTTCAGGAAATGTTTCAAGTCCTCTTGGCTTTCAGAAAGCAAGTTTGTGTCATCTGTATATTGCAGGTTTGCAATAAGCCTTCCTCCAATCCTGATACTTCCATCTTTTCCACTTAGCTCAGTTTATGGGATTATTACTTATCATATAGATTGAATACGCCTGGTGAAAGGACACAACTATGGTGCAAACCTTTCCTGATTTCGAATCATACCATATTGCCTTGTTCTGTCAAAGTCTGTGCCTCTTCGTCTATGCACAGGTTCCACACCAGCACACCGACTTTCTGGGATCCCTATTCTTCTTAGTGTTAACCTATAAACACAGCTAAGTGTCTCTGAATAGTCAAGAAAACACAAATAAACATGTCCCCGGTGTTCTGTACTTTCAGCCCAAGACCCATCTGATGTCAGTAATGATGTTCCTTATTCCATGTCCTCCTTGGAATCCAGCTTGAATTTCTGGCAGCTCTGTGTCAAAGCACTACAGCAGTTGCTTAGAATTATTCCAGCAAAATGTTATTTGCATGTGCAATTAATAATTTTACTCAATAATGTCTGCCTTCCATTGGCCACATTTCTTTGTAATGGAATACATATGGACTTCGTCAGTCACTTGGCCCATTAGTTGTTCTCTACATCATATATGTATTTCCATTTTTGTCCTTTCTTTGAGATATAGTACTGTGTCAAATTTTGTAAATATATCCTTGAAAACAAAAGGCATCTTCTTTCTTTTTAAGGTCTGAGGGGTCCAGGTACTGTGGTTCAGGCATCTAGATTATGAAGGACCTTCAAAGTTAAAAAACGATTGAATTTTTCCATGAACTTTTGAAGTCCCTTCATTGGATATACATCTTTTTTGGGGGGGAGGGGGGCATGTATCTTATATAATCACATATGTTGCTATATTCCTATTATTATTAAGTTTATGACTGTTAACAGTTTCTGAAAGAATTCTGTTAAATTAATTTTCTTCCATTGTAGGTTGGCTTTTATCTTTTTCAGTGTACTGGCAGATCTATATTTAGGATATTTATTTATTCATCCAAGTGCAGGAATATTATATTTTCTAAGTAGTTGGGTCCCTCTTAGAATTTCTCTTAAGTAAGCAAGTGTACTTATAGAATTTAGTAGGGACACCAGCTACCAAGAAAGTACAAAAAAAATGTTATTTTATTACCCTAAACAATTTATTTTATTTTTTATTTACTTTGAGTTTCTCACTTTTGAACTGTGACTGTCACTGCCATGTCTTCGGAGCAGAAGTTAAGTCTTGCCTGGAAGGATGTGACCGCACCTGTGTTCTAGAGATCATTGTGGGCTCTGTTGCCATGATTGTAGTTGACTATTGACATCCTCCCCAGACATGCCCAGTTCATATTAAGAGTACAGCTAGTTGTTTCTGGAATATGTTCATCATTACTAGTCCCATTTTCACTAAAATGTTGCTCTAAGATGGAAACTTCACAAAAATATAAGGATGTTGTCAATGTAACTAGAAGAGCTAATTTTAAGATGCATCAAATAGGCATATGCATCTATCGCTCTCTACATGCTGAGAAGATTCTGTAGGTTACTGATGAGGAAGACGGTCTTAAGAGATAAACCATTGTCCAACTATGCACTTCTAAAAAAGCTTTAAAATCTGAATTCTCTTCCCATTATTTCATTGAAGTGTCTCTAAAGCTGTCAACATCTCATTGCCAACTGACAGACTGTGCTTATGTTGGAATCAATCCTTTGGAATTTCTCTGACATCTCTCTCATTGGATGGGAAAACTGTGGCTCAGGAAAGAATATAGTGGATCCTATTTGCATCTTCTTACAAGGAAATTATTTGCAGCTTTAATAAAAGCCATGGTCTCTACTGAGATCTCTTTTGTTATTTGGGTTCTTCCTCATAATCGATTCATCCTCGTGCTTTTAGCTCTTATTCGGAGCAGGTGTCTTACAAACGCAATCTTGTATACGGGATTCCTTCCAGATTTCTTATTCTGTAATTCCAATCACTGGCCCAATACTTTCCACTGGCAATCCAAAATGTTTCCCTTTCCACTTCATCCCTTACTCAGTAAGACCAATTAATATAGACTTGTCTACATTAATCTCACTCTTTATGATAAGCAGGTATAATATTTGAGCTATTCATTATAAATGTAAAACTTTATTATTCGTGCTAAATATTAACTCTAATTAATTGTTATTAAAGATATGCTACCAGTTGTAATTTTTTTTTCAAATACAGTATTAACCTTGGTTATTATATAATATGTATGTTAGTTACGTTTTAGTGTCTAATGTATAGATTGAAATATTGGAAGTTCCCAAACTTATCAGTTTCACTGTTTTTGATTATGTCCCTCCAATAACCTGTGTTGTTTTCTCCGCAATATTTGTTTTCTATGTTGTTTCTTTTGTCTTTAATCATTTTATTAGGGGTTCATACAACTCTTATCACAATCCATACATACATCAATTGTGTAAAGCACATTTGTATATTCATTGCCCTCATCATTCTCAATACATTTGCTCTCCACTTAAGTCCTTGGCATCAGGTCCTCATTTTACCCCTCCCTCCCTGCTCCTCCTCCTTCATGAACCCTTGATAATTTATAAATTATTATTTTGTCATATTTTTCCCTGTCTGATGTCTCCCTTCACCCACTTTTCTGTTGTCCATCCCCCAGTGAAGAGGTCACATGTAGATCCTTGTAATCGGTTCCCTCTTTCCAACCCACTTTCTCTCTACCCTCCCAGTATTGCCACTCACACCATTGGTCCTGGAGGGATCATCTGCCCTGGAGTCCCTGTGTTTCCAGTTCCTCTCTGTACAAGTGGACATCCTCTGGTCTAGCCAGACTTTCAAAATAGAATTCGGATCATGATAGTGGGACGGCAGCGGAGGAGGGAAGCATTTAGGAACTAGAGGAAAGTTCTATTTTTTATCGTTGCTACATTGCACCGTGACTGGCTCATCACCTCCCCTAGACCCCTCTGCAAGGGTATATCCAGTGGCCAACAAATGGGCTTTGGGTCTCCACTCTGCACCCCACCCCCCGTCATTCACTATGGTAAGATATTTTTGTTCTGATGATGCCTTATCCCTTCGACACCTCGTGATCACACAGGTTGGTGTGCTTCTTCCATGTAGGCTTTGTATCTTCTGATCTAGATGGCTGCTTGTTTACCTTTAAGCCTTTACGACCCCAGATGCTATACCCTTTCATAGTCAAGCACCATCGGCTTTCTTAACCACATTTGTTTATCCACCTACTTGTCTTCAGGGATCATATCACGAAAGTGTGCACCAATGATATGAATTTTTTGTTCTTTGATGCCTAATAACTGATCCCTTTGACACCTCGTGATCACACAGGCTGGTGTTGTCTTCCATGTGGGCTTTGTTGCATCTCAGCTAAGTGGCCACTTGTTTATCCTCAAGCTTTTAAGACCCCAGATGCTATATCTTTTGATAGCGGGGCACCATCAGCTTTCTTCACCACATTTGCTTATTCACCTGTTTTGTCTTCAGTGGTTGTGTCAGGAAGGTGAGCATCATAGAATGGCAATTTAATAGAAGAAAGTATTTTTGTATTGAGGGAGTACTTGAGTGGAGGCCCATTGTCCTTCCGCTACCTTAATACTAAACCTATAAATATAGACACAAAGATCTATTTCACCATCCTTCTATATAAATATATTTGCATAGATACATGTCTTTATCTAGACCTATATAAATGCCCTTTGCCTCCCAGCTCTTTCCTCTGTTTCCCTGGACTTTCCTCCTGTCTCACTATCATGCTGAGTCCTCACCTGGATTTCAGCAATTCCTCTTGGTTACATTACCCTTGATCATGCCCTACCAGGACTCCCACTCCCTCCTCACCACCAAATTGGATCACTTTTTGTTCCCTTGTCTTTATGATAAAATATTAGGAGGGCAGAGTGACTGTGACCTTTACGAGTAGGCCATTAACTTTTTGAGAGCATCTCCCCTTAGAGCATCTGGCAATGAATTTGCAATCTACTTATAACCTTCCATATATGTATGTGTTGTCCCCTGTTTAAAAGTGAAAACATATGCTTATGAGCTTCACCTATGTGTCAGTGGTATTTACCATATAAAAGCATTTTGCCACGTTGGAACAGTATTTCCAGTATGTCAAAACCTTTGAAAGTTTTTAATATCTTTTGAGGCAGCTATCCTCATCTACTACATTTCCCCCTACTGCCTATTAAATATCCTAGCCATCTGGTATTCTACTTGCTGTTTAAGGATCCATTGAAATAAAATATCACAATTTTGTTGATTAATAATCCATTAAGCCCCATGCTACTGAAGAAGCACGATTTTATAGAGAAGCAGCACATATATAAAATGCATCTGTTGTCTATGTAGGCCCTGGATGTATCAGAAAACAATTTGAGTGTCTGCACAATATATAGATATAGACTTTTTATTGAAAGGGAGCACACTTCTAGACATAAAATACAGCATGTCATGATAAGCACGGTTAAGAAAACATAAAGCATTGTATAAACTAGTAGTGTAAATTAAGGCATTCAAAGAACTTTAGGATGTTCAGTAATTATTCTGCCAAGCTATCTAAATGAATGAAAGTCATAAATTGGATGCTTTAAAATAAAATGTATAAATCTTGTCTTACAAATTTGCATTTAGGAAATGTATAAATTGTTTTGGGAGCTTTCATGTAGCCTTAGCTTTGACTATCACTCAAAGTTGACTGTGTTAGGAGAACTGAGCAGTATGGGAAGCTGTATGGTATGTATGGCCTGTACTTCCTCTTCCCATTGGGGAAGAAGCCAGGGTATTGATGAGTCAGAGGTCACAGAACAGTGGTCTGTTTCTTTAAAATCTGTTAATCCATAGGTCTCTCCATTCAAAATCTTTATAAATCCCCATTCATTAGCATCCGCATGTTAGCCATGAGACCTATTTGTCTCATTTAGAAAAACAATCTAAGTCCCTTTCAAAAGTAGGATTTTTCCATTTTTTTAATGTCATGTGTGTATCATTGTGATCAAATTAGGGATAAGAAACCACATGCCTTCCAATTGCTTAAAACCTGATCCTTGTCCTATCGCTTACTAGTATAGTGGTGGACAAGTACCAGCATCATAACAAGACACAAACCACTGCACTGTGGCAAAATGAGAGCTAGGGGATGGTAACTCCTCCCTGGAATAGAAAGCCTCATCTTTCTTTCAAGGCAAGGCTGGTAGGTAGCTTCGAACTGCTGACTTTGCATTAGCAGTCCACAGCATAACAACTCTGAGGGCTCACCTCCCACCGCAGTCATGATCCTGATGTAGTTCTCTCTGTAAATTTCCTAATGTGGAGTCTTTAACATTGACTTTGGTCAGATGTTTCACAGGGGAAATTCTAGCCAATGTAAATGTCCTTTTCTACTTGACTAAAGTAATCAGTCACCTCTAAAAGCAACAGAATGGTAGTAGAGAGGTGGAGGACTTTTGGCAGATAAGTGATTCATCCATTAAACAATATGTCATTGAAACCATTTTCAGACAGATGCTCTCTTGAATTTGGCGACTTGCAGATGTTTCAAGGGGAAGCCGTCAGCAGGATTGTCCTTTTGATATACAATAGTTCCAGGATGTTCTGCATGCATTATCACATGACTTCATCAAAGTCTGTAAATTTTAGCAGGAGAAGAGTAAATCCTTATATTGTGACTTTGGTGTCACTTTGATAAATATTGCTGGCTCTGACAATCACTCTCTTCTTTGGGGATTAAATGCAGGTGCTACCATTCAGAAATATAATTAATATCCTTATTATTAATCCTTGCATGTCACCCGTAATTCATTCTGACTTCTTAAATTTATGTAAAGCGCCCATCACAATGCCACTTCTGAGCATATTTTGATGTATGTACAATCGTGTTCTAGCTCCTGAGCCACCTATTGAAAACAATAACCTCATAGCAGCCTTGGTTATGCCTGGTGTATTTTATTCTGTAATTTTAATTCCCGATCATATTTTAAAAATGTTGTGTCTCAGTAAAACTGTAAAACATATCTTAATCATTGTGGAGATTAAAGACAAATCAAAACACCTTTATGTATCAAAAGTATAAAAGTCACAAAGTTTGTAGCTTGTGTCCTTCTTGGTAAGTAAGGCACTCTGCTAGTGTCATAGGTTATACAATGACCTGGGAGCTGCAAGTTCAGTAGTTTAAAGCCATCAGCTGCTGTGAGGTAGAACGATGAGGCTGCCTGCTCCTGTAGCTATTCGTAGGCTTGATACCGCAGAGAGCAGCTCTACTCGATCCTACAGGTTAACTATGGGTGGGAACAGACTTGATGGTCGTGGGGTTTTCAAACTAGGTTTGCTGAACTCTTACGTCATGACTGATATCTGAAGCCTTCCTCAGTGAAGAACTGAAATATTATTTCTGGTTTACAAATGTAACCACCAATGTTCAAAAAGAATTTACCCCATACCACTTCATGGAGGGAGGAACAGGCCTTTCCTGATGCCTGTTCAATATGATTTCAGTCTCATAACATTAACCCCTCTAACAAAAACAAAAAGAGAAAAAAATTATAGTGAAATAGTTCTCAGACTTGCTTATCAAAAACAAATTACAGAGAAGTGGTTTCAGATATGCTTGTCAAATCTTAAGCAATCAAAATTACCTAGATGTTTACTTAAACATATATCATGTCCTCCGTGTTTAAAGATAAAAATTTGTGAGCTTTAAGATCTCCAAACCCCCAATATTTACAGAAGCAAATAGTCTCATCTTTCTCTTACAGAGCGCCTTATGGGGTTGAACCACCAACCTTGTAGTTAATGGTTCCATGCTTACCTAAGAACCAACATTTGACATTTTAAACAAATATGTTGGGGAATTTAGAACAAGTAGAGAGAAAATTACAATATGTGAAATTCTGATTTAGTGCCTTATAACTTTAGTGCCTTATAAAACTCAGGTTAAAATATATAGTATATGAGAAGAATAGTGTTGTTGTTAGGTGCGGCTGGGTTGGTTCAGACTCAAAGCGAACCTATGTACCCCAGAACTAAACAACACCCACTCCGGGGCCATCCTCACAATTGTTCTTAAGTCTGAGCCCATTGAAGCAGCCATCGTGCCAATCCGTCTTGGCAAGGGCTTTCTCTTTTTTTCCTGCCCTGCTCCTTTATGGAGCATGAGGTCCTTCTCCAAGGACTGCTCTTTCCTGGCAGCATATCTGAAGTACGCGAGGGGAAGCCTCACCAGGCTGCCTGCACAGTTTCCATGACACGTT
Source organism: Tenrec ecaudatus (assembly GCF_050624435.1). NCBI lineage: Eukaryota > Metazoa > Chordata > Mammalia > Afrosoricida > Tenrecidae > Tenrec > Tenrec ecaudatus. The sequence continues at coordinate 72,026,663 of NC_134542.1, read as the reverse complement.
TGTCTGTTCTTTTGGCAGTTCACGGTACCTTCAATATTCTTTGCCAGCATCATAATTCAAATGTGTCAATTCTTCTTCATTCTTACTGATTCAATATTGAATTTTCACATGCATAGGAGGCAACTGAAAATACCAAGACTTGAGTCAACTGCACCTTATTCCTCAAAGTAACAACCTTGCTTTCAAAGTAACATCCAGCAAATTTACCCAATGCAACCCGTGGTTTGATCTCCTAGCTACCTTGTCCATGGGCATGTGTTGAGGATCCACACAAGACAAAATCCTGACAAGTGTATTCATGTATCTTGACAAGTATTCATGAGATTACTTACTGGTCCAGTATGGAAGAGTTTGGTTTTCTTTCTATTGAGTTGTCATCCACGCTGAATTCTGCAGTCCTTGATTTTCATCAGCAAGCGCTTCAAGTCCTCCTCACTTTCAGCAAGCAAGGTTGATTCATTTGTGTATCTTAGCTTGTTAATCAGCCTTCATCCAAACCTGATGCTGCATTCTTCTTCTTATAATTCAGATGATCTGATTGATTAATTATGGTGAGAGGATCAACGCTGATGCACACCTTCCCTGATTTTGAACCAGAGTAGTCCTTTCTTTTGTTCACACAACTGCCTCTTGATGCACGTGTAAGTTCTGCATGAAAGCACACTGTGGTGTTCGGGGACTCCATTCTTCTCAAGGCTGTCCCTAGCTTGGTGTGGTCCACACAGTTGCATGCCTTTGCATAATCAAGAAGACATAAGTAAACATCTTTCTGTTATTCTCTACTTTCAACCAAGCTCCATCTGACAGCAGCAATGATATTCCTTGTTTACATCCTCTTCTGAATCTGGCCTGAACTGTTGGCAGTTCCCTGTCAGTGCACTGCTGCAAATATTGTGGGATGATCTTTAGCAGATCAGAGACACTTAAATGGGGAAATATTATGCATGACTACTTAATCTAGAATGTTGTATGTGAAGCACTAACTGGTTTAGATAACAAAGAATATACGCTCTCTTTTAACTACATTCCTTTATGTCCTCTGGTCATGGTGGGAATATGGTTATTTGGATTTTGTGGCATATTCTTGTTTGCCTGAGATGGAAAAGAAGATATTTAAGCCCAAATGTCTGTCAAGGGAAAAACAAGTGATCCAAATCGGTGGTGAGGAGGGTGTATGAGGCCTAGTAGGGTGTGATCAAGGGTAATGTAACCAAGAGGAATTACTGAAACACAAATGAAGGCTGAGCATGATAGTGGGACAAGAGGAAAGTCAAAGGAAACAGAGGACAGAGCTAGGAGGCAAAGGGCATTTATAGAGGTCTAAATAAAGGCATGTACATATGCAAATATATTTATATATGATAATGATGAAATGGATCTATGTGCATATATTTATAGGTTTAGTATTAAGGTAGCGGAAGGACATTGGGCCTCCACTCAAGTACTCCCTCAATACAAAAATACTTTCTTGTAATAAATTGTCATTCTATGATGCTCACCTTCTTGACACAACTGCTGAAGACAAAGCAGGAGAATAAGCAAATGTGGAGAAAAAAGCTGATGGTGCCGGCTATCAAAAGATATAGTGTCTGGGGTCTTAAAGACTTGAAAGTAAGTATGCAGCCATCTAGCTCAGAAGGAACAAAACCCACATGGAAGACGACACCAGCCTGTGCGATAACGAGGCGTCAAAGGGATCAGGTATCAGGCATCATCAGAACAAAAAATCATATCATAGTGAATGAGGTGGGGACTGCAGAGTGGAGACCCAAACCCCATTTGTAGGCCACTGGACATCCCCTTACAGAAGGATCTAGGGAAAGAGAATAGCCAGTCAGGGTGTGGTGTAGCAAAAATGAAACATACAACTCTCCTCTAGTTCCTAAATGCTTCCTCCTCCCCCAGTATCATAATCCCAATGCTACCTTACAAATCTAGCTAGACCAAAGGATGTACACTGGTACAGATAGGAACTGGAACTGCAGGGAATCCAGGCCAGATGATTCTTTCAGGACCAGTGGTGTGAATGGCGATACTGGGAGGTAAAGGGAGGGTAGCTTGGAAAGGGGGAACCCATTACAAAGATCTACATGTGACCTCCTCCCTGGGGAAGGGACAACAGAAAAGTAGGTGAAGGGAGACGTCGGACAGGGTGAGATATGACAAAATAATAATTTATAAATTATCAAGTGTTCATGAGGGAGGCGGGAGTGGCAAGGGAGGAGAAAATGATGACCTGATGCCAGGGGCTTAAGTGGAGAGCAAATATTTTGAGAAAGATGAGGGCAATGAACATCAAATGTGCTTTACACAATTGTATGTATGGATTGTGATAAGAGTTGTATGAGCCCCTAATAAAACAATTTAAAAAACACACACAACCCCTCCCCCAGAGTTAACTATATTACTACATTTTGCGACAGTTCAGATAGCTTCTTTCTCACCATATGAGCATATCTGCTTGTGGGAGCCCCCCCCCCCAGAGAAGGATAGACAAGCATTGTCTCAGTTCCTAAGACCATTGGAAATTATGTGTTTTCTGATGGTCTTAGGTGACCCCTGTGAAAGGGTTGTTTGACCCCAAAGGGTTCACAACTCACAGGTTGAGAGTCGCTACATGATAACCTGTCAACTTGGATTCTTTTGACTCTGTCAGTCACCGGCTTCATTTACTGGCATCAACCGGTCTGTAGTTTTCCTGCTTCACCATCCTGTTTTCTGGGCCATTGGCCCCAGTAGCTGCATGGTTCAAGAAGAACCTCCAGGTTAACATCTTGAACCAGACTGACCCTAATTTCTACAACTCTTTGTATACCCATGTATGTACATTTGTTTTGCTCCACCAGAGAACTCAGCCCAACACAAGACCCAAGCATGGAACATATTTGGAAATGTCCAAAAGTCATTAAGCACAAAGTAAGAAACGTTTGCTCAAGAAAGTCTAGTAAATCACTCTGCCCTTTCCAACATGAAGCAGGGCTCCTCAAAGAGACAAGCAGGCTGCTGCATGGAGTTTAGGGCAGGTCCTTGGGGTTCTCTGGGCACTGACTCTTTAAGGCAAATCTTGACCTTGAGGAATGGACTCTCCCCCCCCACACACACACTGAGTTTACCCCACACCCACACTGCTTCCATGTCAACAGGGGCGGCAATAGCCAAGATGAAACCATTCACATGTATGACATGGAAATGAAGTCAGAGCGTGGGGCTCTTGTGCGTCACAATAACACCATGACTTCTCTTCAATTCCCTGGCAACAGTCACTTAATCAGAGGAGCAGAAGACAGCCTAATCTGTGTCTGACGCAAAGAAATGGGAATGCCTGAAGTCTGTTAAAGTGCAGAAAAGGACATGTGATGTATTCAGCCATCTGGCAAGTTGGCCCTGCCTGTGGGTACTGATAAGGCATTAAGAATATGGAATCTTGTGGGCAGGAAGGTCAGTACTTACAAAACTATATAAAACAAGTACTATACAAAACAAGATGCTCATGTAGTTAAATGGCCCCAAAGAGGGAGATGCATAGTTGTCGACTCTGAATCCATTAGTGGGTGACAATCACAAATGGGAAAGTCTCTCTTCTGTGACATTTCTTTCTGAGTCTATCCTTTAAGTGGTGGGAGGTGAAGAAGTCATAAGGCTTTTTGACCGTGATTCACTAATGTGCCTCTGTGAATTGAAAGCCAGGTGAAAGGCAGACTCGGTGTTTAGATTTTTAAAATCTAAAATCTCAGACCATCGTGCTATTGTTACGGCATCAAGTAATGGGTTCTCCAAAATGTCAAAGTTTAATCAGGATAAGAAAGTTCCTCCATTTGTAGCCTGCGAAGTCCATACTGAAGTGAGTCGACTGGTCTGGGAGCGGGGTTGGACAGGGTGACAGACATGAAGGAAAGCCTCCTTCCAGTTGCAGATTGTTCTCCTGTGATGACAAGGAAGAGTCAAAAATTAAGCAGGAAGAAGAAACCCAATGCAAAGAAATATGGTTTAACTGGTGAAGTGTCATCAATCAGCATGGCCCTTCTCATCATAATTTCTTAGGTGGTATATTATAATTCTGTACCCTATGCCTGTGGCTATAATCCCATTTGGGAGGGTTCTTTATTCTGCCAAGGGAGAGGATTAAGGTGAGGTGAAGAGCTACATTTAGCAGAGGGGAAGGAGCCATGGTGGCAGAGTGCTTACAAACTGGGTGTCACAATGCAAATAGTCAGCAGTTTGAGACCATCAGCATTTCTTTCTTAGTAAGACAGGGCTCTCTACCCCGGTAAAGAGTTACACTCTCAGGAATTCACAGGGACAGTTCTGCACCGTCCTATAGGGTCATTATGAGTCTCCATCAACTCAGAGATAGATTTGCTTTTTAAAAAGTTTTTAATAGAGGGGGTGAACCAAGACACAACCTTGGTTTCCCTGGATGCGACTGAAGGTTCTAGGAGAAGGTGTGACTGAAGACATCATCCTTTGTTTTCCTGGGTTTGCTAAAAGACAAAAAAAACCGCTTCTATCAAAGTTACCCCTCTAATTCCTGACCAAGCTTTGGTAGAAACAAGAAGTCCTGCTTAGGCTTGAGGATGTTTTTGACTTCTGGTCAGGACCCTGCATTTAGCTCATCTTTGCCTGGCTTTCGAACCTGGGACTTAATAGCACCCACAGCAATGTAAGCTCTTTCTTTCAAGGTTTAGGAGCTTCTGTGAGACCTTGCAATGAAGTCCAGAACCCAGGGACATGAGGGAATGTGTTCTGGGTTCAAGGACCAGGAAGGATGTGGGGAAAACGGAGTAGAATAACAGCTTGGGACAGTTGGATATTTGGGACATCTTTAATCTTCAGCTCCTTGGAACTAATCTAGTATTAATTCTTTTAAAATAAATTATTACCACAACAGGAAATGGTGATAAATCAAAGAAAAGAAATCACATTGTATCACACAAGAAGAAAATTTCAGAAAGAAAAGAAAGACAAAACAAATATAAATGATATGGCAAATCCAAACTCTATCCTAAAACAATACTTTTTCTTTTTTTCTGAATAAAAGCATGGAATTTCTTCTTTTGGATAAAGTATAAAGCTTACATTTTATTTAGGGACTTTTTTTCTTAAACGGTGATAAAATTTATTTTGGTAGTATTGCATTATATATCATTATGATTTATATACACTAATGAATTATATATATATATTTTACTGGTATGTAATGCAAATGAAGGCTTTTTCCTTCTTGTTTAGTTTCTAGTAAAACAGCAGGAACTAGAAGCAACTGTGGTATGAGATCCGGAGCCCACTTCCCTTCTTTTCCTTTCCATCTTAGCAAGATGGAAAAAGTCACTCCAGTCGGCAGCCAGGAACACAGGGCTCCTTCTCCGGCCTGATTTCAGTCCAAGTCTTATGTTCCCAGAAGGAGAAGAGCATCAGCATTTCTCATCCAAGCTGGAATAGTTCAGTAAACAAACATATATCAAAAAGGGGGAAAGAGCAACAGTGGGAGGGTCATTTGTTTCAGCTTTGTGTTATGTCCCCGAGATATAATGAATGAATTATGCATTCCTGAAAGCCTTCAAAGGGCTAAAACTATTGCATGAAAAATTGCTGTAAGTCCAGCAGAAACAGAAAGGGGGTTCTCAAAGATGAACCGATGTCCAGATACCAGAAGTCACCTAACTGGTCTAATATATCAAACACAGTAACTATCATCTAATTGGCCTACCTCTGAAGTTATAGGATCCTACTTCTACAGGGAAAAGATGGCTAAGGAAAATTCACACAGCTGGAATCGAAGAAGCTGGCGTCTAGTTTAGACTCACCTACCTGGAGCTCCTGCTGCCAGACCAGAAAACTGGGAGGTGAGGTGAAGGAGACTGGGAGGTGGAGTCCTGAAATTAGAACTAGGGTACTAGGATCTGTCCTGAACCCCACTTTTTTGTGATTTCCACTCACCAAGGGAACCAAGAGCATACTAAATCGCTCTAGGTTCAGCATGCTAGGTTCATGGGCTCCAGCTGAAGAGCTCCTTCCGTCCTTTCGCAGCAAGTCGCGATTTCCCCAGGCTGACACCCTAACGGGGACATAATCCCAGACAAGGGGAGAACCTCTGAGACCCAGTCACAGGACCCCACACCAGAGCTCCCTACACTGTTAGCTGCCGAGAGCTCATAGCCTGGGAGGCAAGGTTGGTGGGTAGCTATCATTTGGAGTAGAAGAAAAAGCAGCAATTTACCTGAGTCAGGTCGTGGTGTAGCAGAAAATAAGTGGGTAGTCATAGTCCAGGGGGTGAATTCAGTTCCAGTTGGCCAAGAAGAAAACAACCTCCCTGATAAACTGGATCTCCCCCTCTGGGGTTCAGCATGAGAGCCTCCAAAACAGGGCATCTCATAAGCCCAATATAAAAAAGAGAGAAAATATATTTTCTTGGTAAAAACTGCAAATCCCAGGCTCATTGTTCAACTCCAAGGAAACACTAGGAGTCCCTTAACTTGCATTAGCATAAGAAGGGAGCCACACTAAGGATGCCAGAATTTAGCTACAGTGCCTGGACGCTTTCAACATAACAAAGACCCTCTGGAGCAAGTCTAAGTTTCTAATGAGCACAGATCCAGAACCCAGAGCCAGGGAGCCAATTTAATTTAATTCTATTCTAACTGGCTAGGGAAAAAAAAACCAAACAAAACAACAACAAAAAAAACTACCTCTGAGCTAGTAGGGCATCAAGAGTCTAGATAGGACAATAAGCCCCTCTCAGTGATTCTACACACAGCTGGGAGGTCCTGCCTGTCCTGGGGACCTACATGGGATTGAGGGAACACCCACACCCTTCTGCTGTAGTGCGACATACAGCACAAGGCAGGTATACCAGTGAACTCCAGTACTCAATACCTCTGTGGGAACTGATGCTTGGCCCCTCTTGTGATCTTGTTTTTAAGGATAATCCCACCCAGCATCTGTGGGACCCTACAGCAAGCTGGCACACCACCCTGCTACCCTGAGGCAGCTTTGGAATTGCTCCAGCCCCACAGTCAGGCAATCAAGCCTCAGTAATCTCCTTATTTACCACTGTATTTATTCTCACTTTTCTCTCTCACCCTTCTATCTTTCCCACTGCAGTAAGTCTCAATAGGCACAGTTTTGTTTTGATTTTCTCTTTTTCTTTCTTTTTTTCTTCTTGTTCCTCTTCTCTCCCTCTTTCCTTTCATAAGCCACCGCTGGCTTCCAGGCCACTACCCTCCACCTAGGGAAACTCAACCACCAGCCTGCCCTCTGAGGGAGTGCTACACACCACACAAGGCATCTTTGACAACCTCCTACAGCATATCGTGCTGCTGAGGAAACGTCCATTGGACCTCTAAGGTGAACCTGCCAACTAGGGCAATTCTGCCCAATACCACTGGGTCCCGAAATTAAAGGGGCCCAGCAACCTGCCATCTTGAGGCGGAGTTTAAAACCCTCCGACCCCACATTCAGGCAATCAGGGATCAGCTATCTATTTATTCTTTATTTTTTCCACTCTCTTTCTTTACCATCACAGTCAATCTTTGTAAGCACAGTTGTGTTTTTCCCTGTTCTTTCTCTTTCTTTTCTTTTTCTTTCTTCTCTCTTTGTTCTCTTCTCCTCTCTCTCTGCTTTTGTTTTTCTCTTCTCCCTCTCTTTCCTTCCATTCCAGCCCCCTACCTCTGCCTAAGCAACTCCACACACCCAGTGGGGAGAGCTCCAAACTCCCCCCTGTGACATTGCTGCGCATAGTATGGCACAGGACTCAGCTATCTCTTTATTTATTTATTTTCTCTTCTTCACATTTTCCTCCTTTCTATTGTTCTTTCACCTTTTCTTCTTTTCTCCTCTTTGTCTATTTCTTCTCTTTTTCGTGCCACAGTCTCATCAGATTCAGTTTTCCTTTTTTGTTTTCTTTCTTGACTGTTTTTATCTTTGTTACTCTGCATTTGTTTGTGAGTGGGTGTTAGTTTGATTGGCATTTTACCTCCGGTCTTTGTTTTATTCTTTTTCTCTTTTTCTTCTTCTCTCCCTCTCTTTCCCTTCACAAATCACTATCAGCCTCCAGGCCACTGCCCTCCGCCTAGGTAAACTCTGAAGGCCCAGCTGGGGGAGCTCTCACCCACATTTGTTGGCTTTACATGCAGCTTGGGAAATCACACCAGTCCTCCTCCATACACCAAGAAGCAGTGGGTTCTTCCCTTAAAATGATTGGGGGAACTCCAGCTTAAACCCCAAGGTCCTACAAGTGACTGGGGGAAATCCTACCCACCATCGGTTGTGCTCTACGCTGCCACAGGAATATCCACCAAACCTCCATGGTGATCTCTCTGAATAGGGTAATTCTGCCTGCCAGTTACAGTGCTCTAAACCAAGGAGGGCATGCCCACATGCAATCCTCAGCACTTAAGTTTCAGAGGGAAACACCACCCAGTACCCGAGATGCTCCAAGCACAATGAGACATACCACTATGGCTTACTAAGAGATCGGCCAGTGAAACACTGCCCTCGTGGGCCCACAACAACCCAACCAGGGTCCCATGAGAGAACTATCCAACTCAAATTCCAAATAACGGAATACTGGACGTAAGCGTAATAGTGAAACTACAGGAAGATACAGCAGTAGCCTGACCCCTCAGTACAACTACCTGCAGGTAGTTAATAGAAGCACTCATACACATCTCCCAAGAGTGAGCTCAGTGCTCTTTGACACTGGAAGATGGCTCCAGGATCCTCTAAAACTACACATAAACAGCAACCAGCCACAACAACCTCAGCAAAAAAGCAGGAGAAACAGAAAACAATACTGGAAGAAGTCATGAACCTAACGATGTGTATAAAACAAGCAAATATTGACCTGCCACAGAAAGTAATTGTCAGCATGCTGCTTAGAGTGATACAGGATATGAGGGAAGCAATACAGGAAAAGGGTGAAATGATAGAAGAGATAAAGGCAATACACAAAGGGACATACAAGACTTAAGGGATGAAATAACAAAATCCAGTCTCAAATTGACAGAATTTGCCAACAGACTTGAGGAGGCAGAGAATCACACCAGTGACCTAGATGATAACCAAGCAGACCTCAACAAATGGGGAAAGCAGTCATATAAAACAATCAGAGAAGCTGAAGTAAACCAGAGAGCCATGTCTGATGTTATGTATAGGAACAATATTAGAATAATTGGACTACTGGAATAAGACACAATAAAGAAGTCAACAGTGAAAATAGCGAAGGAATTCTTGGAAGAAAACTTCCCTAGCTTAATAAATGGAATTCAGCAAACCATTCAGGAGGCTGAAAGGACACCAGCCAGATTAAATCCCAAGAAGAAGGGACCAAGACACATAATAGTTAAATTATCCAACTATGAGGAAAAGGAGAAGATCATAAGTGCAGCTAGGAACAGCAAATAGTCACGTATAAAGGTACCCCAATAAGAGTATGTTCAGACCTATAGCGGACACGATGATGAAGAGGAGGGAATGGAATAACATATTCCAAAAATTGAAGGAAAACAAAGCAAACCCAAGAATACTATACCCGGCCAAATTATCTATTAACACATTAAAGACCAGATTTTTTTTACCAACTTACCCAAGTGCCCATGTATTTTTTCAGTTGTTCGGTTTTTTTTGCATTAAACCATAAATTGGTTTACATCTCATCAACTTTTTATCTCATTTATTTATAACTTTCAGTTTTTGAATATAAAATGTTGTCTCACAATATTAAACAATATTTTTCAATATATGCAGAATATTATTACTTTTATGAACTATAATCTTCATGAAATTATAAACTTCTTGTAAAAATAATCAACATAATCCATATTACATTGAAAAACAGTACAAATAAATACAGTATATCAAACAAAAAATTCATTCTTTGTTCCTCATTGTTCATGTGTTGATATGTTCCTTTGTTATACAATGTACTATCATTACTGTACTCTACAACTATGCTATACAAGTACAGTGAGAAAAAAAGGCAGTGTGCAAATATTATCCCTGAAACACTGTGCAAAAGTATCTCCTAGCCCTTTGGTTTGATTAGTTGTGGAGACCTTATCTTAAACAGTTACAATTGTTTCATATATTGTAGTTAGCATAGGACCTATATATAAACTAATGTTCCTAGTACTTTTTTAATGTATGGTACATTGTATAAGGGTCCAAAAATGTTAAATGGGAAGCAGATGCCCTCTTCAATAAATAGTGTTGGTAAAAATGGATATCTACCCACAGAAAAATGAAGCAAGACCCTTACCTCACTCCATGCACAAGAATAAACTCAAGGTGGATCACAGACCTTGAGGTAAAACCCCAAACAATTAGGGCCATTAATAAAGAAGCTGAGAACCTTGGCACAGGGAATACATAGGCTATCAGAAATAGGGAAGGATACAAATACAGAGGAATGAAAAATTGACAAGTAGGATATCCTGAAAATAAATCACCTGTGCACATCGAAAGAATTCACTGAGAGTAATGACACATCATACAAAGGTCTCACTACTAAAATCTACAATACTTTTCAAGCTTACAAGAAAAGAAAAACTGTTCACTGAGGAGGTGGGCAAAGGACCTGAACAGAAGTTTCACAGGGGCAGAAATCCAAATGTCCAATAAACATATGAGAAAATATTCCTGGATCACTAGTCATAAGAGAAATGCAAATTAAAAGAATTATGAGATACCACCTAACACCCTCACAGATAGTCCAATTCAAAACATCTGAAAACAACAAGTGTCGGAGGGGCCGTGGGGAGATAGGAGCTTCCACCCACTGCTGGTGGACCTGTAGGTATGTACCACCACTATGGAAATTGATTTGGTGATTTTGAAAACAGATGGAAATTGAGCTACCATATGATCCAGCAATCCCCCTAATGGGCATATACCCAGAAGAGGCAAGAACCAAACCATGGCCCGACATCTGTGCTCCAATGTTCATCACATCACAGTCCTTCAAAATTGCAAGGACTTGGAAACAACCCAAATTTCCATCAACAGATGAATGGATTAAAAAACTGAGGTACACATATGCAATTCAGTACTATACATCGCTAAAAAGCAGCGATGAATGCATGAAGCATATCGTCACATGGGAAAAACCGGAGGAAATTATGCTAAGTGAAGTAAGCCAAGCACAAAAGGACAAGTACAACACGAGTCCGCGGAGGTAAACTTAAAAAAAATGCAAAAAGGGCATAGGAAAAGGTTCTGTATACAAACATTCCTGGGGTGAGGTCCAGGTAGTATGGCAGGGGCCAGACCAAATCCAGGGCTACAACCAAAAAGGAGTGGGTGGTGGAGATAGAAATGGGTAGTGGGAGAACAGGGCACTAACCCACACAAAGGGGAGGATATTGTTTATGTCTCTACAGGGAAAGAGGTACCAGATTTAAACCTGGTGTTCTGGGACGTGAATGCAGTGTGCTGCTGGCATGGAGCAGGGAGTCAGTGGAGGGGTCTGAGGACCAGCCCTCATTCCAGCTATTTGGACAATCGCCCCTCCCCCCAGAAGAATTTACTTTATAGGATAGCACTGAAGCTGCAGCTCAGGGAGAGAGACATGTCTGATCAGAGCACAAGGGAGCAAATGAATGGAGAGGAAGGGAGTGGAGCACATCCTGGTCCACCAAGCCTGGAGGACAATATCCCTGCTCAGAACAGCCAATGCACAGAGTGGACCATATGGTTGGCCCCACTATGAGAAACAACCTCCCACTCTGGCCCATGGCCCTACGGGGGACACTTGAGACACAGTGTCGGGGCTGGCCTTGTTTGACCCCACCACACAGAGGCAAAACACTAAGGGTGTGGGGTAGAGCAGCAGGGTGAGCAAAGCAGGGAGGTTCTGAGGGAGTGCAAAGGATAGACGTTGAGGCCGACGTGTGAGACCCCATCGGACTCGACTGGAAGACACTACAAGAGGTCAACAAACAGACCTTAAACTATTTACAGGTTTTCCTTTTTAAAAAAAATTTATGTATTTATTTCTTTAGTCCTCAATTTTTGTTGTTGTTGTCGTTGTTTTGTTTTCTTTTGTTGCTTTGTCTTGCTGTGCCTTTTTTGTGTGCATATTGTTATCTCTGCAGGTCTATCTAGATAAGGTAGGCTGGATGAACAGTCTGGAGAATAAAACAATGGGACTGATGGTTCCGGGGGACATGGGAGAGGGGGGAAGTGTTGCAAAGTAGGTGGTGTCAACCAACCCAGGGGAGCAAAAAGCAACAAGTGATCCAAAATCAGTGGCAAGGAGGGTGTGAGAGGCCTGGTAGGGATTGATCAAGGGTAATGTAGCTGAGTGAGATTACTAAAACCCAAATGAAGGCTCAGCATGATAGTAGGAGAAGAGGAAAGTGAATGGAAATAGAGGAAAGAACTAGGAGGCAAAGGGCATTTATAGAGTTCTAAATACAGGCATGTACTTATGCTAATAGATTTATATATGATGCTGGGGAAATAGATATATTTACATATATATATTTACATATAGATATATGTACATATATTTATAGGTTTAGTATTTTGGCAGTATATGGACTTTTACTCAAATACTTCCTCAATGCAAGAACACTTTGTTCTATTAAATTGACATTCTATGATGCACACCTTCCTGACATGATCACTGAAGACAAATGTGTGCATAAGCAAATGTGGTGAAGAAAGCTGATGATGCCTGGCTATCAAAAGATATAGCATCTGGGGTCTTAAAGGCTTCAAGATAAACAAGCACACATCTAGCTGAGAAGCATCAAAGTCCACATGGAAGAAGCAAACCAGTGTGTGTGACCATGAGGTGTCGAATGGATCAGGTATCAGGCATCAAAGAACAAAAGATCATATCATTGTGAATGAGGGGCGTTCTGTGTGGGGAGCCAAAGTACATCTGTAGGCAACTGGACATCCCCTTACAGAAAGGTCGCAGGGAGGAGACGAGCCTGTAGCAATGATGAAACATACAAATTTCCTCTAGTTCTTAAATGCTTCCTCCCCGCTCACCCCCTAATATCACAACCCAATTCTACCTTACAAAACTGGCTAGACCAGAGGATATTCACTAGTGAAGATAGAAACTGGAAACATAGGGAATCCAGGACAAATGATCCCTTCAGGATCAGTGGTGAGAGTGGCGATACCAGGGACTGGAGGGAAGGTGGTGTAGAAAGGGGGACCTATTATAAGAATCTACATATAACCTCCTGCCTGGGGGATGGATAAAAGGGAAGTGGGTGAAGGGAGACATCAGACAGTGTAAGATATGACAAAATAATCATTAATAAATTATTTAGGGTTCATGAGAGAGGGGAGCAGGGAGGGAGAGGTAAAATGAGGAGCTGATACCAAGGCCTTAAGTAGAATGCAAATGTTTGAGAATGATGAGGGTAACAAATGTACAAATGCCCTTGACATACAATGGATGTATGTATGGATTGTGATGAGTTGTATGAGGCCCTGATAAAATGATTAAAAAAAATTCACACAGCTGATGATGTTAGAATAAAAGTGAAGAATATTTCAAAGGAGGACACAAATCATGAAGTAATAAAAAGATTATCTTAATTAACAGTTTTATTGATTATGTCAGGTATTTATTTAATATTTTTCATTTATATTTTAAAACGTTTTCTTATAATATAGTTTTATTTACCTCTGTTTTTATTATTTAAGCAGTAACTGTATGAAATTATAAATTACCTTTCAGTACATCTCTTTTTATACTTCACATGGTTGTTTGGGCAGCTAACTGGCTGTTGAATTATTTGATTCTTGCTGCTGTATATATCCATGGAGTTTTTGACTCCTAAGGATAAATAAAGATTTGATATATAAAGATATCAATAATCCTGCAAAGTAAAGGGGATAAAATAGATGTATTCAACTTAACTCAAAATCTACTTATAATGAAACTCATCATAAGATGGTGATTCTCTATCTGTATCTGAGCATCCCCTCAAATGCCCAAGCATCTAGAAGATATTAAAATTCCTACAAATCAAAAATAAGACAGGCCACTCAGTTTTTAAAATTTGAAAAAAGAGTTTAACAGGTGTTTTCTAAACTGGGCACTGTGCTCCATCAGGTTTCTGATTGTTAGATGATACAGAGTTGATTCCGTCTCATAGTGACTATATGCGACCCAGGAAAACTGTAGCCATAGAGTATCTTAGGCAGTAAACTTTACAGGTGAAAAACTCTGGACCTTTTCCTGTGGGGGATCTGTTGGGTTTGAACCACGCACTGTTCAATTAATAGTCCAATGATTTTCATTGTGCCACTCAGAATATCTGAATGACTATTAAGAATGTGAAATATTGGCCAGCATCATTATTGACCAACATAGCACTGAATTATGATTCCACCTTAAACCAAACAACTAAGCACAAAAGTCATCAGTAAGGGATGGAGAATCATTAGAATGTTTATTTACTGATTATGGGTGTGTGAAGCCGGGTTGACTTGACCAAAAAAAAAAAAAAAATCCAGTGACACTCAGTGGTAGATTACATAGTCTGATGTCAATTTGTGGAGGGGTGCAGTCTAGCCTCTCAATGAGGTTACAGCTTGATGACCTCATTTGTTGGTTTTAAGGAGATAAATAGCTCACTGGAGGTATGAAACTCTCCTGCTCCCTGAAAGATATTGAGCCTGATGGAGCTAGACTGACACAGCCAGGGCCTGGAGGTGGTGGAGCCATGCGGAGACCCATGCCAGTGCTGAGATGCTTCCACTGCCACTAGATCTACAAGACTTTCCACCTACAGGCCTGTGATCCTCCTGAATTTGGCATCATTGCATGGCTGTATGAGTCTAAAGAGGAATTTATAGACTAGTATCGATATATTGGGTAATATTTGATTTATGGGCTTGATGTGGACTGAGCTGGGATGTTTCCACAATATACAATTACTCTTTTATAGAAAGTTCTTTCGTATACACGCATGAGTCTACCTAGATTTGTTTCTCTGGTCAACCCAGACTAACACAGCACTCATATATGTGTCAGACAAAGCTTTATATAAAAAAAATTGTATATCAAGAAAGCTTCCTAGTCCAGTCCGACACAAATCCTTAAGTCTGATACTAGTCCATAAATCCCTCTTCGGATTCACACAGCCACATGCAATGATGTAAAATGCAGGAAGAACACAGGCCTGCGTGAGCAAAGTCATGTGGATACGAGGTCAGTGGAAACTTGGTAGGGTTCCAGCAGCTCTCACAGCCAGCCAACAGGAAGTTCAAGGCAGAGACAGACTTGGAGGTTCCCCAGACCCTCCTTATAAGAAGGCTATGCCCACAAGGAAGGACCCAGGCTGTGACCTAACTGACAGGTTGCATACCATCCCTATACTATATATCTTAAAGGTGACATGAAGTTATGTAAGTAGCACTGTGGGGATGTAAATTTATAGATGCTCTGGAAAAATCTTTGGAAGAATGAAATATAAACACATACATATCCTGTGATCCAAATCCACTCCTGCAGATATAGTCAAGAAAAATGAATATAAATGCCCACCAGAAGTCATCTGCAATTGGTTCAAAGAAATTTTATATCTGATAACCTCAAAATGAAGACAACTTCTATGACTATTGATTAGAAAATATAAAAACAAATAGTGTTATAGTCATACCAAGCACACAATAAAATAATAAAAATAATAGCTTCTACACTAGAAAGTGTAAATTGTTATAGAAATGACCAAATGCTATTCAAAATAGCATGAATGAATCTCAGACACAATTCTGAGAAAAAGAAGCTAGATACATTATATTTTTTATGTGAAATTCAAAATACATGTATCTGACCTACTGAGATGGAGACAATTATTAGGACATTTATAGCCATAACTCCTTATGTGATATATTATAATTCTAGACTCTTATTCCTGTGGCTATAATTGAATTTTGGAGAGAATTCTATAGTATACAGGAGTAACATGGAATTAAGTTCTGACCTTAGGAAATGGTGTGAACTGAGGTGCATCTTTGTATGCTTGGAGGTATGGTCAGCTAAAAGTCCAAAAACCACATCTCCATCAAAGCCATTCTTCAGTGTATAAGAGCCATTTCTGGAAGAGAGAGAAATATCAAGACCATCAGAAGAAGAGAAGGTATATATTGGTATAAATTCCTTTCCTCTATAGTGTTTTATATTCTATAGCATTGGCTCACTAATGACACTATCAAGGCATTCTGGTTACCTATTGGACTGCTATTTGCAAGGTTAGTGATTTGAAGCTACCAGTCAGGTCCATGAGATAAGGATGATGCTTTCTACTCCTGTAAAAATTTACAGTCTCAGAAATTTACAGGGCAGTCATACCCTGTCTGTTAGGGTCGCTATGTGTCAGTACTGACCCAGTGGCATGGCAGTGATGCCTCAGGATGATGATTGATATGTCCTCAAACATAAAATGACAATGGTATCCCTCAGGTGAACCTTAACCACATATATCCATAGATATATGAATGAGTTTGAAACCATCTAATTCTAGTTCCAATCTAAGAATACTTAGTTCTTATGTCATCTCCTGATTGATGTTCACCCTCATGAAGAGATCACTGAAGACACAGGTGTCATAACAAAATACGATCAAGAAGCTAGAGGATGCCCAGATATTAGAAGAAATAGCTTCTGGGGTCTTAGAGACATGAAAGAGAGTTAATGTAAACAGTCATCTAAGTGAAGTGAGGAATCATCTAAGTCCACATGGGAGAAGCATACCAGCCTATGTGATCCAAGGGTTGTAAAGTATGAAATCCAAATCTGAAGGCGGGAATGGTATCAGAGCTCAAATTGTGAACCTCTGCATGTCAGGAGGTTGTAGATAACAGTATGTACATAAGGTTTTCATATACAGAGACATTGGTCGCATCAATGGGTTCAGGCACAGGAACAACTGTGAAGATGGCACAGGACCGTGCAGTGTTTTGTTCTGTTGTGTATGTAGTCCTTATGGACCAGAGTCAATGTGATGGCTCCTAACAAACACAAAACAAAACAGAAAACAAATTATAGTTAAAAGATACTTTATGCACATGAAGTCCAGCATAGGTAAATCCAGAGACACAGTACCCGGATTGATGGTTCTTTGGGGGTCTGGCAGGACAGGTTGGGGGAAATGGAGAGCTCATAATGAGGACAAGAATGAAGGAGATGATCTCAAATTGATTGTGGTGATGATCTTACAACTCTTGTTGATATGTTTGAACTATTGAATTGTATTATATGTGAGTTTTATGCCATTAAAACTGTTTTAAAAGAGAAAAGCACTTTGGAGATCTCTGTCTGAAATGACAGAGGCTGAGACTAGTACCACCAAAGACTGTGGAATGGAGACTCAGAAGAGCACGACCGACATGGAGTATCTTCTCCTCATCTGTCCAGGCCTATGAGACTGTGAGACAGAGTGGCAGGTGAGCTTCCTGGTCCATGGAGGCAAAGGCCAAGGGACCACATGGCTGAGAGGTTGAAGGCTGGATGGGATGAGATTGCTGGCTGAGGAGAGGTGTTGCTGTGGACCAATGACCTTGTCCTTACTGTTTACTGAGCCGGACGTGAGGTAGCCTATTGGCTTCCCTAATAACCCCCACGACTGTGAGTTCTGTGTGGCCATTGCAATGAATGATTGCACCCGGCATAGAGGGGGTTGCTATGGGAGGAACAGCTGGTGTCAGAGTAGGTGAAAACGGATGGTGGGTGGAGGCATGTCTGACCCCCGCCAATATGGAATAGGGAAATAGGGAAAGCCAGAAGAAGTCACTTATGTCTTCCAAGGTCACTGACAGCATTTACATCAGTCGAGATCAGAATGTGATTTGTTTTGGAAGAGGAGGGATAGACTATTTCATGGAGGAATCTTGAGACAGTGGAGTGTGGTTTTATTGATAATTCTAATGATAGCTGACTGATGAGTCCACAAAGGTATAGATACAGGTGAATCCATTCCTCTCCCAAAATAATAAATCAAATCATTTCTACCGAATCATTCCCTACTCACGGTGAATTCGTGTTTGTCAGAGGGCAGCTGTGCTGCGTAGGATTTTCACTGTCGCTTGGTTTGTTCTCAAGAAGATCGCTAGGGCTTGCTTCCGCAGACTCCCCTGAGTCGCTCCAGCTGTCACCCTTTTGATGAACGGCCGAGCCAAAGGACTAGTTGCGCTTTGCAGATTCCCTTCGTTTCTTGCTAGTTTTTTGAGTGTTTTTTTCCACGAGGACATGAAACAGCTCTTGTGACTTTCCAGAAGATCTTTCTATCCTAAAACACTCTTCTCTTGACTGGATTGCGGGTAAATCATTCCTCTCTACAGCCGCGGGCACTCTGCGAGGCCACCTGCCATCCTAGATTCCTGAGGACATCTGTCAGCCATTTCCTGGCTTTCCCTGTCTCACCTGTGTGCTTGACCCTGGGGTCTGGGTACAGGGTTTTATTTCATCAAAGACTCCTAATCACCAAACTTTCAGAGCTTCACCTCTTATTCACTCTTTTCCTTCACACACGACACGGACTGTACTGATCATGCTTTCAGGTTGGTTTTCATCTAAATTGATTGGCTATTCCTCGAGTACTTTTCGTTTCCTAAAATTCTAGGGCTTGAACATCAAAAGTCTTATTTCCGGAATGAGATGAAAGGTTACAATATACAAGGATTGATGTCTAGTTTTATAACCGACTTAATTCACCAGTTGTCTGTCAGATCACTGCGCTGCGGAGGTACGCATGCTGCGGCAATGCTGGAAGCTATGCCACCGTGGTTTCAAGTACCAGCAGGCTTACCCACGTGTGACGGGATGCAGCGCAGCACCTAAACTAAGGTAGACAGCGACATTCGGAGATCTACTTAAAAAAAATAGCCAGTGACAACGGAATGGATCAGAACAGAACATGGTTCAATCGATGATGAGTCCCAGGCCAAAATAGAGTAGAATCAAAGATCTCGATGACTATAAAAACAAAATAAAGTATTGAGTCCATTCCAACTCCTAGAGACCCCTGAGAACAGGGTAGGACTGCCTGTATGGGCTTTCAAGCCTTTCGCTGTTTAGGGAGTAGAAAGTCTTGTCTTTCGCTTGAGGACAGCCTGCAGATTCTACCTGCCGGCCTTGCCTCTAGGGCTCCTAAGGATGACACAGATCTGGACACCATGTCTTCTGGTTTAGACGGTTTCACTACAAGTTAGAACACATTCAACGGTGGCTGACCATAAGAATATCTTCTATGTGTAATTTTGAAAGCATTTCATTCATTTTAATCTATATTTACCGTTTTGTAAAAACTCATTCACAAGGGAAGGCTTATCTTGAACTTTAAATTAAATGCCCCTATATTCTGGGTCAAATGATTCTCCAATGTATATTTTCACGTTTGTAAAATATGCACACAGCACACAAATAGATATCTGCTCTGACTAAAATAGTTAATTCATTTTTATTCCCTTTTTAATGTGGCCATATTTCTACTAGTGCCTGTGTACTCCACTGAACAAGTGATGGATGGAAGATGGTGGCAAATTGGTAGGATGAGGTCCTGGAGAGGACAAGCCCATGTTCTGCAGCATTCCCCAGGATTGGACGCTGGCGACTAAACCTGGAGCACTCCCCAGGTAGCCTCGGCACTTACAGGACTCAGGGCTGGGCTGCAGGGCATTTTGTAGTTGGTTGTCCCTCCAGAGTAGTGTCCATGAAGCACCCACTACTTGATACTCATCAACATTTTTTTCTTTTCCTCTTGGGCAGATATGATTTTCTCCTTTATCTGAGAGGACAGAGATCCTATGAAGAAGCAACCATCATTTATTTATATGGCAATGTTTTTTTTTGAATAGCCCCTGAAAATAACTAACCAACTCATACCAAATAACATATAAATCTATTCAATCACTCCCTGCCATTGAGATGATTCCAACTC
This sequence comes from Tenrec ecaudatus, assembly GCF_050624435.1. Taxonomy (NCBI): domain Eukaryota; kingdom Metazoa; phylum Chordata; class Mammalia; order Afrosoricida; family Tenrecidae; genus Tenrec; species Tenrec ecaudatus. The sequence continues at coordinate 72,006,756 of NC_134542.1, read as the reverse complement.
AAAGCAACTCTCTAGGTCAGAATAGAATGGCTCCTGTTGGTTTCTGAGATTGCAACTTTTCCCAAGAGTAGAAGCCTCCTCTATCCCCCATGGAGCCTAAAGCATAACACATTGACACCACCCAGAAACCCAAACCAAATTCACTGCCATCTAACTGCTGTCGACTAATAGCCATCCTATAGGACAGGGTATAATTGCCCCTGTGAGTTTTTGAGAAGGTAACTCTGTAGGGGAGTAGAAAGCCTTGGTGTTCTCCCATAGCGATGCTGGTGGTTTCAAACTGCTGACCTTGGCTCCTAAAGAACCCCCCAAACACTAAAAGGCACTATACTCCAACCAACCCTGACTCATAGATCCTGACAGGAGAGATGAGAATTTCCTAGATGAGTTCCAAGACTGTCAATTTTTATAGGAGCAGCTCCATCTTTCTCTCACTGAGGGGTGAGTGGGTGCTAACAGTCCGCATTGTTGTGTGCAGGGCAGCATGGAGCCCAGGACACCACAATCAAGATGAGAAATGATCCCACAGTTAAAATGACGGTATTCTAAATACACTGCTTGTTGTAAAGTGAGGGTCCTGATGGCTTTGTGGATTAGGCATTGGGCTGGTAGCTTCCAGGCCAGTGGTTCAAACCTCAGACAATCTGCAGGGTCAGATGAGGCCCTCCACTCCTTAACAGCAGCATAACACTGTTCTCTGTCACCCCCAAAATTAATAGACACTCCTATAAGCACGATGAATGGGCCTCACAGGAAACTGAAGTCAAGGGGGTGGGTGGAGCATGTCTGTCTGCGGGGAGGTGACTGCGCTTCTGTTGGCCGATAAAGCAGGTGGGGCAGCCTGCCCTTGGGGCAAGTGATCCACATTAAGTACACGGACTCCAATGGGAGAGCAAGCCTGTTCTTGCATTCCTAACTGGGAACTGAAGAAGAATTGCTGTGTTTGAATTGTGGTCCTGGCAACGAAAACACCGTGGGCGGCGACAAGGACAACCAAATCTATTTTGAAAGAGGTACAGTTAGAGCTCTTCTTAGGAGCAAGCCTGGGAGACTGTCTCACCTACTTTGAACATGTTCCGGGAGAAATCAGCCCATGGAGAAGGACACCGTGTTTAATAAAAGAAAGGGGCAAGCGAGGTGGAAAGATCTTGAGCAAGAGGAGTTGACAATGGGCTCAAGCACAGGGACAATTGTGAGGATGGCACGGGGCTGGTGGTGTTTGGTTCTGTTGTGCACATGGTCACCACGGGTTGGCACTGACATAATGGCATCTAACAACAAATACATGGAAATTTTCCTTTTTCAACAGAGTTCTAAATCCTATACCATTGACTATATTAATGATAATGTTACTAGAAATACCTTGTATCCTATGGGCTGATTTAAAATGTTAGTGAATAAAATAATAATAGTGGATCTAAAGTAAACTGGGAGTTAATATGAACCATAGATATAGGAATTAATTTTGAGCTCACACTCAATCATAGACTTATCTAATAACAATTAGTTCTTATGACATACCCCTGCTCAAATTTTCCCTCATGTCATGATCACTGTAAATATGGGTGTTAAAGCAAAGGGAGTCTGACTCAAGCCATGATAATTTCCACTGCCTCATGTGAATGTGAAAGTTGGACATTGAAAAAAGAAAACCAACGAATAACTGACACATTTGAATTGTAGTTTTGGAGAAGAATACTGAAAGTACCATGGACTGCTGAAAGGACAAACCAATCTGTCTTGGAAGAAACGCCGCCAGAGTGCTCCTTAGAGGCAAGGATGGTGAAGCTTAATCTTAAATACTTTGGACATTTTGTCAAGAATAGTATCTAGAGAAGGACATCATGTTTTAGGTAGGAGGGCAACAAAAAGAGGAAGGTCCTCGAGGAGCTGGGCTGACACAGTGGCTGCAGCAATGGACTCAAGAATATGAACAATTGTGGGGATGGCACAGGGCAAGGCAGCACTTCATTCTTCTGTGCATAAAGCCACAATACCGCAAAGGGTGGCGAAGAAAGTAAATGACGCCCAACTCTCTGGAAGAATAGCATCTGGCTATTCTTTTATTAAGACAAGCAGCCCTCTAAGTAGGGTATCAGATATGGCCACACAGAAGAAATATGCTAGCCTATGTGTGTCGGAGAATTGTAAATAATGAAATCCACACCCAGAGGACTGAATGGTACTAGAGGTTAAATTTTGACCCTCCAGTTTGCAGTCAGCTATGGATGGCAGTGAAGCCCACAGACCATGTTCCTGGTCTCTGATGTGGAGGAAGCCTCTGAGGAGCACCCTATGAATGTGGACCAGGGATGGGATTGCCTTGTGATAAGCCCGGGCGCGTTGTAGGGTGTATTGCTGCAGTTACAGTTATGTCAACATGTGATGCCTTGCCATTTAATCTCCCCTTTGAGCGAATGTATATTTGTTCCAACTTTTAATATATTTCTTCTTTTTTTTACATTTTATTAGGGGCTCATACAACTCTTATCACAATCCATACATATACATACATCAATTGTATAAAGCACATCCGTACATTCTTTGCCCTCATCATTTTCAAAGCATTTGCTCTCCACGTAAGCCCTTTGCATCAGGTCCTTTTTTTCCCCCTCCCTCCCTGCTTCCCCCTCCCTCATGTGCCCTTGATAATTTATAGATTGTTATTTTGTCATATCTTGCCCTATCCGGAGTCTCCCTTTCCCGCCTTCTCTGCCGTCTGTCTCCCAGGGAAGAGGTCACATGTGGATCCTTGTAATCAGTTCCCCCTTTCTAACCCACTCACCCTCTACTCTGCCAGTATTGCCCCTCACAACCCTGGTCCTGAAGGTATCAATTCTTCTTTTTGATAGTTTTTTAATTGTCATTGCTTAGTTTTTGTAGTTGTCATTTGTTTTTATTTTGTATGTCTTTTGGTATATGAAATCCAGGGTGGTAAGTTATAGAGACAGCAACTGGGGCATGGCACGGAAGTTTGGTGGGAAACAGGAAGCTAACAACAATGAGTACCAGGAAGAAGAAATGTCCTCAAGTTTATTGCGATGATGATCACACAACTCTTATGAATGTGATTAAACTATTAAAATGTATGATATGTGAATTATATGTCAATAAAACCATGAACAGTTTATAGCCTCAGAAAATCTACATGATGGCAGTGGGTTTGGTTCTATGGCTTATGCAAATTAGAGGTAGTATATTCGCAGTGCTGTTCTTGAGGAAGGAGCTTGGAGACACCACTCTTGTTGCTGTAGATTCTTGCTCAAAATGAACTTTGAATGCCAGGCTTGCCTTTAGCTTTTGATTTGGCGGGGACTGGGGGGTGGCAAGACAAGGCATGGAGGGGTTAGGTGGGATGGAGCAAAAATCCTCTTATTTATTTTCGTTAGCCACACCAGCTATAACATAGATCTTTTATAAAAATAGAGTACCCCAAGCTTTCCCAAACAGGAGATACCTGTACCAAGGCTACATACCCAAGGATTTCTTATCCAAAGCAGTCATGTGACCAGATTCTAACTGATGGAATGCTATCAAAAGCAATGACTGTCTTTTCTGAACCCAACTAAAAAAAACACCAACAAAACTACTTCTATGTCTTCTTTCTTCTTCTTTCCAGACTTGTTGGGAAAGAAATGACCCCCAAATAACCTTGTAAGCCCTGGGTTGAAGAGTCAGAGAATTTCAGCAAGGCTGGGTCTTGGAACGTTTAAAATCAGAGACTACCCATCAGAAAGAAGTGTTCATCCCAGTCTCCAGCTCGAACAAGAATTGAGCCTCTATTGTCTGTGTGCACTATACTCTTGGGCATTTTAAATACAGCTGTTAGCTTTTTCCTAACTAAGATTAATAAGGAGCTCTCATGAAGTAGTGAGCTATGCATTGGGCTGCTAACCACAAGGTGTTCAGTTCAAACCCACCAGCTCCTCCATGGGAGAAAGAAGAGACTTTCTGTTACTGTAAAAATCTGTAGCCACAGAAACCCCAAGGGAGCACTGTCTCTGTCCTATAGGGTCTCCAGGAGTCAGAATCAACCCCCTGACAGAGCATCTTTTGGTAACTAATGTAAATGGAGACAAGAACGACATCGTGATCAGAAAGTCTGTACCCTCCTTTCAGCTTTATCAGGGACTGCGTCTACATGGCAAATCTCAGAATTAGAATGTCCTTTTCTCTATAATAGAGATCAAGATTGGCTGATCTAGCCCTTTCTGTACCATGCCAATATGGTAGAGAGAATTCTTTTTAATCCATTCTTATGCCAAGAACATATTTTTGTGCAATGAGACTGTCGTATGAGAGAACGTCAAAAGTTTGTGGGAAAATTACATTATCTTTCTATCCCAGTTTTCTACAAACATTTTGAAGTCTCTTTTATTTGCCATTTTTCTGCAACTACATAATTATTTTCTTGATATGAAAAATTTTTAATAACTAGCTAGGGATATCTACTCATTTTAGATGGCTAAAATTCCAAATGGAACTGCTGGGATGTAAATTTGCTCATTTGAGCTGATTTTTTAAAAATTAATGACTAAGGTTTGTATAAGTATACTTATCTTAAAAAATCATATCAAATTAGTAGAGAAAAAGCAAATATTTTTTAGCAAGATCTTCCTATGCCTGCCTGACCTCGGTGAAAAAGTCATTTTCCTTCTTTTTAAAAGTTTGAGTGAAATTGATTTTACCACTTTTGAGTTATGTGAGGGACACAAAATGAAATTTTCCTCCAGGGGGCAGGAAAGATTGCTGAAAATTTCTTTAGCTTATGTCACTAAAAATCAGAAGGTATAATACTACCCTTTAAAGTGTGGGTTTTCTGCATTAAAGTAACTGCATGGTGGTCTGACAGAGTTGAATTGGTCTAACTATGCAGCGCACGCACGCCTTTCATTTGAGAGCATGTTCAAAAAAGTTTGCTACTTTTTACACTTAATGAACTTACACATTTTATTAGACTTAGAAGCATTAATGAGATGGGCATAAGTGAACCGATGTTTGGAACATATTAAATACTTTTTCATGCATATTTCTCTTCTTAAAAGATAGTCTTGAAAAGCTGATTCATATATATTTTGTAAATTGCAGTGTCCTTGATAGGAAACAGAAAACTACCTAAAAACTACAAATAGTAGAACTGATGTCTTTTGTTCAGAGTACACATGGCTGACTGCGCAATGAGGCAGTATTACTGATGTAGGACATTACCGCCTACATTTTCCCATTACTTTCCCTTTTCTGAAATACTGCATTTTTCTTTTCAAGTGTTAACTGTGGACATCTTACTAAGGACAATCGGTCATTTTTTTGGTGTGCAGTTTTGTCAGTCTTATGGCATTCAGAAATGCTTTTAGCCCTTTCCCTGATTCTGTAGCTGACAAATACAAACTCTGACAAACAATTGAAATCTGGAGGGGAGAACGATATTGAGTGTGTGTAATGGATTAAATTATTCTAGCCTACTGTATAGTGATATCTATTTCAATCAATAATTAGAAGGGGGAAGAACTACTCATGTCAGAATGACAGGATAAATCATAATATATTTTTTATTCTAGTTTCTTCTAAGATTTGCTTTGATAATTTTGGGGGATGGAAACAGGGGAAATAAACCAGTCTAATACTGCCTTCTATTTTAAGCCCAATGAAAATGATACAAACTATTTATAATAAATTTCAGCTGTAGGAGAGACCTATTCTTAACTGGCCTATGGTCACCCAGTTGAAGGCATGTTGTTTTCCATGGAATTTTTAAAGGAGTTGCTTTAAAGAAATATTTATTGGCTTAATTTTAAAGCATGAGCATTGATTACTAGTAACTCCTGTGAAACAAAATACTTCTCCCTCTTTCTGCACGTTGTAGCCATCCACGAACTCACAATCATAAGAGAAAGCACATGGAAATGATTCCCTCCTGCTGATGTCTGAAAGTCACATTAGAATCACTCACTGCCACACGGCAAATGCTCCCGGGAAAGGAGAAATCAAACAGGATGGGAAAGCCCATGACTCTCAGGACTCGATTATTTCAAATCCCACAACAAATTAATTAAAAGCCATTTCCATGGATACTATAAATTATGTCACGTGACCCTCATGTGCATCCTCTTGGGTTTAAACGCATTTGGTGCTAGTGGCAAGTTCGGTGGCTTCCCTGAAGATGTCCAGCCTTGACCTTCCCGTGGGGTGTTTTATTCTGTCCACAGGGTTGGACAGGGTGGCTATTAGTTGGAATGAACTTGATGGCTGAGTCTTAGTAACACTGTGTGGAAGAGACTATTTGACAACTCAACAATTCTTAAATGAAAGAGTGGAATTAGTTGCATTTATCATACTATTACTATTCGCTTAAAAATTATTCCATCACTAGGAACAGAAACTCAATGCCTACTCCAAGCAATGATTCCCCCTTTCTCCTCTCTTGCACTCCAGGTGGCCACTAATAGGCTTTGTGGTGGTGATTAGGTGCCATTAAGTTGGTTCCTACTCATTGTGACTAATAAGCTTGAGTTTCTATGTATTTGCCTACTTTACATAAGTGGGAGCATAAGATTTTCTCATGTTTGAATTTCTTTATCCAGCACATTATTTTCAAGGTTCATCCTGGTTATAGCATGTATGAGGACTATGCTTGCCTTGATGGCTGATTATTATTCCATGGTCTGTTTATCCTTCAATGGCTATTTAGGTTGTTGTGGCTATTGTGACTCATACTGGTTACTGGTATTAACTCTGGTGTACAGGTCTCTGTTTGCATTCTTGCTTTAAAGGTTTTGAGCAGATCGCTATATGTAGGATGGACATTGATGGGCACCACAGCAGTTTTATGCTTAACGTTTAGGGGATTCTAAACTACATATTTCTGAATAGTTTTATTTTTGCTTGAACATTAATATTAATTTAAAGGTAAAGTACTAACGTGTAAGTAAATATAGACTTATCAACAAAATCAAATAGTAGGAAGAGTATAACATTCAAAATCTGTCAATTCCTATGATCTCCAGTCTCTCACCCCAAAGATGAAAGCTATTACCAGGCTTTTCTTTTGTTTAATGAAATTTAAAAATTGTCTTCTGTTTCATTGAATTCAAAAGGGTATTCTCATAGGCTCAGACTTAAGTTAACACCATAAAACTCTACAGATATATTGTATTTTTCAACTGGATAAAGCACAACTCCCAAATGCACAGACTATAGGCTAGACAGCAGATTTCTGAACCAGATGACAGGTTTAGATTTTGCCTCAGCACACATTAGTTTTTCACTTTGATTTAGTAAGAGTACTTGTCCAGTATTTTCATACATCTATATGCCCTCTACCCTTGTCTAACAAAATCCAATTTTTAAGAACCAACCTAAATAGGAATTTGCTGGTGAATCTGTCCTGAAGTCCATGATCTCTCAACGTTTTCTGTTCTGTTGTACAGATACAGCATATCATGTACCACCTCACAGTGAATAATGAAACCATTTTCTTTGCTTTCATATTTACCAGTGTGCCTTCGATATTTTTGGACTTGTCCAAAGATTGTCATGTACACAAGACTATAATTAAATCAGGGCATCTCTTTCACCATTCGAGTCCTTGTTAACAGCTCTTAACACTAGACCAATCCATTTCTACAGAACCCAGCCCTAAAATGACTGCTACCTTTTACTGCATTTCCCTTGCACAAATTTTAAAGGCGAGTAGGAGTGCCAGGTACAATCTCTGGAGTAAATATAGAAGTAATTTGATTTTTCTACCTGGTCTTATGAGCATGCTTTTCTATTAACGTGTTCAGTGCCCTGATGCAACCCCAATCACCTTCCAGTGGAGGATGCACTAGTTGGTTCCCTCTGAAACCCGAAGCCATGCCTTAGTGCAATGCTGCTGTAGCACCGGTGCCCAAAGGGGAACACATTAGAATTCCTGCTCCTTCTGATGGTGCTGGGTGTGCATAAAAATAAAATCTATAACAGCATTGGAGCATGGTGCGAGAAACACATTGAACTTTATAAACCAGGGGGAAAATAGGTCAAGTGGACTGAAAAGGACGCTCTCCCTTACCTCTTCTGATCACTACAGAATGAAACTGCACGCATCTGTCTAGAACCTAAAATTGAATTCCTAGGCATGGGTTTATTGAGAAATACGTAGATATAACACAGAAGAGAGGGGGACCAACGAGAAGGAGAGTATAAAGGGAGAGGTCAGCAAAGGGTCATTATGTCTCTCTTCTGTGCTTCCGCATCCTAAGTAATAAAACGGACTTTAAAAAAATTCTATATTCAGAATGAGCAAATCTATATTCCTAGTTCCCTCAACTGGCTATATCTTCTAGAAGTCTAAGCAAATGTGCTTTTCATCAACTTCAGAAAATATATTCATAAAGCAGTTATTTGATAAATATTTCCTGAAAGTTTCAGGGAAAAGCATACAGCATGCAGCTTAATGATGCTCTGCCTTAAAAAAGCCAATGACTGTGTATGCAGGATGGAAAAAGAATTATTCACACATTGCTCTCTGCCTGGTGTTGAATCTTAAAGCAAATGCCATCAGTTCATCTTACACCTCAGCTTGGGCTGGAAGTCACCCTTCATCTTTCAAATGCCCCATGTTGTAAGGCGATTAGTATCTTCTTTTAAGGCTACATGACTTAGTCCTCTAATTTTCTTTTTAGATGGGGAATCAGTGCAGTTCTTATGTGATAGAAATGTGTGTGCACATGTGCGATAACTGAACCTTTGCCAACTTACATCATAGGATTCTTATGAAGATTAAATGAGTTAACACATTTAAGATGCTTTAAACATGTCTATGATGTATATATAAGCATATAGAAAAAGAGCTATCTCAACAAGTGGCTTACGTAGTTGTTGAAGTAGGAAAGTCTAGTTCAGTTCTAGTTCGTAGTCCAGGTATAAGCTAGAGGCTTCTTCTGACACAAGTAGCTGAGGAAGCTGACAAACAGGAAGCAGGATGATGAGGCAGAAGAGCCACAGGCTGGTGGATGCAGAGGTAAATGAATTTAGCCAAATGGATCCGACTGAGGTGGGCAGTCTGTTGATGGCTCCTAGGATTAGCAGACAACAGGGCAGGAGATGGACAAAATAGACCCAAGATCCAGATCCAGTGGAAAGGGAAGGGATGAGAGCACTCACCTCTGCTCTAGGCCACTCTCTCTTATACAAAAGGCCACACCCCCAATGAGTTGTCATCAGGCTGTAACATGATTGATAGGTTGGGTTCCACTTCTACTTCACCCACGTGGTTCTAGTTGACATACATTCCAACCATCACACATCATTAAAAGGTAGCTATTCTTATTAAGATAGTGACGGGGATACTTTGAGCTATAATCTTTGATTTTTAGCATACGTTTTTTCCCTGAGGATCAAACTCTATTCCGGACTGCGGGAGGGGGTCCCAGCTTCTCAGCTGCCCCCTCTCACCCATGTAAAAAAACAACAACAACAACTCTATTCCATTAAAGCATGTAATAAGCTGACATAAAAACTGTTTTATTGTCTCCCTATATTTACTGTAATTTACACAAATAAGCCACATGCTAAATGTTTTGCATATTGCACAACCCCTTCACCTTATTTTAGTGATATGCCAATCATTTTTACAATGCACAATATACAGGTAATGTTTACATGTTGATTTGCGTTTTCACTTCTTTTTATCTGCCTAGCAGACTTAATGTTATGTCTTCTTCTTGGTGCCTTTTGACATGAGAATGGACTTCCAGCAACAGACCCTCACTAACCCACGCGTGATTTTCTGACACAGACCTCTCCTAGCAGAATACTTTCCCGCTCTGCAATCTCTTTTCCCCAGACAAGAAGAGCCCACTCTTTCCACCTAGAAAAAGCCCATGTCACGGCAGCCCCTGTGCAGGAGAAGCACACCTTGGGAGGGTGAGGCCGCTAGGGCAGGGTGGTTGGTGCACTCAGCCCTGCCCATTCACTCTGTCTCTGGTGTGATGTTCCTGGCTGTACAATAGCTATAAGGAACTCAATTGCTTTCAGACATGACCGACAACTGCCCCAGAGCAAACACCCAATATCAGTTTTTTTCTCTAATTACAGGGGTACTTCCAAAACAGGATATGTGACTCTTTTCTGTAAAAATAATTTGTTGGCATATAATTCCCATGTCATACAATTGAATCATTCAGTTATATTAAAAAGAGTTGTGCAGTCATTCCACAATCAATTTCAGAACATTTTCTTCTCATACTCATTGCTATTAGCTCCCTACTTTCCCCATGACCTTAAGTAATTATTAACCCATTTACTGTCTCTATAAATTCATCTATCTTGGATTTCATATTCATAAAATCATACGAAACACAAACAAAAAAATTCAACAACAATGACAAAACCGAAAAGAAAAACCTCAACTGAAAAGAAATTGCTAAAAATGGAAACAACTTTAAAATGGGTCAAAAAACTTTAAAACAGGTTAAATGATAAGATGCTACACTTTGACCTAACTACATCTGCCATGACCGACTTTACAGGGCTGGAGTTTGCATGGTCACAGGGCACTCACTGGAGGCTTAATTCATGTGAAGACCCACAAAGTGAATTTAGGGTTTGCCATGGCCTCCATAGATTCTGCAAACCAAATGTTCAGAATTTGAGCTTTGCTACAGTTCCCTTCTTCGGATTTGGATTACATTTTGGATCACACAGCCTGTTGTGCTTCTTCCATGTGGACTTAGCTGACATCTCAAAATGGCTGCTTGTTTTCAGACAAGCTTTTACGATCTGATATGCTATTCCTCCTGGTAGCCTGGCATCATCTGGTTCCTTCACCATGCTTTGTTTTAACACCCATATATCCAGCGATCTCTTCAGGAGGCTGAGTTCTGAGAAGGCTAGATCCATGATCTTGACCACAGTTTATAACTTTATTACACAAGCTGATCCAAAGTAACAGTTTTGAATAATTGAATGGGAGTAAATAAGGCCCAAATTCATGACAGGAAATGCTATGTTGGAATGCTTAAATATATTTTTGTGTGTATCATTCCTGCCTGTTTCTGTGTGTTTGAGTTATTTATGTATGCGCATTATTTGAAAAAATATAATAAGCATAAGTAGGTAAGTAAGGAGCCCTGGTAGTGTAGTGGGCTGCAATCCACAAGGTTGGCAGTTTGAAACCACCTCAGGAGAAAGAGAGGGCTTTCTACATTGGTCATTAGTCTCTGAAATCTATAGGGGAAGTTTATCCTGTCCTATACGGTCTCTATGAACCTACTCTCGGCCAATTCAGGGGATACTTATTTGGCGAGGGGTAATGTTTTTTATTTTCAAATAGAACTCATTCTCTGTTTTTTTAGAGTAGAGTTTTAACATAGTAAGAAAATCCAGGAATCTTGCTGCTTCACTGCAGAAATCCTTAGAGTTCCAGAGCTATGTAGTTATTGAAAATGATTCGTTTTGATGCAGTGGTGCTCATGATTGAAAGAAACCGTTAGTAATTTTTTTTCTTATCCCTCACAAAGTAACCTCTTAATTAACTTTCATTTTATTTATTTATTTGCTATGGAGAATATACACAGCAAAACATATATACCAAGTCAACAATTTCTACATGTGTAATTCAATGACAATGATTACATTCTTCAAGTAATATAACCATACTCAGTCTCCTTTTCTGCATTGTCTCTCCCTCATTAACATAAACTTACTCCTCTTTAAGTTTCTTATCTACTCTTTCAGGTTGCTGGTCTTAAGTATGACACACCTAGGAGACAGACATTCTATTGTTTGTGTAGCTTAACTATGGTTTGGTTGTAAGAAGATTGCAAGGGACACTTTTAATTTAAAGTTAAAATTATTATCTCAGGGCAATTAGTTTCCAGAGTTCACATAGCCTCCATGGTTCCAGATTTTCTGCGGTGCATGAGGACTTGAAAATTAGTTCCTCTTTTTATTGGGATTGTTCTGTTTAATGTTTGCTAAAAAAAAATTGTGATGGTAGCCAGATACCACCAGATCTTCTGGTCTCCTGGTCAAGGAAGCAAATGTTTATGAAGGCCCTTAGGCACATAAGTAATTGTTAAGCATGTCGATTACAAATAAAGAGAAATATGATATAATGTCCTGTAAATCTGTAAAACACAGACTAGATAACTTAGATTAAATATATTCTTGAGAGCATACAACCAACCTAAACTTCCTCAAGTGGAGATAGAAAATTTCATAAGTCCTATATCAATTGAGGACAAAAAACAAACAACAAAATTCCCAACAATAAAAATAGTTTTAGACCCGGTGATTTCACTAGAGAGGTCTGGCAAACCTTTGGAGAATCAACACCAATGCTGTGTGTCCTCTTCCAAAACATAGAGAAGAAGGAATGCCCCCCTGTTCAGTGTCTAACTCCAATACCTAAATAAGGTGAAGGCGCTTCACAAAAAGAAACCACTAGTCACCATGCTTTATAAACACAGATGATGAAATCCTCAACAAGATACTGAACAGGTTCCAACAGTTCCCTGACGGAATTATACCCCATTTCCTTAGTGTGACCTTTCTTAGAGCTTGCATCGATAGGTGATAGCTCAAGTACCTCTACAAGACATGTTATTTGGAAATCCAATGGGCAAGGGACACAGCTGCACTTTGGAAGCGGTGCTGCCTGCAGAGGAGAAGAGCGGGCAGTTTGGTCTCAGCCCCTGGGGGCGGTCAGACAAGGTCTGATGTGTGGGAATCTAATTGGGACTTCACTGCACATACACGCGTCCCGCCTGACTGTTGATTTCACATCCTTTGAACGTGTAACAGTTTAAACGTTGCAGTGACACCCGACGGGCAGCTGACTCAAATCCAGCAGGTGTGGCTTTTGAAAAGAGACTCTTCTGAGGGCATTCGATTCAGAATCCTCAATGTGTGGGTCTGAAAATAGGCCCCAAGTAGGAAGAGACATACTAAGTTTAGAAATCAGCTCAAGAAGCCTCATCCGCATTAAGGGAAAAGACATTGATTGGCGCATGTCCAATTTTGATACCGAGGTCAAAATGACCTCAAAAAGAAAAACGCTTTGACACAGAGGAGGGTCTGCAATTCACTACTTCAGTCTTAAAACTGAAGTAAGAAATGAGAGAAAGCCTATCAATCTGTGTTCCAAACTACATCAGTCATTTGTGATATTATCAGTGTTATTACTTTGTTCTTTCGATTGTTTGCTTGATTCCTTTAAAGATAAAAATCAGTGACCATGTGAATCAGGGGTCTAGAAACACGGTCCGCAGAGACAGACAAAACAGGGCTCATCAGCCAGCTGCCGCTGTTCTCGATAAGTACAGACTTTGAGAGTAAATGTTTATAAATTATTAGAATGATTTTGCAGTGCCACTCATGACCAGTGGACTGAATAGGGTACAATATATATTGTAGGTATTATTCAACTCACACGGTTCAATCTGTCATGAAGAAAAGCAAATCGTCTGATCCTCACCAGCACAATAGGTTGAAAAACACACATAGATGGTGTGGAAGACTTCCATACTCCAAATCACGTCTACCATCGCATTTAAAAGGGTACATTATTTGCTATATTATTTTCTTATGCAAAAACACTTCAGGCATTTAAACCACAAAGTAATTATATTAAAGGATACAGTAGCTACTCTGTTGTGCAGTTGAAGTAGATGCTCCTTCAGATTTAGAGCATTATCCCCCCACCTGTGGGGAGTGCAGAAAGCCTACAGCTAGCAGCTGAGTGTCTCCCCTGATGTTTGCCCTCATCTGAAAAAGATTGCTTCACTTAATAGCATACTCTCTTTCCAGGTAAAATAGCCTGGGGCCATTATCCCAATTTGAGGCAACTATTTAGGACCATGCTACTTCCAGACATTCTTAGAGGAATATTTCGTTTGGAATGCATCCCCTAACACTTTCCCATGTTAGGAAGCAATCTTGCTTCCTTCTTATTCCCATGGCTGTTGATCTCAATATTGCTTCCCCATAAACTCTCTGCATGTACCTTTCCCCTCCCAGGTCTGTTTCCTGGGACGAGTTTTAGCCCAGTGATTTGTTAATAGTTTCTTTCGGTTGCAGTCAGTAAGCTAACTTTAATAGAGAATAAAACCATTAAAAAGTAGAAAACCACGTATGGAGAAGAGAAGGCAATTTAGGGCTCATGGAGTTGCTTGGGCCTGCTAGAGGGCGGATCCAGTTCCCTGGTCCTGGGGAGGCCGCGAGGGCGAAATAAGAGAAGAACAAACCCTCCGTTTGTTTCTGCAAGGATATCTATCGGAAGGAGTACATTTGCTTCAGGACTATTAGCAATAACCTTTTCTTAGTATATATGTATGCATCGAACTATACCTTACTTTTCCATCATAAAGTTCCTCCTCAGAATTCAGTGCTGCCAGCAGTCCAATAGAATCATTGGTGGCACAGTGGCTACACATTCCGCTGCGAACCAGAAGGTCAGCAGTTTGATACCAGCGGCTCGGAGAGAGAAAGGCAGCTTTCTAGAGTGAACAGTCTCAGAAACTCACACTTTCTCCCTGTCCTGTCGGGTGACTGTGAGGCGGCCTCAACATGATAGCCGTGAGTTTGGTGTTTGCTGGTCCAGATGGGAGAAGAGCATGGTCTCTGGATTGGAGGGAGGTTCAGTCATGGCCTTTGATGTTCGTAAACACAACCTTCCTTGCTGAAAGCTCAGAGAATGGCCAGACTAACCGACAAAGATCAAACCCTACAGACTTCAGAGTGAATTGTAACTCTTTTTAAAGAAAAACAAACAAACAAACAAACAAACCACCCTCACTGCTGGGCAAATACAGAAACACAGAACATCATGGGAAATGGAGAAAAGAATGAAATAGTTCAGGATTCCATTTTACTTGGATCCACCATCAATGCTCAGGAGACAGTTGTCAAGCAATCACAATATGTATTGCCCTGGACAAGACCACTTTAACGTGTCCAAGAGTCAAGATATCACTTTGAGGAGTAAGGCATACCCGATCCAAGCATCGGATTATCGATTGCCCCCTTTTCACTGGAATGCTTGATTATGAATAAGGCAGATGACCAAATAATCGATGGATTTAAATTATACTGTTGGTGAAGAACATTGAAAGTGCCATGGACTACCAGAAGAGCACACAAGTGTGTCTTGGAAGAAGCACGGCCCAAAAATGCTCCTTAGAAGCTAGACTGGTGAGACTCTGTCTAACCTACATTAGACATGTTTTCAGGAGAGATCGGTCCCTGTAAAAGGACCCAGGGCTTGTTCAAGTGGAGGGTTGGTGACAAAGGAGGAAGCCATCAAGGAGCTAACGACTGGCACAGGGAGCGCACAACGTGCTCTCACATGACCATTGTGAGGACAGCACAGGGCCAGGTCAGTGTCTGTTCTGTTGTCCAGAGGGTCACAGGAGTTGGAATCTCAAGTGGTCCAATAAGGAGCCCTGGGGGCCCACTGGGTTAGCACTGACCTCTTCAAGAAAAGGCTGGTGATTTGAATTGACCGATCATTCCAGGGGAGGGGATGTTGGGCTATCTGCACCATGCAGGTTTACAACCAAGGAAACTCTTTAGGAGGCAGTTCTATGCGGTGCCTGTGACTCAGTATCTACTCCATGGCACACAGAAACAATAGTTCAGCACTGAACTTCCATGGACAAATCACTGCACTCTCACGTGAATCACATCATGTAATCTAACGGAGCAGGACGGAATAGGATGCATTGCAATGATTTCCTTCCAAAGGGCTCAGAAGCAGTCCTTCATAGTTCCTATGCCTCAAACTTACAGTCTGTGAGCCTTACTCTAGTGCTTAGCTACCCTGGCTGCTGTCATTTTCCACAATGTGAACCACAGTAAGTCATCCCACTGACCAACTCCAGGGGGCTCCAGTCACATTGCTGTTTATTTGGATACTCTGAGTGTATTCTGTAGACAAGTAGCACCAGCAAGCATCACTGAGGATCTTAATTACTTGCACCTAGGATCTTACTGAATCACCAGCTGCATTTTAAGCAGACTCGGGTAGCTTTTATGTACACTGGTGCAGGAAAACATTTATTTATATGATTCAAAACCTCTAGGGTTTTGAATGTTCCTGCATGGCCTTCACACAGTTCTACCACTATACGGCTGCGCTGTAAGCCTAGCTTTGCCGTAAACTGCTCTTAGGTTTCATAGTATTTACTTCATGCCAGGAGCCCTGGAGGTGTTGTGGTTAGGCATTGGGGTACAATCTGCATGGTTGGCAGTTTGGAGCCACCGGCACCTCCTCCAGAGAAAAATGGGGCTTTCTACTCCCCTGAACAGTTACAGTCTCAGAAACCCCACGGCGGGTCACTAAGTCAGCATTGGCTGGGGGAAGTTGGGTTTGGTTTGGGTTTGGAAGGAGCTTTGAGAAGTAAAATAAGACTAAAATATTAAGAAACAAATATATCTTCCATAATTAAAAACTTTAGTAAATAAAGACAGAAATTATGATATATATACATGCAGGGAAATCACTATGTTGGGGAAAAAATTCCAAACTAAAATGACTTATAAGAACTTGTTTGCTTGCCCTGTGAAATAGGTCATTTCGTTTCTCGCGGCTGCTTTCATGTGTGCTGATGATGTTTTCAGGTACAATAAAATCCTTGGCAACTTCAAAAAAAAAAAAAGAACTTGTTTGCATAATCAGACCCCACTTTTCTTACAACCTTGTCTTTGTCCAACCCTTATTAATCTTATTAACACCCCACCTGTCCCCCAACACACACACAACATATCAGAGGGCTTCAAAATGTTCATAGAAACATGGGATTGAAAGATAACGGGATTTTCCCAGGAACATTTTGAAACCACGTCTTACAGAGCAGTCTCAACGTCTTCCAGGCTGAGTGATCTTTTGTTTCATTTTGATCACCGCATGATTTCTTTTTCTGAAACATTCTTTTCTCCAAGTGGCTTTATCTTGATTTTTTTCTATTCAGATTTTATAGTAGATACAATTCCTCTCAGAAAACTTTCTTTATCTCTAAAAGCATCATGCATTCCCTCGACATTATTGCTCAATATAGAAAATATCAGTTATACTTATTGCGGAACCTTGGTTTAACCTTGTGCATTCAGGACACAGAATTGTCCTTGAGCATATTGACAACATGTATGAATGCATGGCATACTATGAGTAGGAGTTAGTTTTCTATCAGCACACAATAAGTTAACACAAAGCTCGTTGCTTTGAAGAGCATCTGATTATGTTCTTACTATTTTCTGTGAGTGAGGAGTCAGGCCCGGCCGGCCTTGCTGTCCGTGTAGTCATGGTCTCGGCCAGACTGGGAACTCACCTTGGAGAGCTTTCATTGGCAAGCTTACTTCGTTGGTTAGCAAACTTCATTTCCTTGTAGTAATAGACTTCGTGTCAGCTTGCTATTTCAAACACAGCAAATGGAGAAACACTTGCAAGATGGGGGTGATGTGCTTGTGTAGCGATGTATATTTAATCACCCAAAACCCATCACTTTCATTGCTTTCCATTGGCTTGACGCAAGGCACATTCAAGATGGAGGATTTCACAAAGGCGTGATTACAGATGGGTGGGATCGTGGGTGGCAACCTGAAGCCAGTTAACCAAAAGAGACATTGTTAAAGGTTTTATTTGTTTGTCGATGTTATGACTAACTTTTCTAATATGAAATTCAGGTTTCAGAGAATTCAAAATTCTTTATTTTTGTTGTTATTTATATTTTAAATTATTGTATTTTCTTCTGTTAAGCTTCTCTTGTTAAATTTGGTGTCTGAAAAACTCAACTTTCTCCACATGAATCCCCTATTTCACAGGAAAACATCACTTGCCTGGCAGATGGGTGTAACATATTTATCTCCCTGACTTGAGTCCTCAAATCTGTTTCTCCTTTTCGCTAACCTTAGTCAGTAATCAAGTTGTTCGCTAAGCTGAAAATTTTCATCTTGTTGGCAGCCCAGTGTAATTTTCACAGTTTATTCACCTCACTAGTTTTATATTTTTCACATCCCCTTGATTGTTTATAAAGAGTTGGTAATAAGCTGTCAGGCACTTGAAAGTCTTCAAAATGGAAGACTCAAATGTGTCTCTGTAAAAGGTGCATGTTTCAGCCAAACATCTTCTCTATCGGTAAAAATATAGTAAGTCTTCCATAAATCCATGTTAGATATAATAGCTCTTCAAAATTATGAGAACCATCCCTATTCCACACTTACTTATAGATTATTCCTATATTACTGTATATCTCAATTTTATAATGAAGATACAGTCTTTAGTTTCAGGGACCTAGGCCATCTTCCCTGCTGTGATCACAGAAATATTGGATAAACTATACTAGCATGTGGTATTTTGTAGCAAGAATAAAAGAAACAAACTGGAAATCACTCTATAAAGAAAAATAAAGAGAGATAATGAAACAAATGATTGGATATGTAGACCCCATGGGGTGACACGTGTGTACATACACACACACACACGCATTCACATATACACAGACACCAGATGAAACCTAGAGTAAAGTGAGTCCTTCGGGAATAGAAATTGGTACCTCTGTCATCTATATCTGAGATAGCAATTCACTGCAGGAAGATCGTCAGAAAGCAACAAAACAACTATTGGTCCATGGAGAGATGAAATGAGAAACAAATTGTCTCCTGCGTAGGGAAAATGCCAATATTGTATCATGTTCGCCATGTTGTACAGACATCCCAGATTATAAGAAGTACTGTAAAAATGATTGAAAAGTAGTAATAACAATATGTGATGCCCCTCCACACATACAAAATCCATAAATATTATGACATAAAATAAAATGTTATGATTCACCTTAGAAAATGATGCTTTAAAGAGTCAGTAGAAAATTGCAGAGAGAACTGTCAGCCCTTAGGTTCCTGTTTGCTCTTGTTTCTGAAATCTAACAATAAGGACAATACGAAGATTCACCGTAAGGAGGACGCGAAGGAAGTCAGGCAAACGAGATCCTAATATATGATTACCATACAGAAAACTTGCTGAAAGTTAGCTCAAAGCCTTGTTTATTTGTTTTTTTCACCAATAACAAAATCTTCCTTTGTGATGCGAAATTGCCCTCTGCTGCCTTCAACAGTGTTCGTTATTACTTGTAATAGGCGATGGTTTTAAGGAATGGACTTATTTTGTGGTTGAAATATTCCGTGTAATTTTTATCTCATTTATCTTCAGGTACATATAGAAATTCAAGAAATAATCATTGGTAGTGTTTGGCATGTCAGTAACTATTTTCTATAAATGCATACACAAGAAGACATAGACATGGCTCTGGATAAGTTTCACAGAGCTGGAATTATATTAAAAGCTGACAAGATGAAGAAGATTGAAATTATATATCTGCCAGAGAAAACCCACACACAGAAGACAAAGAGAACCGACTCATTCGTTATGGTCAAAACATTATCTTGTCTGTCCCACTGGATTTAGAAGTGTCTAAAGCATTCTAGATGGATTTTTTTTGCCATATTCTTCTTTGTGTCTTCTGATATCACTGGCAACACATCAGCTTCAAATTGTTGATTCTCAGTGAGTCTCCTTAAGGTTCCCCTGATAAAATTAATCACCGCCCTTACACCCCTGATATTGACCTTGAGTACACTGCATTTTTCTTCTTAGGAAACCGATGTACTGCATACTTCCTAGGGATCGGGCATGTTTGTTCACTTGTCAATTTGTAGAAATAGAGAAAAGTTGCTTAATACAGACTTCATGCGATGTGCCTTTACGAATATGGATGAATTCCAAAATGCTCACTTTGTGTTATTAATTAAACTGTACCCTCTGTGCCACCCCCCAATCCAAAGGGAAATGCTAGTCCTTCTACCTGGAGAAGACTAGCATCCTCGACGCCATGCCACGTGGCTGATTAGAAATGCCATAACGTTTCCTACCTAAACTGTCCTCTTATAGGAACTGATCCCCCGGCTTTCTTTGGAGGACCCCTGGTGGCATAGTGGGTTATGCACTGGGCTGCTAAGTGCAAAGCCAGCAGTTTGAAACCACCGGCCTCTCTGCAGGACAAAAGACGAGGCTTTCTACTTCTTGAAGGAGTTCCAGTGTCCAAAACCAACACGAGTCGTTCTCTTCTGACCTACAGGGTCACCCTGAGCCAGAATGGCCTCGATGGTCGCGAGCTGATGAATGAGTCTTTCTTTCTTCCGTCGAGCCCCTGGGCGGGTTAAAACGATCCATATTTATTTCAGTTAGCGACTGAGAGAGCGCTACACTGCTGACGCCACCCAGACTCCTTAAGGTTGCACTATTGGTTATAACTCCTGAACCAGGAGGGCCAAGATACCCGAAAATAACCCTATCATATAAAAGGAATTGCAGACGCCTATAAATGTTATTGTGAAAAGAGGACTTAAATATAACCTAAGCTTCCTTGGCTCATCATTTTATAAATGAATAAACTAGTGGTCTCTCAGGGCCGAGGAGATCATTACAAATAAGTGGATTCCTGGCCGTTTGACTCAGCACAGATCACTGTCTAGGGCACTGTGCAGCCTCAAGCGTTTACACTTCAGCTTTCAGACTAAAACGAAAGAAATCTGAAATAAATGAAGTATGAAGCAAGTCTCTTGAATTAGTTTAGTGCCTTTTGTCAATGTCTCATTCTAACTCTGAAAATTAGCTAGATAATTACCCCAACCCTAAGTTGAAATCCTAATTAATGTCTAATTAGCAGATTTATCTTGATTGGCTATCTACCCAGTGGTCAGATTGCTTTGAGTTGTATAGGCAGAACTAGGATATTTAACATCCTTTACCCACCCAAAGAACCCCTCTTCCTGCACCCCACTTCCCCTGCCATGACCAGGATGGGACCAGCTTTATGTCTATTTCAGTCTAGCACCTTCCATGTTGAAGTGTTATTTAGAAGTCAATCATTACCCAGAATTTGTTAAATAACTAACTCCAAGGAAGATGTATTAGTCTGCAGAACAGCACGAAGCCACATATACATAAGTACTACTCTCACTATAAATAGAATGAATTAGATTAACTGCTTGAATTCAAATAAAAAATCAAAGTAGATGTAGATTTCAGAAAATATAATTGCCAACAAATCTCAGAAATCAGAATAGCTAGTTGTATTTCTATTTTTTCCTTTATAAAAGCAAGATTTATATCACTTATAAACAATAATATAATGCTTTAAGAAAAATAATCGCTCATCACTAGTAACAAAAGATCCATAATGACAAAGGGTAGCATTACTATATAATTATGTACATTAATTATTGTAATAACTAGACGCATTTAAAATGCATTTTGCAATATTGTCCATGAGGAAATTTTAAATTTACTTATATTTTAGTTTCTTTTCCTAGTGGCTGCAACTAGGCGCTCAAGCATGGGAACAACAGTACGGATGGCACAGGACCAGTCAGTGTTTTCTTCTGCTGGGCACAGGGTACCTGTGCATCAGAAGCATGTCATGGCGATACTGTCATCTCCTTATGATTTTGACCTATAGGTTTAAAGTTTCTTTATGCTTGAATTTATAAATAATATGCTAAAGAATGATCAGAGTCTAGATATTAGACCTTATGTTGATTAATATTCAATCACTCCAAAAACCAAACCCACTGCCTTTGAGTTGAATTTAACTCATAGCAAGCCTACATAGAGTTTCTAAAATTAAATCTTAAAGGACCATACAGCATCGTTTTTCTCCCTCAGAACGGCTGGTAGGTTTGAACTGCCTACCTCTCGAGTTAGCACCCTAAGAATAATAATTTAAAAAATAGACCTAGATTTTGTGTCTGTTATAAATTAAATATTTTAAGTCACGGAATTGTTCAGGACATGGATTTTATTTTCATAAAGTTGTTACTAAATCGATCCTTTTTAGAAATGTTTAAGGGAGATAGCTTTTGCAATAATGTAACTCCAGTTTGGCACAAAGTTTAATCTTATAGTCGCATAGGACATATAACAATGGGAATATAGTGCTGTTAAATAATGTCATCTTTCTCATAAAGTACACATTTTCCAGCTGGGTGCAACTTAGGGCACTTTGATATTTATGATAATCTGGGATTGAAATCTAGAGGCACATAAAAGTTGATATTGTTGAGGAGCAAAGGAAACCAAGGTCTCTAGGTAGTTTTATGTGATTACAATAATCTTAGGCAAAACAAATGTCTGTTTTAGGTCCGTCTCACATAAAAGACAGGGACTTGTCCAAAAGAGAGAAATTTAACTACCTTAATAGATAGTCATGAAGGAAGCTACCCCACCCCCACCGCCCACCGCCATACCCCACCACCACAGTCTCAGAACCTCACAGGGCAGGTCTACCCTAGGCCCCCATCATAAAGATATTCACAGACCCTGGGAGATCTGAGGATGTAATCCTGTTATTCAATAGCATGAAGCGCCGCTGTTTCATCGAGTAGCTATGAGTTGGAACCAACTCCATGGGACCTAACAAGGTCCGAGGGCTACAAAAGGGGCCCTGGTTGCTCCGTGATCACATACTTGACCGCTAATTCAAAAGACTGGTTCAAACATGCCCTTCTGCAGGAGGGACAAGATGCTGGTTGGTAGTTTCCTGTAGAGTGAAAGCTATGATATATAT
The DNA here is from genome assembly GCF_050624435.1 of Tenrec ecaudatus. NCBI lineage: Eukaryota > Metazoa > Chordata > Mammalia > Afrosoricida > Tenrecidae > Tenrec > Tenrec ecaudatus. Next base: position 71,984,155 of record NC_134542.1, on the reverse strand, counting down.
AGACTTTGTATAAATAGAGTCCAGTTCTCCCCAAAGCCTTTTTTTAAACATTTTATTAGGGGATCATACAACTCTTATCACAATCCATACATATACATATAATAATTGTATAAAGCACATCTGTACATTCTTTGCCCTAATCATTTTCGAGGCATTTGCTCTCCTCTTAAGCCCTTTGCATCAAGTCCTCTTTTTTCCCCTCCTTCCCTGCTCCCCCCTCCCTCATGAGCCCTTGCTAATTTATAAATTATTATTTTGTCATATCTTGCCCTTTCCGGCGTCTCCCTTCACCCCCTTTTCTGTTGTCTGTCCCCCAGGGAGGAGGTCACATGTAGATCCTTTTCATCGGTTCCCCTTTTCTAACCCACTCACCCTCTACTCTCACAGTATCGCCCCTCACAGCCCTGGTCCTGAAGGCATCATCCAGCCTGGATTCCCTGTGCCTCCAGCTCCTATATACACCAGTGTACAACCTCTTCTCTATCCAGTCTTGCAAGGTAGAATCTGATTATGGTAGTGGGGTGGGGAGGAAGCATTTAGAAACTGGAGGAAAGCTGTATTCTTCATTGGTGCAACGTCACACCCTGACTGACTCATCTCCTCCCCTAGACCCCTCTGTGAGGGAATCTCCAGTGGCCAATAAATAGGCTTTGGGTCTCTACTCTGCACTTTCCCCTTCAATCACTATGGTAAGATTTTTTTTTGATGATGCCTTATACCTGATCCCTTTGGCACCTCGTGATCGCACTGGCTGGTGTGCTTCTTCCATGTGAGCTTTGTTACTTCTGAGCTAGATGGCCACTTGTTCACCTTCAAGCCTTTAAGACCCCAGACACTATCTCTTTTGATAGCCAGGCACCATCAGCTTTCTTCGCCACATTTGCTTATGCACCCATTTTTCTTCAGCAATCATATCATGGAGGTGTGCAGCCAATGATATGATTTTTTTGTTCTTTGATGCCTGATCACTGATCCCTTCGAGACCATGTGATCACACAGGCTGGTGTGTTCTTCCATGAGGATTTTGTTGCTTCTGAGCTAGATGGCCACTTGTTTATCTTCAAGCCTTTAAGACCCCAGACGCTAGCTCTTTTGATAGCCGGGCACCAGCAGCTTTCTTCACCACATTTACTTGGTCACCTGCTTTGGCTTCAGCAGTTGTGTCGGGAGGGTGAGCATCATAGAATGTCAATTTAATAGAAGAAAGTATTCATGCATTGAGGAGGTGCTTGAGTAGAGGCCCAAGGTCTTCCGCCACCTTAATACTAAACCTATAAATATAGACACATAGATCTATTTCCCCATCCTCATATATATATTTCCATGTACATGTCTTTGTCTAGAACTCTATAAATGCCCTTTGCCTCCTAGCTCTTTCCTCTATTTCCCTTGACTTTCTTCCTGTCCCACTACCATGCTCCGTCCCCCCTGGGTTATAGCTATACCTCTTCTTTACGTTACCTTACCCTTGATTATTCCCTACCAGTCCTGCCACTCCCCCCTCACCATCAGTTTGTATCCCATGTTGTTCCCTTGTCCCTGGGTTAGTTAACACCACTTCCTTACCCCCCACCTCCCCCTAACCCAATTCCCCCCGGAACTGTCGGTCCCGTTGTTTTTCCTCCAGATAATTCATCCAGCCTATCTTATTTAGACAGACCTATGGAGATAATAATATGCACAAAAACAAGACAGAGGAAAACAAAGCAACATTATACAACAAAACAGCAACAACAAACCACGGACAAAGAACAAAACAAAGCACATCAAGAAAGAAAAGCTTGTAGTTAGTTCAAGGATCATTTGTTGGCTTTTCGGAGTGTTTTCTAGTCCAGTCTGTTGGGGCACCACGCCCTGGCCCCAAAGTCCACTTTCAGCATTCCCTGGGGACCTCGCTGCTCCATTCCCTTGCTGTTCCGCTGCACTCCCCAAGTGCTTTGCCTCGGTGTGGTGGGATCAGGTCAGGCACAATTCCCACACTGTGTCTCCGGTGCTGTCCCCTGTAGCGCCATGGGTCAGTGAAGGGCATCATATCTCATAGTGTGGCCAGCCATGTTGTTCTCTCTGTGGACTGGCTGTTCTAATCAGGAACATCATCCTCATGGCCTGTTGGGTCAGGATGTGCTCCACTCTCTCCTCCTCCCCCTTCATCTTCTCCCGTGTGCTCTGATCAGATATGTCCCTCTCCAGGAGCAGCAGAATCAATGTTGTCCTTTGAAACAAATTCTTCTGGGGGGAGCCAACCTTTGGTACTGGAGCCAACCTCCCAGACCTTTCCACTGGTTCCCTACTCAATGTCGGAATGTTGCATTCACACCTTGTAGCACTGGGTTGAAATCTGGTCCCTCTTTCCCTGTGGAGATATAAACAATACCCTCCCCTTGGGTGGGTTAGTGAAGGGCTCTTATAATAGCTGCACCCCCAAGAAGTTATCATGAGGTTGTAATCTGATCAATGGCTTAGACTCCCTCCACATCTTCTTAAAGTTGTACCAAGTTGACATAAAATCTTACCATCCCAACAACCTCAGACCCCTTATGAGGCCGTTCCAGTCTGTCCCATAAGTTTGCTATTGATCTGAATAAATTTGAAGGTGTTTGTTGTTGTTGCTGTTTTTAAGAAGGGGCCATAATATGTTACTCAATGATAGTGTGAATGATCAATAGTACAGACGGAACTGTGCAGTACTGCGGCAATTTATTTGTAGAATATTTTCTTTCAGAAAATCTAAATATTGAAGCTTCAAAACCCGCCACAAAAATGTCTCCCGAGATTTTCGCAGCACTCACCTCAAGAAGAACTGTTTCCTGCTGTCAGACTGATTTGTATGATGTTTGTTTTCTTGAGAAAATCAGGTGCTATGATAAGTTTCTTTACACTTTCCCTAGAAAAACAAAACTGGCAAGCAAACAATAAACAACCATTACTCAATTTAAGTATATGAAGGATATGTTTGCTAATAATATAAATGCTAACTTCTTTCATTAGTAAAGAACTTTATAGCTTATATTAGACTTTTACATTATTTATTAAATACTCAGGACAGATCTTCAATTTATTTAATGATAAAAAATAGAATAAGAAATCTGCTGAAACTTACACAGGTTGGAAATGACATAAATCAAGCCATCACATCTCTTTTTTCAACTCACTAGCACCTCAGATGTCTTTATCCCACTGAACAGATTGGGTAATTGTTGTTTACAAAGAGATAGAAAGCAAGAATTAGAGCAGTCAGGGAAATGTTATTTTATATTATGATAAATATATATACACTTATATTTTATTACAACAGGGTATTTCACATTATGATTTGTAAAGTAACCTATGGTGTTAAAATATGTCTATATGGGCATAACTACATATAGGCACATATATACTTAGATATGCATAATTATATAAACCTATATTATATTTTACAACTGTAGAACATTTTTTCTCTCTACAAAACCAGCATTTCAACTTCTTCTCTGGAGAGAGATAGGGCTTTAAACTTATGTAAAGTTACAGTCTCAAAAATCCAAAGGGGCTACCTTGGCTTATAGGGTCTCTGTGAGTTAGAATGGATTCAAAGGGAGTGAATGATTATATATATATATATATATATATATATATATATATATATATATATATATATATATATATATATATATATATATATATATATATATATATATATATATATATATATATATACTCCAATATTCAGAAAGAGTTTTCTACAAGTTTTCTACAAGTAGATCACAGGCTCCACACCCATGGATCACTTTTTTAGAACTCGAGTCAGTAATACTTCTTTGAGGCTTGTTGTAATTCTGTAACCTTTCTTATAGAATGTAGAAGAATATTCTAGCATTATTTGGTTTTAAGAGTGATTAATGAGTCTATTTTGTTAAAGAGATTATATCTTAAAAATGGTATATGACTATGTAGTACTTTTGCCTTGAGGGAGTTCAGAGCATTTAGCCAATGTAGTTAAGAACATACTGCTACCATTTTCAAAAGCTATCATAGCTTCAGATTTTATAGATATTAATGTCTTTTCCATCTAGCAAGAGTGGTGGCATTACAAAGCAAGGGGTACTGGTGAGTGAAATAACAAATGATTTAACCCTTTTAAATTTATTTGTTTATTCAACAAAAATATCTTGAATGCCTACCGTGCTGAAAGCAACATGTGACATCGTAGAGAGCACCGTAAAAAGACACTCAATATTCTGCGTGACCTTGACCAAAAGGAAAATACTCCTTGGAGTGAGAGTGCATTCACCAGCCATCTAGGCCAGTGCAGTTGCAACTTTGTTGGATTCAAAAACATGCTCAGAAATTTCTCTAGAAGACATTTTTTGTTCTTTTATTCTGTTCAGTGGTGCTTCAAAATAAACCCAGGACCTATGTGAAACAACATGAATAATAATTCAGAATTAATTTTTTTCATGTAAACCTCATTTTCCAAAGCATGGCTTCATTTCCATTCTGAATAGTACATCATAAAAAATTTAGAATTAAATAGAACATTGACTCTGAATAAAATGAAGACAAAGTTGGCTCTCTTGTGTAGAGTAGCTAAGAGGTATCATATGCTATCAATTCCTCCTAAAATATTAAGGAACTCTATTCCCAAAACACATGAATGGAATAGAGTTCGGAAAAGTATAGAGTTTTTTTTCTCCCGCAAAGATGATTAATGTTTCTTAATTTATGGCATGCACAAAAGGGAGCACCACTTGAAAGGCACTATTTTTCAGTTGGTTCTTATTCTTGTACAAGCTGATCTGCCCATTTGAGAAGGAAAACCTTGAATTTAAATAATTCAGAAATGGGAATGGCTAAGGGAGAATTATTCCCTAAAAATCATTTTTTTCTGCTAATTGATGATGTTTGAAATTGGTAGTCATTATCTAGTGATGTTATAAAAGAAATAACACAAATGGATGATGGTTTTGACAAACAAGAATTTATCCTCTCAGAGTTTAGGAGGATAAACGTTCAAATGCAGGGTGCTAGCAACAGAGAAAGCCTGTCTCTGCGTCTGGTCTGGGGCCAGGCCCTTGTTATAGATCTTCCCCAAGATCTCAGTGTTTTCAAAGCCAGAACTCCAGGCCCAAAGGATATGCCCTGCTCCTTGCTCTTCTCTCTTAATGTTCTATTTTTTTCTACTTTGATTTTTTGTAAGATCAGGGGGATGCAGGCCACACCCCAGGGAAATTCCCCTCTCATCCCATCAGTGCTGTTGCCTAATTAAGAATATTTCATCCTGTGGGAATCCCTACCTGTTGTATCAGGATTGCGACCCGAGGGAGGGTCTCATCCTAATCCATGTACAACTAACCGACCGACCACCTCAGATCACCACATGGAAGCTGATTACATCATTATATCACTGCTACATCACATCAATATTTAACTTTGAAACCTTTGCAAGTCACAGCCCAGCTAAGATTTGGCATATTTTGGGGGAGGAGTTGAGACAGAATTCAATCCACGACAGTGCTCTAGTGGGTGATGACTAAAACACATGGCTACTCATTTTAAAATGGTGGTTTGAACCCACCACCTGCTCCATCAGAGAAAGGTGTGGAATTCTGCTTTCTGAAAGATCTGCAGGCTTGGAAAACCTATGGGACAGTTCTGCTTTGTCCTGCAGGGTTGCTATGTGTTAGACTTGGCAGTGCATTTGGTTTGGGCTCTCCTGATCAAGGTAAATAACAGAATCAAAACTGATTGCAGAATGCTGGTGTCATAAAAGCCTCAAACATCACTTAACACAGTTCTCTGATATCAAAAATAAGGATACTACGGTAAGCTTATAATTAATTACTGTCCAAGAATAAGGAAGTAAATATCAATAATGTTCTAAATGGATGACATTTGAGTACCTCAAAATTGCTTTGGGAAAAATAATTCTGAAAAACATGAGCTTATCTCATGAGATAATGACTGTGAATTGATGAACGCATAGCCGTTTTATGACAGGGCTTGAGAATAAAGCACAGTCGCATTCGTAGCGTGTGCATTGTCAGTGTTCCCTGCCATTGCCTTGACTCAGACTCAGGGAAACCACGCACGGCAGCAGGGGGTCGGGCCCTACCCCATAGCACAAGCGTTAGGGTGCAGTTCGTTGGGGGCAGCTACGGGGTCAATCCATCTCTTTGAGGATTTCCTCTCTTTCTCAGACCTTCTACTCTACCGGGGACTGGTCTCTCCTGCTAACATGCCCTTTGCATGTAAGATGAAGTCTCACCATACTCGCTTCTCAGAAACATTCTGTACTTTTTCCAAGACGTATTTGCATGTTCTTCTGGCGAGCCAAAGCATTTTCATTTTCTTTCTTTCTTTTTTATCCCCCCCCCCAAGTTTTTATTGGGAACAAATACAGATATCATATCCATAGTTCAATCACATCAAGCAGTATCGACTGCTACCACAATCAGTTTGCACACATTCTCTTTCTTCTTGAACTCCTTGATATCATCTCCCCATAGCATTTTCAGTATTTTTTGATAATGTTATAAATCAAATGGATGAGTTCTTTTGCCATGTTTATTCATTGACCACGTTTCACATGCCTATGAGGCGTTTGAAAAGACTACAGCTTTGGTGAGGCCCACCTCAATCCTCAGAGTGCCATCCTTGATCTTCACCACTTTAGAAAGATCTTTTGTGTCAGATTTGTGCCATGCAATACATTCATTAGCAAGAGCCTCGGGTCCTCTTGACTTTTCGTCAGCAAAGCGGAGTCACCTGCATATCGAAGGTTGCCAACAATCCTTCCTCCACTCCTGATGCCCAGTTCCAGCACCTCAGATTATTTTCTCACCATGCAGATTGAGAATATAGTCAAAAAACACAACTTTGGTGCATGCTTTCCCTTATTTTAACATAGCTAGTATTCCCTGGTTCTGTTTAAATGACTATTTCTTGGTCCATGTATAGGTTACACATAAGCAAAATGAAGTGTTGCGGAATTTTCCTTCCTCTCAGTGTAATTCAGAGTTTGTTAGGATCCACATTTGAAGGCCTTTGCATAGCCAGCTAAACACAAGTAAACACTTTACTGGTATTCTATGCCTTCAATCAAGGCCCATTGGACATCAGCAAGGATCAGCATTTGCCTTGGGTACTCTTCTGAACCTGACTTTCTGGTAACTCCTGTTGATGGAGTTACAGCAATGCTGCAGCCATTGTTAAAATGTAGTGAGCAAAACTTTACCTGCATGTGGTATTAAAGACATTGCTGGATCTTTTCCTCCTACTGTTGGGTCACCTTTCTTTGTGAATGGACACAGTAAAGGTTTTTTTCCAGGTAGTTGTATTCCAAGTTTCTGGCCATAGATGAGTGAGTGCTTCCTGTGCTTCATCAACTTGTTGAAACATTTCAATTCCTCTTCTATCATTCCAGAAGTCTTCTTTTGCTATCCTATGATTTCAGAAGTCGTCGTCTTCTTATTCTTTTTGTGATAATGCCTTCTGAGGTAGTTAGTTTATTGTGCCAACCTGACTGATAAACATATGTGGAGTTAATTGAAGACCGGGGGAATAAATGGCTCAGTGAGCCTCACCTTTCTAGTTCTCCAGTCTCTAGCTTTGTGATGGTTGCACCAGGGTGCAGCCGCCTTAGCACTTCCCTGTTTCAGCTGGCAAGGCTCACTTCCTGCAAGACATCCCCAAGGAGAAGACACATAGACCTACCCTGATGCAGCCCTGGGTGCTGGAGCAGCCTTATGGAGATGCATGCCAGCGCTGAGATGCTTACACATTCACTGACTCAGTTTTCCTCCTGCAGTTGGCATCATTGCGTCTGTTTTGTGAGATGGAGGAGGACTTTGTGGACTGGTGTTGGACATATGGGTTAATGTTGGACTTGTGGGCTTGGGCAGCACTGGGTTGTGATGTTTTCTCGATGCGCACTTAACCTTTATATAAAACTCTCTCATATTCACGAGTTTCTGTGGATTTGTTTCTCTAAAGTACCCAGACGAACACACCGCCATTACAGCTTAGACATCTTTCTTGAATGCCACAGGTTCTTGAGCATATTCTCTCTCTTGAAATGGTTAAGTATAAACCATTTCTTTGGGGTACAGTGTCTGTGTATTCTTTCCGTCTTCTTTTGATGGTTCTTGCATCATTTAATATTCTGTCCATAGGATGATTCAACATCACATTTCTTCAATTCTTTCAAGTTGAAATATTCAAAGTGTGTTTCTATTTTCACTTTTTAGCTCTAGGTCTTTGCCCATTTCATTTCATACGTTGTCTTCTTAAGCAGCCCTTTGAAATTTTCTGTTCAAAAAAATTATTGTGATCGAGGAAGAATGTGGAGTGGGGACACAAAGCCCATCTGTAGGCAAATAGACACCCCCTTACAGAAGGGTTGTGGGGAGGAGACGAGAGAGTCAGGGTGCAGTGTAGCAACGATGAAACATGCAACTTTCCTCTAGTTCCTAAATGCTTCCTCTCCCCTTCTCCCACTGTCATGATCTCAATTCTACCTTAAAAATCTGTCTAGACCAGAGGATGTACACTGGTACAGATAGGAACTGGAAACACAGGGAATTCAGGATGGATGATCCCTTCAGGACCAGTGCTGAGAGTGGCCATACCGGGAGAGTAGAGGGAAGGTGGGATGGAAAGGGGGAAATGATTACAAGGATGTACAGATAACCTCCTCCTTGGGGGATGGACATCAGAAAAGTGGGTGAAGGGAGATGTCGGACAGTGTACGATATGACAAAATAATAATAATTTATGAATTAGGATGAGTTCATGAGGGAGGGGGCAGTGGGGAGGGAGGGGAAAAATAAGGAGCTGATACCAAGGGCTCAAGTAGAAAGCAAATGTTTTGAGAATGATGATGGCAACAAATGTACAAATGTGCTTGACACAATGGATGTATGTATGGATTGTGACAAGAGTTATACGAGTCCCTAATAAAATGATTTTAAAAAGGAAAAAAGAAATTTTTTGTTCAGCTCTATTACTTCCACCTTATGCCTATTTGCGTTAGCAACTCTGAGATCAAGAGCATGTTTCAGAATCTCTTCTGATCTTCAATTTAACTTCTTCTCTCTTACCTGTCTTTTTAACGAACTTTCATTTTCCTCATATGTGACTTCCTTCATGTCACTTCAGTTTATCAGGTTTTCTGCCAGTTTCCAATAGGTCAAATCTCTCTTGGTAATGTTCTCAACATTCAAGTAGAATGTACTCAAGTTCACATTTTACTTTTGTGGATTTGGTCTAATTTTCTTCAACTTTAATTTGAACTCACATATAAGTAACTGATGCTGTTTCACAGTCAGCCCTGGTCTCATGTGGGTGGGTAATATTGATCTTCTCAATAGTCTCTTCCCACAAATATAGTCACTATGATTCCTGTCTATTTCATCTGCTTATGTTCGTGTATACAGTTGTCACTTATGTTTTTGAGAAAAGGGTATTTTCCATGTAGACACCATTGATCTTGCAAAATTCTATCACTTATAAAGTGTTGGTTCTACTCCATCCTATGGAGTCACCATGTGTGAGCATGGGCTCAATGTCAGCTGAGCTTGATTGCTTAGCTTTCATATATATAAGTAAGGAAGTATTCATACTAGGATCACATGTCTTAGATGCATACGCTTATTCCAAACAAAGTGTGTTTAAATATGTCTTTGTGATCAGGGAATGAATGTAGACTTGTCCTCTCAGATACACATCTGTCTTAGTTTCCTTAGAATGACTTAAAAAAAATCAAAAAACAGTCCAATGAAAACAGGAGCTTCACAAAATTTACTAGTCCAGGTAAATTCAAGGAGGAGACGTAATCCAGAAGATTATTGTGACCATTTCTTGGAATGCAAGAGAGGTAATATTGTCCCCCTCCAAAGAACACAAGAAAACCATGTGCATTATAATAATGTTCTAAGAAAGTAGGACATGGCATCGGTGAGAAAATGCCAGAAAATCTGTGCTAAGGGATTTATATCCACCATGACCATGGACTTGATCATTGTTTCAGGGTAGCAAAGGCTGTGTTTTGAGAATTTCATTGAGAAACTTTATTCTGTTAACCCTGTAGCCCTAATCTTTCTCCTTCAGATGTATTTTTGCTCTCCAAACTTGAAAAGCATATCAAAGGAACACAATGTATGTCCCCAAGGAGGCCAAAAGTGCCACTTGGATGTGTCAGTTAAAGAGTGTAGAATTCTTTGGGGATATATTTTCAAGACAGTCAAATTCACTGATCCCAACTCAATTCTGACTCAAAGCAAAAGAGATGGAAACATCACCTTCAGACGTGTATAGACTTGGATGGAGGATATATCAAGAAACAGTAGCTTCATACTGGTATTTTTACTATCAGTTTAATATTTAATATATAAGGAATCTATGACCTTGAAGCACTACTTTTGGATATGATTGTATAAGTTAATTATATGCACACATATACACATATATATGTATATATGTGTGCTGAAAAAGCACATTATGCTTGATAAAGCAGAGGGGCAGTGAAAACGTGGGAGACCCCCAGCAAGTTGGATTAACCCCATGGCTTCACAACAATTGTGAGGATGTTGCAGAACCAAGCAATATTTGTTCTGTTATATAAAGGATCAGTATGAGTCAAAATCAAGTCAATGAACCCAATTAACACGGCAGTCTTTATTCACCAAAGTACGATGTAGAATATTGTGTTAGACAGGGTTCTCTAGAGAAAAACAACCAGGACACTAGTAATTATATATATATTTATACAGATAGATAACATAAGAAACAGTTAATTAATCTATAAAACAGAACAAATGGCTCAGTGCAACTCACTCCCATGAGATAGCTAGTACACTGGCTGTCCTTCAAGTCTTGAGGGCCACAGGGTAGTCCTCCGTGGAGCAGTTCAGGCTATCCAGCCACAGGCAGCAAACAGCAAGCAGGTCACCAACAGTCGTCCAGATGACAGGGTCAGACAGTCCCCAGCTCAAGAGATGTACCTTCCAGTAGCATGACAGCAGGTCTTGAAGGAACCCCAAATTACAGTGACACAGTCCACGGGTAGGTGTCCCACAGAGAGTGTAGCGTGCAAATGGAGGAACAGAACTGGTCCGATGATCAAAGAGCAAGAGAGGAGGCAAGGCTGGCAGAGCCATTGATCTCTCCACCCTTCAACTAATCTCACGTGTGTTCTTCACTGGGCATGTTGGCACAACAAACTACCTATCACAACTATAGACTATTAATATGTCAGACCCAACCTGATGGCCTCTAACAACAACAACAAGATGGATGCGGGGACTCCATTCATCACTTCTGAGAAGACAGGGGGAGAAGACAGTCTCATCTTCTTTACCACAGAGAAGCTGCCGGGTTTAAATCATAAACACTAGGGTTAGCAGGTCAACACTTAACCCAGTGTGCCACCATGGCTCATCACACATCCATGTAGAAGTAAGTAAAAGCACTATGTGCATTGTGTGTTTTTGTGAAAAGCTTCAAAGTGTGATACTCTTCCATTACATCAATACCATAGAGCACTGTGAATTTACAAGTGATATTGTAATTGGCACTTAGAAAATGCCACCCAAAATTAAAATAGGAATTATAGATTACTGAAGTGAAAACTAAAATCACATTTTTGTCTCCTTCTTGTATTTCCTTATCTTAAAAGAGCAAAACATATCGACCTTGAAGCATTGTTGAAATTTTCTTCTCTTTCTATTTAAACTGTAATGAACAGATTTGTAGCTCTGATCTTGCGAAGCTCGAGTGAGCTCTCTTTAGAAATTGTTTTCAATATTTTCATTTTACAACTAGGAAATGTCTTTGGAGGAAATCCATCGCCCGGTTGTGTAGAGACATGCTCTAAGGCTCACACTTGGGAGCCCAAAGCACCACTATTCCAATTTTGGCCCAGATGCCAACTTCCCCTGAGACTCGGGGCACATTGTGCTATTTTTTTCAGATTCTGATTCTTCTCCTAAAAAAAATCATTTGCTTTTTCTGAGGATTAATTTTGCAAAGACCAAAGATGCACTTTTAATCTTGAATATCTCAGAGAAAGTATAAAAAGATAAAAAGTGAAAGCATAGCTTTAATCACAGAGCATGCCCATGGGTCTGAAGTCTGATAGGAACTTATTTGACCGTTACTCATACACAAGTTATTAATTCACTGGGGCCTCCAGGTGAAGGGAGAGTTTGAGTAAATAAAATCACCAAAGGTTAATTAACAAGAGAAAACACTTGGAGAAAACCCCAGGGGATTCATGAGATCACTTTGATAACTAAAATTAACCAAGTTCCATATAAGATATGCCTATGACAAGGATCATCTCCTCACTGCAAAACTTCATTCCAGCTGCATGTATGGTCTCTTTAGATTCCTCTGGGCTATGGCAATTTCCCAGACATGTTGTTGCTTTCGACGACAGTTCTGAGGAATATTAATCAAGTTTATTATAGGAATTTATATAATATATATTTCATAATTAGACTGAGGAGATGAGATCTGGAGATGAAGATCACAGAGGTAAAGTGATGGTTTCATACCATCTTATCATAGCTATCTACATACTGTTAACATGACCAAATTCAGTTGAAAACAGTCTGGAGAAAAATGGACTAGGTACTTCTGGAAAAAAACCGAAGCCCAAACTAAGAATATCTAAATAAATTGATATTCAGTTAATAATTTATCAGTATTGGTTCATGAACAAATGTACCACACTGATAGTACAATACGGTAGCAAACAGAAAAATTGAATACAGGGTGTATGAAAATTGTTTCTACTATCTCCTCAGTTTTTTGTAAATCTAAAATTGTTCTAAAACCAGATCATGTAAGAAATCAAACCACATGCAAATAAACAAAACTTTAAGCCTCCTAGAGTAGTCTACAATAAAAATATGAATAAATTTGTTCCTAAATGCAATTTAAGGGCCAGAAAAATCCACTTAACATTTTAGAAGATTCATGGAAGAGAAACATTTATACCCAAGATTATTTGTGTTGGCAGAATTTATGCATTTAGTTTGTATTTTCTTCTCAGTTTTAATATATTTAGATGTAAATTGTGAGAGGAGAGCTAACTGCCATTGGATTAAATCAATAAATCTAGGTTTCAGTCAGGCACAGCACAAGTTTTCAGAGATTATATTACTTCCCTGAGCTTTAATTTTCTGAGAGTGTGATTTTATGAAATCCTCTCAAACCCTAATACTTCATATATAAATTACTAGGAAGACATTATGCCTACTTCAAAACAATTTCCTTCTGATATAAATCTGGGAGTGTAAATGGTCATGTTATATATAAACATATCTTTAAACTCCCCTTTAAGCTTCCTTGTTATTATATTTATCTATAGAATGCAATAATCCAACATTCAAATAAACATTTGTAGTGTAAAATATGGTTCGCCCAATGGCAGCATGTCATGAAGCTTTTGCTACAAAGGAAGATTTGCTTAATGAAATACTACAAAGAGCCGAGTACGCTTACCCATATGTTCCTTAGAATTAAGAGCAATCTAATAGAGAATTCCAAACCCAAACCCAACTCACTGCCATCTAGTCAGTGCCAACTCATAATGATACTATTGGCCAGGGTCATACTGCTCCTGTGGATTTCAGAGATGATAACTTAACAGAAGTATAAAGCCCCTTGTTCCTACCCAAGAGTGGCTGATGTTTTCAAACTATTGGCTTTGCCATTAGCAGTCAGATGCCTGACTGCTGCATCACCAGGGCTCCCTAAAAGAGTCAATGACCATATAAAGCAACTCCAGCTATATTGATTTAACACATTTTCAATACAATGAAACCCAATACCAAAGAAGAGTGGTAGGCTATTTTTGATCATCACAAAGAATGCACACCAGGATAGCTGTGGATCTCCAAATCAATATTTTTAAATTTTACAGTATCTGTTCTATACAATTAAAAACATATAAAAGGAGGCTTCAAGAAAGTTCAACTGATGGAAATTTGACTAGAACAGAATGAAACACTGCCCGGTACAGCATCATCCTCATACCAGTTATGCTTAAGTTCACTGTTACAGCACCTCTCATGTCCAAAGTATTTGCGATGAAGTCAGGTTATCTTCATTTTTAAGGAGGATTCTGATTCTACTTCTTCCAAAACTGATCTCTTCATTCTTTTGGAAATTTATGATATATTAAATATTCATCAATGAACAGAATAATTCAAAGATATAGATTCTTATTAAATTTCCATGAATATGAGGCAATTGAAAAAAATACTGTATCATGAGTCAGGGGCATCTTAGTCCCCAAAAGTGATACTTTTGGATTTAAAGAGGTCTTTTGAAGCATGTTTTTCCAATGCAATATATAATCTGACTTCTTGAGTGAGTTTTTCACAGGCATTGACTGTGGACTCAAGTAAAGTGAAATCCTTGCCAATCTTTTGATGTTGCTTATGGGCCCACTTGTAAAGAATTTTGTTTTCCTCACGTGGCAATGCAAACCGGAGGCTATGGTATTTGGTCTTCATAAGCATTCTTTAAGCCCTTTGACTTTCAGCTAGCCAGGTTCTCTCTATACTTTAGGCTGGCTTCTCTTGAGCAAAGCTTCTTAAACTGGGTTGTGACTCCCTATGAGTCTTCATAATTGATTGTGGGACACAAGAAAACAATTGACAACAGCTAAAGTTCTCTGAATGCATAATGACCAAAAATTAATTAAAAATCAAATATGCAATGAATCCAAGGTGTTTTGGGGACTGCCTGCACAGCTCCCTTTAATAGCTTTGATTCTTGATCATAGGATTTCTACTGAGATTATGTAACTTTGACCTATTATTTTTAGTGTACTTACTCTGCATCCCTTCCATTATCTTTTGAGGCTTCCTGCATCATTCAATATTTTGAACACAGAATCCTTCAGTATTGCAAATCTACGTTTGAAGTTTCTCTCAAGTTCCTTTAGCTTGTTCAATTCTGATTGTGGATGCAGTCAAGATACATTCATAATTACTAGTCATTGAAATGAACAACATCGAAACAAAAACAAAGGATTAGTAGAGCTTACTAAAGGAAAATATGACCTTAATGATGGAAATTATGTCAGAGATAAAACAATAGAATTTTGCAAGACCAATGCCTTCTCCATTGCAAATATCCTTTTCAACATTAACAGTGGCTTTACATATAGCTTTGAGCAGGTGAAGTACACAGGAATCAAATAAATTAATTTATGGGAAGAGATGACGGAGAAGTTCAATATCATCAATCATAAGAATGGCCAGGTTGACTACAGACTGAAGAACAGACCACCAATTTTTCATATGCAAGTTGAAGCTTAAGAAAATTTCAACAAGTCCAAAAGAGCCAAAGTATATCCTTGAGATTATCCCATGTGGATGATGGACCATCTCAAATAGGATTTGACATTGAATACTAATGACTGATGATGAGTTTCAAGATGACATACAGGACGGAAGCAAAGGGTAATGAAAAAGAAAGAGAAGACCAAGATGGATGTACAAAAAGGCCTGAAATTGGCTCTTGAACACAGAGTAGCTAAAGCAAATGTAACAAATGAATTTAAAATTTTGAACAAAGAGTAACTTGAGAAGACAAAATAAAATATTATAATGAAGTATGGAAAGATCCCAAATAAGAGAACAAAAAGGGAAGAACATACTTGTTTTTCTGGCTGAAAGAACAAAATGAAAAATGAAACCTCAAGTTACATATTAACAGTTCTATGTGCAAGAGATTGATTGATGCAGGAAGCATCAAAAGATGATGCAAAGAATATATGTATATATATGTATATATATGTATATATATATATATATATATATATATACCATATTGAATGAAGGGGGAAGTGCAGAGTGGAGACCCAAGGCCCAAGTGTCAGCCACTGGAGATCCCCTCATAGAGGAGTTTAGGAGAGGAGATGGGTCAGTCAGGGTGCGAAGTAGTACAGATGAAGAACACAGCTTTCCCCCAGATCCTGGATGCTTCCTCCCCCCAACTACCATGATCCGAATTCTACCTTGCAGGGCTAGATAGGGCAGAGGTTGTACACTGGTACATATGGGGGTTGGAGGCACAGGGAATCCAGGGTGGATGATACCTTCAGGACCAAGGGTGAGAGGGGCAATGCTGGGAGAGTGTAGGGTGAGTGGGTTGGAAAGGGGGAACTGATTACAAGGATCCACATGTGACCTCCTCCCTGGGAGATGGACGGCAGAGAAGGGGGAGAAGGGAGACTCCGGATAGGGCAAGATATGACAAAATAACAATGTATAAATTACCAAGGGCACATGAGGGAGGGGGGAGCGGGGAGAGAGGGGAAAAAAGGGGGACCTGATGCAAAGGGCTTAAGTGGAGAGCAAATGCTTTGAGAATGATTGGGGCAGGGAATGTGCAGATGTGCTTTATACAATTGATGTATGCATATGCATGGATTGTGATAAGAGTTGCATGAGCCCCTAATAAAATGTTTTTTTTTAAAAAAGAATAGTCACTATATGCAAAATAATAGGTTCAAGTTCCACCATTTCAGAGGTCATGATATTATCAAGAATCAATAAATTAATCTACAGGAAAACATGCAAGTGCATGAAGTAACTGGTGAAAAAAAGGCTCCTGGAATTGACAAAAGAGCAGTAGAAACATTTCAACAAATGAGTGCAGGGCTGAAAGCACTCACTAGTTTATGCTGAAAAACTTGGAAGATAACTACCTGGTCAAATGATTGGAAGAGATCCATTTTTGTGCAGTATTTCCAAAGAAAGGTGATTCAGCAGAACACAGAAATTAGTGAACAACCTAATTAATATCACATGTGAGTAAAGTTTTGCTGAATGTATTTTAAAAAATTGTAGCAGTCCATGAGCAGGGTGCAATCAGAGACTCAAGCCAGATTCGGAAGAGGTCATATAACAAGGATATCATTGGCACTGTCACATGGATCTTGGCTGCAAACAGAGAATTCCAGGATATTTATCCTGGAATGTAAAGCAGAGATGTTTCTCTGTGCTTTAATTGTCTGTGCAAAGACATTTGTCTGCATGAAACATAACAAAATATGGATGATATTGCCAAAAATAGTTATTCCAGAACACTTAACAGTGCTCCTATGAAACCTGTACATAGGCCAAAAGGAAGTGATTCCAATATAATAAGGGCATAATGTATTTCTTAAAATCAGATATATTGGGTTGTGCAAGATATGACAAAAATAAACCATGATAGGAAAAACAAGGTTCCTGCGGGGTTGGATGAGGGAGGGAGGGGATAAAGGGGAGCTGCTATCAAGGAATTCAAGAAGAAAGATAACGTTTTGAAACTTATTGTGGCAGCAATTTTACAATACTGCTTGATGTGATTGATTTATGAAATGATATCTGCTAGAGCTCCCAATATATTGTTAAAAATCAGAGAATGTGTATGTACATCATCAGTGTTATATCCTTTCATCATTTTTCTCATATTTCTTTAATTTGTATACGAAGCAAATAATCTGAGAACTTGAACTATATGAAGAAAAATGAGGCATTTGGATTGGAGGAAGATTTATTAACAGTCTGGTATAGGCAGGTCTTGCAACCTTGCTTGTTGAAACTCAAAAAGACTGGAAGTACTTATTGATGAAGATAAAAATTATTGCCTTCAGCTTGGCTTATACCTCAACATTTAAAACAACCCCTAAACTGAATCAAAGAGCAACATCGTGTTAAATGGAGAAACATTGAAGTTGTCCAGGATCATATTTTACTTGGATACAAAATTAACCCCTATGGAAAAGGCAGTCAAAGGATCAAATGGCATAGCACTTTGTGCACATCTGTTGCAGAAGACCTGTCGAAAGTGTTAGAAAGGGAAAAAAAGCTGTCACCTTGAGAACTACAGTCCATTTGACAGCCATGGCATTAAAAAAATCATTTTATTGGGGGCTCGTACAACTCTTACCACAAGTCATCCATCCATCCATTGTGTCAAGCACATTTGTACATTTGTTGCCCTCATCATTCGCAAAACATTTGCTTTCTACTTGAGCCCTTGATATCAGCTCCTCATTTTCCCTTCCCTCCCCAATCCTCTTCCCCCATGAACCCTTGTTAATTTATAAATTATTATTATTTTGTCATATCTTACACTGTCCGGCATCTCCCTTCACCCACTTTTCTGATGTCCATCCCCCAGGGAGGAGATTATATGTAGATCCTTGTAATCTGTTCCCCCTTTCTCCCTCACTTTCCCTCCACCCTCCTGGTATCGCTGCTCTCACCACTGGTCCTGAGGGGGGTACATCTCTCCTGGATTCACTATGTTTCCAGCTCTTATCTGTAGCAGTGTACATCCTCCGGTCCAGCCAGATTTGTAAGGTGGAATTGGGATCATGATAGTGGGGGGTGGGGGGGGAGGAAGCATTCAAGAACTAGAGGAAAAGTGTATGTTTCATCATTGCTACACTGTACCCCGACTGTCTCTTCTCCTCCCCACAACCCTTCTGCAAGGGGATGTCCAATTTCCCACAGATGGCAAAGTTATGATTTTTTTGTTTTTTCAGTCGTTGTTGCCTGATACCTGATCCCTTCGACACCTTGTGATCTCACAGGCTGGTGTGCTTCTTCATTGTGGCCTTTGTTGTTTCTCAGTTAGATGGCCACTTGTTTATCTTCCAGCCTATAGGACCCTAGACTCTGTATCTTTTGATAGCTGGGCACCTTCAGCTTTCTTCACCGCATTTGCTTACACACCCGCTTTTGTCCTCGGCAATCAAATTGGGACAGACTGGTGTGCTTCTTCCATGTAGATTTTGTTGTTTCTCAGCTAGATGGCCACTTGTTTATCTTCAGGCCTTTAAGACCTCAGGTGCTATATCTTTTGATAGCCAGGCACCATCAGCTTTCTTCACCACATTTGCTTGTGCACCCATTGATTTCAGTGATAGTGAGCCATGGCATTTGTAATCACCTATTATGCATGCAAAAGGTAGACAATGATTAAGGAAGACCAAAGAAGAACTGATGTTTTAGAATTATGGTTTTGGCAAACACTCTCAACTATGCAATGGACTGTCAAGAGTAAGCCTATCTTTCTTGGCTGAGGTACAGCTGAAATGCTTACTAGAAGAGAAGGTAGCCAGACTCCATCCCCTTTCCTTTAGGGCATGGTGACAGTGGGATCTGTCTCTGTTGAAGAGCATCATGTCTGATAGAGGAGAAGGGCAGTGGAAAAAGGGAAGATCCGTGAAGAGAGACAGACTCAGTTGGTGAAACAATGAACTCAAACATAGGAATGGTCATGAGGCTGTTTCTGGACAGGTCAGTGCTTTGTGTGGCCATACAAAGGGCTGCTACGAGTCAAAAGTGACTTGAAGATATCTAACAGGAACAACATCGAGATATGAAGTGGAGAAAATAGAAAGTGAAGTTTACCTGGAGGTTAGCTTTTAGTGAAAACACATACAACAAAGTTGTAGATGTTCATCTAGGAAAGTTGCTAAGTAAAGCTATGTCTTACTGAAATAGACTTAGGATCCAAATATTGAATACAGCAAAATAAGTATTTAACACAACAGGTGTTCAACACACCAGATTTCTACCCTCAAGAGGATTGAATGTCATTGAATCTGTTCTTTCCTCTTTCTGTTATTGTGCCAAGTTTTTGGACAAGTGATTCATCTTGATCCTCTCTCACAAGTTTGCAGTGTTCCTACAAATGAAAATAGAACATTTCCTTCCTTGAAGTCAATTAAAAGAGCTTAGTGATTTTTAAGAAAGATGGAAGATCTTGCCTGCTTCTGTGGCTAACTCAACTGCACAGTATACACCCTTTTCTACACTTCCCCTGTCATCAGTTTTAATACATAAATGTTCTACTTTGAGAGAAAAGAAATAGGTTAGTTTAAGTCTAAACCGACCTCCCCAAATATGCTTGCTTATTAGGTTTAATTCTTATTAATTCTTGATGTGGATGAAGATCATGTGAAAACCTTTCTTCTTATGAACACTTACCATCGATGGAGAGGAGCTCCTGACTGAGCAATTAGAGGACATTCACAGTAACTGACACGGAAGGGCATGGTTAATGCACCTTAATTTCTACCTATAATAACTATAGTGAAACATATACAAAAGGACATGAAGAATTATTGGATCCAGACAAAAAATCACTAAAATTATTCCATATACTCACCATAAGGAAAGACTGGTTAACAGCAAGAAGCCCCACTGCCATCAAGTCAATCTTGATGCACAGTGACCCTCTGGGGACAGGGAAGAACCCCTGTGGCCTTTGGAGTCTATGGGAATAGAAACCTCATCTTTCTCCCACAAAGCAATGGGTGGTTTCAAACTGTTGACCTTGCGTTTAGCAGCCCAACTCATAATCACTACCCCACAAGGGCTCCAAAGCAAGAAGAGGTGTTATTTTTTAATTCAAATTTGTAAATCTGGATCTTAACTGATCAGAAAGAAAAGCAGATGAGAAATATCTGAGATATCAATTGACTATGTGCTTAAACACTGGTAGATGTGTATCAGCTACGTCTCAAATATAATTAAAGGTCCAGAGTAGGAGGCTGAGCCCAGGTGCTTCCTGGGTGTGGGCTCAGGGTAGGTAATGGGAAACTGCACAGACAAATAGCGCTCAGATATTTCCATTTTAGTGATTCAATATAATCACTGTAGGAGCTACTGAAGTGTTTTGGTTGACTTCATCTACCAATTCACTCATCTACTTTCTAATTTCAATTTTAATATATAATGAATACTTTCTTTGTACATAACCCGGAACTACTCAAAACAAATCCACAACAAAGCACCAGAGTTTACAAAAGCAAGTCATTAAATTATACAAATAAAGAGTTGGCGATAGTCAGATGTAACAACAAAAACGAATGTATGCAGTGACAATATAATAGGGAAAAGAAAATTTGACTAAAATATCTCAATACTTAGAGAAATTATCATTTAAACTAAGAGCTGGAGATGGAACTAACTAGGCAAAGAGTGGAGAGAGCATGAGGAGAGAATAACATGTTTACAAACGTCTGAGTCAGAAAAAGTCTTACAAAATTCTCAGCAAGGAGTTCAGTATTGTAAATAAGAGAAAGAATTGGAGGTGACTTTAGTGTGTAGGTCAATCATGAAAAACCATATAGATCACATTTTATCCATAGGCAAGGAAAACAATCTGAAGCTTTGAAGTTAAAAGTAGTGTGAGCTCAAAAGAGATTGAAAGGTCGAGAGTGAAAGCTAACAGTGTACGGGTGATGGCTGTGTCACGGGAAATGGAATGAAGAGCCTCGTTTTGGGGTGTGTCAGTGTCCTGGAAGTGTTAAGGAAGTTTGGGATGCCAAGGACTAAGAATGACATGAGACTGTGGCAGGCCGTACCCTTGTAGTGTTTCCGTAGAGAGAAAGACCAGGAAGATCATCAAAGTACTCCAGTTCTTTGATGGCTGTACTCCAATTCTTAGAAGACATGCATAATTGATTTGAAAGTTTTCTTAGGTCTAGGAAACAATGAAAATATGCTCCTCCTTATTGTCAATCTACGTACAAAAAAGAACAGCTGCATCTATTTAGGTCTTATTCATGTTGCGGTGTGCTCTGGGTTGGCAATCAGGCTATCATGATTGTTGTATGCCATGGAGTCCATTCTGACTCAGAACGATCCTGTCTCACAGCAGACTGCTCTATAGAGTTTGGTAGATGGGGCTTTATATAGGGACAGGTCCCAGATAATTTTATCTGTGGGGCAGCTGATGGGTTTGAGCCTCAATCTCTTGATTAACAACCCAGTTCTTCAATATTGCACCACTAGGTGCGAAGTAAACAAAATATAGGAACCAAACTCATAGCCAAAGCTCTTGGGTCCATTGAGACTCAAAGGGACTCTATAGGACAGAGTAGAAGTGTTGCATAGCTTTTGTAGTGCTGTACATGTTTACAGAGGCAGAACGCTGTACCTTTCCCTGCTGAGCACCTACTGGCTTCGAAGGGCACTTTAAGGCTGCAACGGAGAGCTTTAGCAGTGATGCCACTAGAATTTAATTTGTAATATTAATAGTCCAGTTTATTTAAAATGTTGGATCACTGGAAAATTAGCTAATTGTCAGATAGAATGAGATCCTATCTTGATTTATAAGGTAGTATCTTTAGGTGGAGGGGAAAAGGGTATGTTGAAAGAAGGAGGGTCTAGGAAGGCAGAACCACAGAGGAGAACTGACTTACACTAACCCAAAAGAACTCAAACCCTTACCGCAGACTGGCAGACTGAATTCCTACTCCCAATGACTGTAGGATGAAGTAGACCATAGTGTTTCCAGGCTGCCCTCGTACAGCAATGCGCTGCTGCTATTCTGAAGGTATTCACTCACTGTTTGCACACACACACACACACACACACACACACACACACACACACACACTCAAGGTCAGCAGTACAAAACCACCAGTCACCCAGAGGGAGCAAATTGAAGCTCTCTCCACCCTGAAGAGTTACAGTCTCAGAAACTCACAGGGGCAGTTCTACCCTGTCCTGAAGGCTGGCTATGAGTTGGAATCCATTCGATGACCTGTGAGTTTGGTTTTCTGGTTCCTTTCTACTCTGTATCAGTCTGAAAGTTCTGCTGAAATATGTCCACCTTGGAAGACTCTGCTAGTCTTTGAAAAACCAAGAGCTTACCTTCCAACACCACAGCACCACGCAAGTCATACAGTAAAACAAACCGACACATAAGTAGCGATGTCCTTCTGAGGACAGGGCCTCATACACATGGGAAAGTTGGACATGAATCAGGAGAACTGAAGAGAAACTTTGACCTTGAAGTATGGTGTTGATAAAGAATATTATGGGCTGACAAAAAACAAGCAAATCTGTTTTAGAAGTATATCCACAATGATTCATTTTTACGAATACATTTAGAAAATGACTGACATATTATTATTTAAAAACAATATTTTAATATTTTTACCTAGAGGAAAGGAGCAAGTACACAAATAAAGGAATAATCTGAGAATCTATAAAAAGTTCATGGAAAAGGAGAATTAAAATATAAAATAGAAGTTTTATTTCTCTGTTCCATCAAGTTCATCTCCCCTTTGTAAGCAATGAATTGAACCACGTAGTTCAACCCTAAAGAAATGAGAGCCTTCAGAATTTAACTATGCAAATTGTAGTCTCGCTTACATGAACTGAAAAAAAGGGTGACCTTTAAATATGTTTAATTTTTTATATTTAATTTTAATTTTTTTTAAGATTTGGGAGCAAAAAGAAGACAGCAGGAGGCAAATCAGTACTGTAAGCTGAACTCTAATGCGCTCCCATCCAAAGTCTCTCCAAATCGCCCTTGTTTGATGAGAGGAATGAGTAGTATCTATGGTCTGCTGCTGAAGGATTTGCATTGAATGGAGCTTTCCTGGGTATTTTTCTGCTGACACTCTGGCTACCTATCTCAAAACACACGCCCAATCAGCACATATTATTGTTCTTTGTCCTTTCAGGAACTCAACACACAAAATGCCTTGAGCATCCAAAAACCCTGTTGCCATGACGCCCGCTGCTATTCCATTAGGGTTTGCTTTAACTGGACCACTTCCCCTTCTCAGAGCCGCTCTTTTGACTGAGCTTTGCCTTCAGGAGCCTCTTGGTAGATCCATGTTTCATCTCCTGTTACCTTGCTTCCAAGGAATTCTTTAGGATATGGATCCCACTTGTTTAAAATGTCCTTGAAAGTCCTGCTTTTGTTTGCCGTGGGTCAGGGTACACTCACTGTAGCACCCATGGAAAAGAGCGTTTGCTGGGCTTCTTCATTCATAATTATGTAAGCAGAGCCCGTTGAAATGCCCAGGCTGCTAATTGTCAGTCATCTGCAACTAGGGCATGAAGGAGATTGTATTTTCCTCTCTGCAAATGACTGTGGATGATCTGCCACTCTGGGCTTCATCTTCAACATCATCTTGTCCCCTTTTAAAGTGAATTATCCATTTGTAGACAGCTGCTTTTTGGAGGGATTGTGCCTGTAAAATTTTCTTTTCTATTTATTTATTTATTTTTAACATTTTATTAGGGTCTCATACAACTCTTATCACAATCCACACATATACATACATCAATTGTATAAAGCACATCCGTACTTTCTTTGCCCTAATCATTTCAAAGCATTTGTTCTCCACTTAAGCCCTTTAGGGCCTGTAAAATTTTCATAAAGTATCAGTGAATTCACCATTCTTCCATTCAAGTTTCCCCATGAATTGTATGTTTGCTTTTGCTGCAATTTGAGCAGAAATCATGTTCCTCTCTTAAGGGCTCTTTCCAAACTAATGGCTTGTCCTTTTTAGGTGCTTCAAATTAGATTCTGCTCAGACATGGTACAGCAAATTAGTACAAATTAATTTTGGTGGAAGTTAAAAAATGCATAGTTGTTTTTATTCCCCCCATACATTTTCCACGAAACGTTTGAATGGTAAACCTAATAGTAGACATCCCTACCTCTGAAGAATATAATGGAGAGGGCATGTGGTCACTATTAGATGTCATAAATATTAGACAGCTACACCCAAGGAAGGTGGTTCAGTCCCAGAAGTCATCTCAAAGGAGACACCTGACGCCATCTGCTTGGGTAATTATTGACAGCCTCAGGGACCACAGGGGCACTGCTATTTTGTTTCAAACAGCTACTGTGAGTCAGAACTGACTCAATAGCCTTGAGTTTATCTTTTGTTTTTTTATACTTGTAAATCAGGTTGACTCAGTGGCAGTGGGTTATGTCATAAATGTATCTATTATTTTCATGCCGTTTATGCTTATTTTGGCTAGGAAAAAAATAAAAGCAACACTATTATTTAGAAAATGGTAAGTTTTAATCACATTTAGTCAGTGTAACATTTTATAGCCCAATGCTAAAAAGTATTGCTTGTCTAGGTTAAAAAATAGGGAAGATGAGTTTTTTTGGATTTTTTCCCTAAACTGGCCCAGCTATCATCTGACTGGAATTTATTTTGGAAAGTATATTTTAATCATTTTAATGGAGGCTCATACAACTCTTATCTCAATCCATCCATACATCCATTGTGTCAAGCACATTTGTACATATGCTACCATCATCATTCTCAAAACATTTTCTTTCTACTTGAGTTCTTGGTATCAGCTCTTCATTTTATCCCCTCTCTCTCCAAGGATGAATTTTATATACTAATCTGTTGATTGTTATATCCATTTATAAAACTCAGTTCCACACCACTTTTTCCTAAACATCTTGATTTTACTTCTCCAGATATACATTTTCCTAAAATGTATTTATAAATTTTATATTTGAGCTAATTTAAAATTTTTACTTAAAAACACAATTATCACTTGCCTGTGTGAAAACAAAAAGTGAATAAAATTGGATAAGGAGTTTTCTAATGCTGTTATCTAAGAAATTCATGTCAAATAACATCTTACGAATTTTGTAAGAAAATAAAATTTGCTTCTATTATTTCTGTCATCTTTATATTCTTATCCAAAACAACTTTTTTAGACATTTAAAATAGACTTCTGGAGAAAAACTCAGCTATTCTGAACAAGACTATTAAATGATATAGAAACAGAAGTCAAGGAAAAGTTGGTTGCCTTTATTGATTTCCCATTTTCATTATTTGCATTAAATCATATTACATGGGAAAATTTAATTTAAATTTTCTTTCATTTGTCTACGAGCAAAAAACTGAAATTACTTCAGATGGGTTCAACTATATTTACCCATATTAAAATATCTGCAGCATTTAGAATGATCAAAAATGCTCCAAGGTCATGGTCTCCAAAAATATTTTGATTCATAGAAGCATGTATATATGTCCCACTAAATTACATGCTTACATGAACATAATGTAACTATGGTAATTTCCATTGCTTCTGAATTTGCCTTTTATTTCATTTGTAAATTTTATTGCACTGTTAGTTCAATTGCTCTAGCTTCATAGACAGTTAAAGAATGAAAAACATTTATCTCTATGAAATTGAAATAGATATTTCATTTTAAAATTCAATATTGCTTAAATAAATTAAGTATACTAAAATTACTCTAGACTTTTATTACTAATATTGGAAATATTTTAAGTTTTTAGCAAGCATTGGGCATATAATTTCTAAGGAAGTCTTATGCTTACATGAAAAAATGCATTTATCAGTTCCACGCTATATTCCACTTTAGATTTTAGAAACTGAATACATGTATTTGAATTTTCATCTACACTTTTGAAAGTATGCTTTAAAATTTTCCCAAAGTATTTTTTCTGAAGTCAAGAACAATAAAAAGAGGAACACATTTCTTACATGTTTTTCCAAGATTTTTAATAGGTAACTCTATGAAAAGATGTTCTTTTAAAATTATTTGAACCAACATGTTTAACAATTATTTTATAATTATTTATAGTCATATTGTTATAAACTATTCCCTTCAAAAAGTATAATTTGCCACTTGGAAAATGTTCAGATTACTTGGGACAGCATTTGCATATACCCCTCATAGTTTGTCATATGTAAAATAAAATTTCAATAAAGCATATGTCATATGTAAAAACATGTGCATTAAGATAAGAAAAACTATCAGATGGCAACCAGAAAGTTAGATGTTATGTGGAGGGAAACCTCTTTTCTTCTTTATTCAGTTAGTGAACACAATTGAATTAAAGTTTAGAACAAAATATTCATCAGAAACGAAAAATAATTCTTTGGAGTAAACTAAATTTTCATCCCCAAAGAAGATGCCACAAACTGTTGAGCCACTGTCAGTAGCTAATGTTTAACTCAATTTTTCTTTAAATCATTAAGTGGTAAGGATTTTCCATAATATTAATTCTTAAAACAGAAATTTCTGTATATCTATTAGCATATGTATGGGATAGAATTATCCTAGATCATTTAATCTAGAAATTTTAAGTGACTGATAACGGAAAAGAATAAAAACATGATATTACCTGATTTATATTTAAGGAAAAGAGAACAAAACAAACATAGGAATTTGTTTTGTTTTGAACTATTTGTAGTGAACTGGGTGAACTTTTACAGAACAAATCACCTTTCCATTCAACAATTTATACATATTTTGTTTCAAGACATTGGTTACAATCCCTACAATGTAACATGGTTTATAGAACACGTTCTTCCTGTGTCTCCTGGTTCCCTTCCTCCTTCTTTCATAGCCCTTCTGAACTTGATCCTTCTATAAATGATCTCATCACCATGTCTCAATTTTTAGACAGAAGATTGATCTTCAAGGGTATTAATAATATCTGGAAAGTATATACGTTAGAATAACCAAGCATATAAGAT
The DNA here is from genome assembly GCF_050624435.1 of Tenrec ecaudatus. Taxonomy (NCBI): domain Eukaryota; kingdom Metazoa; phylum Chordata; class Mammalia; order Afrosoricida; family Tenrecidae; genus Tenrec; species Tenrec ecaudatus. The sequence continues at coordinate 71,956,865 of NC_134542.1, read as the reverse complement.
CAAATGGGCACCACTTTTAAATAATAATCATACTTAGCAAATCTAATAATAATAAATACTATTAGCATTCATCTTGCTCCTTAAAAGCAGGTGTTGTACTTAGGTTTAATATGTATGTTACATATTACTGGTATGATTTGGGGCAAATATATTTATTTCCCTGGACTTGAATTTCCTTTCTTGTAGATAAAGAAAAATATGGCATTTCTGCATTTGGGTGTGTCTACATGTGATCAAGCACATACAAACTTGTACTTCTAGTCATTTTAAAAACGTCTAACCATTTAAAACTAAACAGTTGATGTACAGATGATGGGAGAGAGGACATGAATGGTAATTTGCTTAGTCACAAGGACATTGAGTAATTGAGGAAAGATGATATATTTGCATTTTCTTTGAGAAAAGATGCAACTAAGACCATTTCTGTAGAGTTAAAGAAAATACATGGACCATGTGTTAGTCTGAGTAGACTAGAGAAACAAATCCAGAGAGACTTTATATACAAGAAAAATTTAATATTGAAAAAAATAAAAGAACATTGTGCTAATTATCGATTCTGTATGTCTTTCTAGATAAGATAGATGGGATAAACAATCTGTAGGAGAAAACGACAGGACTGGTGATTCACGGGGGACATGGGAGAGAGGAAGCAGGGAAAGGAGGTGGGGGTTAACAAACCCAGGGACAAGGGCACAACAAGGGATCTAAAATTGATGACAAGGAGGCCATAGGATGCCTGGTAGGGCCTGATCAAGGGCAAAATAACCGAGAGGAATTTCTGAAACCCAAATGAGTGCCATACACGATAGTGGGACAAGAGGAAAGTAAAAGGAAATAGAGAAAAGAACTAGGAGGTGCCACAAAGAACATTTATAGAGGTCTAAATACAGGCATGTACATAGGTAAATATATTTATCTACAATGATAGAGAAATAGATCTATGTACATATATTTATATGTTAAGTATCAAGGTAGCAGATGGACACTGGGCCTCTACTCAAGTACTCCCTCATGGTAGGAACACTTTGTTCTACTAGCCTGGTATTTCATGATGCTCAACTTCCCAACACAATCACTGAAGACAAAATAGGTGCATAAGCAAATGTGGTGAAGAAAGCTGTTGGTGCCTAGCTATCAAAAGATATAGCATTTGGGGTCTTAAAGGCTTGAAGGAAAACAAGCTGTCATCTAGCTGAGGAACAATAAAATCCACATGGAAGAATCACGCCAGCCTGTGTAATCATGAGGTGTAGATGGGATCAGGTATCAGGCATCAAAGACCCAGAACAAAAAATCACATTAATGTGAATGAGGAGGAATGCAGAGTGGACACCCAAAGCCCATGTGTACATAATTGGACATCCCCTTACAGAAAGGTCACAAGGAAGAGATGCATCAGTCAGGGCACAGTACAGTTCTGACAAAACATACAACTTTCTATTAGTTCTTTAATACTCCCCCTCCCCCTGAACACACACTATCATGATCCCAATTCTACCTTACAAATCCAGCTAGACCAGAGCATGCATAGGGGTACAGATAAGAGCTGGAAATACAGGTAATCCAGGAAAGATAAACTTCTTAGGACCAATAATGAAAGTAGCGATACCAGGAGGGTAAGGAGAAGCTATGGGGAGAAAGGGGAAAGCTATCACAATGTTTTACATATAACTCCCTCCTAGGGGGATGGACAAGAGAAAAATGGGTGAAGGGAGACACTGGTCAGTGTAAGACATGAAAAAATAATAATTTATATATTATCAAGGATTTGTGAGGGAGGGAAAATGGGGAGGGAAGGTAAAAAATGAGGAGCTGATACCCAGGGCTCAAGTAGAAAGAAAACATTTTGAAAAGATGATGGCAACAGATGTAGAAATGTGCTCCACACATGGATGGATATATGGATTGTGATAAGAGCTGTGTGAGGACCCAATAAAATGATTTAAGAGAAAAAAAGAATATTGAGAAAACATCCAAGCTCTGTCTAGATGAAGTCCATAAGTCTGAAATCAGCCCATATGTTCAATATCAATCTATAAAGTCCTCTCAGACTCACACAACACATGCAATGGCGCTGAATGCAGGAAGTTCACACAGGCCAGTGGGTGGAAAGTCTTGTGGATCCAGTGGTGGTAGAGGCATCTCAGCGCTGACAGGGACCTCCACATGACTCCTTCAGTCCAAGGCTCTAGCATAGCTCCATGTGTCTTGCCAGCAAGCATGTCTCATAGGGAGCGAGAATGTGTCCTGCCTCCAGCAAGCTATTTACCTCCTTAGTGCTTCCAAATGAGGCCATCAAGCTGTGACCTGATTGACAGGCTAAACTGCACCCCTTCACTCTTAAATCTCAAACTGACAACAGACAGGCTATGTAACCACCACTGACCATATTGACACTCAGACAAAATATCTTTCTAAAAATTCTCTCATGTATTATTTCTGTGTGTTATGTCAGGTGTCCCTCCAATCGAGTGTGACCTTAAGGACCCAGTATGCAACAAGAAGAGGAGCATGATCCACTTCCACTCCAGCCTCAAAAGCACCGTTATGTGTGAGCCCAATCTCGCAGCCACTGTGTCCATCCATCTCCTTTAAGGTCTTTCTCTTTTTGAGCAACTCTCTGCTAATGAAGCATGCTGTCTTCTTCCAGGGACTGGTTTCTCCTGATACCAGGCCCACAGTGCATGAGACAAGGTCTTGCCATCCTTCCTTCTCAGAAGCATCTGACTTGTCTTCCTCAAGGACAGGGTTGCTCATTCTTCTGGCAGTTCACAGTGCTGAAGGTATCCTCTGCCAATACCATAACTGCAATGCACCACTAATTCCCCCGTCTTCCTATCCATGGCCATTCACACACATGAGGTAATTGGAAGACCATGGCTTCACTCGGACACACTTTATTGCTCACACTGACACTGTTGCTATTTAACACTTTAAAGCGGTCTTTTGCAGCAGGTTTTCCCAATGTAATATAAGATGAGGCTTTCTTTTTGAGGGTTGTTTCCGTGAGCCCTGATTGTGGATCCAAGCAAGAGGAAATCCTTGACAACTTCGATCTTTTCTCTAATTATCACGTCAACTATCGGTACCATTGTGAGGGTCTTTCTTGGATTTGAGAGGTAATCCATGCTGAAGGCTATCAGCTTTGACCTTCATCAACAAGTGCATCACATCCTCCTCACTTGCAACAAACAAGGTTGTATTATCTGATTATTGCATAATGTTCATGAGTGTTCCTTTAATCCGGATGCTTCATTCGTCTTCCTATGCTCCACTTTATCAGGCTATTTGCTCCACATACAGACTGAATAAAGATTGTGAAAGGACACCACTGTGTTGCATACTCCCCCCACCCCTGCTTTTTAAACTAATATTCTTTTGTGTCGATCTGACAAATGCCTCTATGGTCTATGGGCAGTTTCCACATGAGCACAAAGAAGTTCTGAAATTCTTCCTCTTTGCAATGATCCACACAGTCCAATCCCTTTGCATAGTCAATAAAACAGGTGTAAACATCTTTCTGGAAATCTCTGCCTTCAACCAATATCAATATGATGTAATAAATGTTATCTTTAATTCCATGGTCTTTTCTAAACATACCTTGAATTTCGCATAATTTCTTATCAATGTGCAGCTACATCCATTTTTAATTATCTGCAACCGGATTTTACTTGAAATCCAATTGTAATGGTATTCTTCCATACTTCCTGCATTCTGTTGTATCGTCTTTCTTTGGCATGGAACACAAATACGGAATTCTTTCACTTGATGGGCCAGAGAGCTATCTTTCACATTTCTTGTCATAGACCCATGAGTGCTTCCAAGACTTCATCTGTTTATTGAAACATGTTGATTGACATTCCATTAATTCCTGGAGGATTGTTCTGCACTAATGCCTTCATTGCAGCTTGGATTTTGTCCTTTAATACTATTCATTCTTGGCCATATACAACTTCTTAGAATGGTTGAAAGCCCGTTCGTTTTGGTACAGGGACTCTATGAACTCATTCCTTCTCTCTTCTATTGATACTTCCTGAATCTTTCATTTTTTTTCAATAGGTTCCTTCACTCTTGCAATTCATGATTTCAATTTTCCCTTCAGTTCTTTCCATTTGAGATCATCTGAGTGTGTTCTTCTCCTTTGATTTTCTAACGTCCGGTCTTCTCACATTTCATTATAATGCTTTACTTTGTATCCTCCAACTGCCTGTTGAAAATTCCTTTCTGCTGTGTCTAGGCTGTGTGTATGGGTAAGAATGGACTCGCTGGCGTCTAACCACAACAGCCGCAGACAACCCAGCCTAACACTTCTAGCAAAATTTCAGGAGCCCTCCAGCTTCAATATCTCATATCAAGGGCATGTTCTTCAATTATGGTCCTCCTCTAGGTTTCTAGCGTTCACAATCCAATCACCAGTAATTATTCATACCTGTTGATAGCATGTCTGATCAGTTTCAGACTGCAGACGTTGGTAGACTTCTTCAACGCATCACTGCTAACTTTAGTGGTTGAAGAGCAGTTTTATTAACCAAACATCCTTGTAGGTATATAAATACTATCCTGAACTTCAACATAGATCTTGGAATAATCTTTTTGATGATCAACACTATGCCATTCCTTCTTGTTATTCCCAACTTAGTAAACCACGATTATCTAATACAAGTTCAATTTAACTCACTAGTGTGTATCAATATATATGTGCCCCACTTCATTTTTGACAGATGCCAATTTTCCTAGATTCATACCTCTTAATTTTACTTTCTGATTATTATTGGATGTTTACAGCTGTTTCTTTTCATGTTGAGTCATGTCAGGTCCAGGAGCCTTTGCTTTATCATTACAGCCAAATCTACTTGGAGGGGGCAGCTCTTCCTCATTTGTATTTTGAGTGTCTGCCAACCTGAGGGGATCTTCTTCTAGCACTGTATCAGGTAATGCTATTCATAAGATTCTCAGGGGCTCATCCCTCTGAAGTAGAATACCTATTCCCTCTTCTCAGGCTGTCTCAGTTTTGAAATTCTGCTGAAGCCTGTTAAGCATGGGTAATACTGAAGTCATTTGAAATACTGGTGACAATAGCCTCTAGCATTTCAGCAACACACAAACCACCACAATGAATCAGAGTGGTGCTTTTTTTTCTAGTATCAAAAACAGAACTAGAATGAGTTTTTGAAGGTTAAGCTAAAGATTCAAAACAAGCTTACAAAACAAAGGAAAATACATATTTTTTATCATCAGGCCATTTATACAAAACAAAACAAAAACAAATAAATTAAATTGCATCTAGAAAGTGTCTTGATGCCACAGATAAGCCCCAGCTGCTAATTGAAACGTTGGCAGTTCAAATCCAGAGACAGTCTCCATGGGAGAAAGAGCTGATGATCTGTTCCAGTCAATATCACAGCCTAAGAAACTATATGAGGCAGTTCTGCTCTGCCTCAGGGGTTTGCTGAGTTAAAAAGGACTCCAGGTTCCCAACAACAATTATATGTGAAAATGCAAAAGGGAATTGTTACCTGTTTAAGAAAGTGTCTTTCACACCTAACCTTACATGTTTTATACATTCTGAGAACTTTGAAAATTGCACGTCCTTTAAAAACATTGTTAAAGGAAAGAGCAACATCTTTGATACATGGCAGAGAGAGCAATGTCCTCAGTACTGTCCTGTGAAGGACATCTTTCCTGAAAACCAAGGATTGGGGAAGGGGAAGAGGAGATCAAATTGCCCTGCAGAGGAGACATCTCAGAAGAAATCATGAGTCCCGAGACTTGAGAGGACTGCCAGTAAAGACAATGACATGGAAATGGAAATCAGGAAAACAGACCTGCGGTGGTCAACTGGCTAGAGCAGAGCCCGGGAGACACTCGGTAACTCTTTGAACTACCCTGGCCCCAGTGAAAGCGAAGCCCACAGGGAGCGTGCCTGTCGATTTAACTTATTCCAGCGAGCTCAACAAACGGAAGGGGGAATTGAATATCAGAAAGCATTTTTTTGTAATGAGATGGTCATGGTGAACGGTGATGGTGAATTCTGAGATGGTGACTTCATGCCCAAGCAGGGGTCCTCAAGCTCTTTAAACGGGGACAGTTCACTGTCCCTCAGACCTGTTGGAGGGCCAGACTATAGTTAATAATAAAAAAAACTATGAACAAATTCCTATGCACACTGCACGTATCTTATTTTGAAGTAAAAACAAAAATGGAGCAAAAACACCTGGCAGGCCAGATAAATGTCCTCGGCGGGCCGCAGGTGGCCCGCGGGCTGTAGTTTGAGGACGCCTGCAAAAGGAATATGACGCAAGTACTGCTGGCCACCATATGTCACATTACACAGGGAAATAACCCTGCATGATTTATTTCATGGCGCAGGTGTATAGACTGTGCGTTTTATTTTACTATTCAGTCACCCCTAAGCAGATACTTGACCTTAGAAAGGTAAGGATGCGACATTCTCAGTTATATTTATATGGGAATATTTATTTTAAGACTTGATGGCTTCACAGTTACTTGTGTTATCTAAGTGTAGTGAGCTGTGAACTCAGGAGTCCCTCTGATAATGGGGCCATCCAATTAAGTCACTTGCGGTCCCTTCACGAAGCGCTTGGGTAATTGGTCGTTTCTATCGGGTCATGTGAGGAACCTTGGTGACACAGTGATGAAGCGTCTGGCTGCTAACTAATCGTTTGTGTTCAAGCTCACCAGCTGCTCCACTGGAAAAACCAGGTGACAGTCTGCTTCCACAAAGAGTGACAACATTGAACACCCTTCTGGACAGTTCTGCTCTGTCTCGGAGGGTCGCTATGAGTCCAGAGGAACTCGAAGGCGAGGCATCTTTGCGGTTTCACTGGACCATTTAAGGGTATTTGACTAAAAACAGCATGCGGATCCCCTCTGCTACTTCCCAGAGTCTACTTGTTTTTGATGCTGTGTGTGGTCTGCTGTTACTTTGTGTTAGAGGTCATACTAAATTCGGAATGTTCCTCCCTCACCATAGTGGAACTCTTCATCTCTTTAGGGATGCAGACTTGTGCAGTTTCGAATTACCAACAAGAAATTGTGTTAGCAAATCGCCTGATATTTTTCAAGGCGGAAAGAAAGAGAACAGAGCACCTAAGCAGCACTCGATATTCCTTTGCAGTGCTTTATATTGACACATGATGCTGATGCAAGCTGGGGACTTTCACAGGTTGGTGATTCTTCATTTTAGTGCCTTATCATTTGCCATTATTTTCAAAGGCACTCGTGTGCTTTTAAACACAGGTTAGACAGCCAAGTCTCCCTCATCATTTGTTTTTGGCACACTATATTTAGAAATGGAATGAGCAGAGTTGAAGCCCACGTTAAGTTCTCCTTTTCCTCAGAGTACCTCTCACGCTTTATATCATTCTTGCAGATCCTTCAAACAAGCAGCTTTGTCCTCTCCCTAGTAAACTAAACTAGAGAACGTGAAAGTTATCCTTTTAGCACTAGATTATTATTATTACTATTTGAAGTCAAAACACCCGCAATAGCTTACTGAGTAGAAAAATACATATAAATAAGCGTGGCCTAAAATAGTATAGCCTAGCTGTCTTGCTAGTTATGAGAGATCGTATTTCTTGAAATGGTATGATTTACAAGTTTGTGTTGGAAATGTTTCATAAGAACTGATTAGTAAATGAATTTAAGGAGATGCAACTGGGTATATTACCAATGTGTTCTTGACCATAGGCGTGTATAAGTAACTATATTAATTTATAATGAAAGATATAGAGGCCAAAGTACATATATTTATATGTTAAGTATTAAGATAGAAAACAGACTGTGGACCTTTACTCAAGCCCTCCCTAAACACAAGAATATTTTGTTCTAATAACCTGGCATTCTTTGATATTTACTTTCCTGACGTGATCACTGAGACAAAATGGGTGCATAAGCAAATGTGGTAAAGAAAGTGGATGGTGCCTGGCTATCAAAAGTTATAGCATCTGCTGTCTTAAAGGCTTAAAGTTAAACAGGTGGCCATCTAACAGGGATGCAAATATACCCATCTAACAGGAATGCAAATATACCCATATAAAAGAAGCACACCAGCCTGTGTGATCATGAGGTGTTGACGGGATTAGCTATCAGGAATCAAAAAAAATTTTTAAATTATATCTATGTGAAAGAGGGGGTTTGGAAGGAGACTCAAAGCCTATCTGTAGACAATTGTACATCACCACATAGAAGGGTTTCAAGGAAGGGACAATTCAACCAGGGTGCAATATAGCACTGATGAAACACACATCATTCCTCAAGTTCCTGAATGCTTCCTCCTCCTCACTACCACGACCCAGTTCTACCTTACAAATCCAGCTAGACCAGAGTACATACCATATATACTCATGTATAAGCCATGTTTTTAGCACAATTTTTATATTCAGGTTGACTTATACTTGAATATTTATGGTACATTGGTACAGATAAGAGATCTGCACATATGGAATTCAGGACAGATAAAATCCTCAGGAACAGTAGTGAAAGTAGTGATATCATGAGGGTAGGGGGATTGAGCAGGGGGAGCGAAAGGAGGAACCCATTACAAGGTTGGATCTACAGCCCACCCCCAAGAGGGACAAATAACAAAATGTGGGTGAAGGGAGACAACTAAGAGTGTAAGACCTGAAATAACGACAATAATATATAATAGATCTACAATTCATGAGGGTGGGAAGACAGGGGAGGGAAGGGGAAAAAAGAGCTGATACTAAGGGCTCAATTAGCAAGAAAGTGTTTGGGAAATGTTGATGGCCACGTATGTACAAGTGTGCTTAATACAATTGAATGTAGGATTATATAAGATTTGTCAGAGCCCCACCCCATAAAGTGTTTAATAATAAATAAATATATAAATAATTTGAAAATGTTGTTGTCCTATGGGAACTAGCTTCATGCTCAGATCTTGTCCTGTTCCTCTGGAAAGGAGAGCAAATGAGACAAATGTCTGTTTCAAGTGCACTGAGAGTGAGGGAGATTGCTATTTTGTTGTCTGTATGTTTGCTTGCTTGCTTGTTTATTTATTTACCTCTCCTGGCCAGATAGAAAGTGGCACAGACACGTATGTCCACATAAAAGAAGCACAAGTGACTAATAGTTCCTGTGTGGTTATAGAAATCAGAACTACTCATTTTTTCTTAATTAAAATGGTCCAGAAATTTGTGAAGAATGAAAATCATCCACATGTCCTCTCCCATCTTCTATTGCCAAAAGGGATATTTACAAACACACTCTGCCATATTTAATACCATTAGGACTGCACTTTGAGTCACATTTAGAGTAATAACCGGCTCCAGTTGATAGATTCTGTGTGGAATGAGTTTCTCATTCAAGAAGGTAATAAGATGATTTTATCAACTGATGTGTGGCCCATATATGCAACAGAACTGAATATTGATGTTGTTACCTTTCAACTATATTCTAGTTTACTTTATATTCAGTCTTGAGGGTAAAATTGAAAAGAACAATAAATTGGATTGAATACTGTTTCTATTATATTATCCAAACTATAGCTTATTTGGTATAAGGTTAGGGCTAATTTGATTTTTTTTAAATGTTTTTATAACCTTTAGCATTTCAATGAATCACTGGACAAGATGGAACATCAGCAATTATATAAATCAACCACTTAATTTTACAAATGTGAATGCTAAGATGTACAGCAGTAAAGAGACTTGCCAAAATTTGTAAAGTTCTTTATCTTAAGAGACTCATGTTATCATGTTGAGTCGCACATTATTGCCTGGGATTAATTAATGCTCTTCAAACTCAAATAGGTGGTCCGTTTCCCCCTCATATTAAGATTCTGACAACTGATCTTGACCCTTCTATGCCCCAGGCAAAGGCCATAGATCGTCTCTACTTCTTTTTTTTTTTAATTTTAACAATTTATTAGGGGCTCATACAATTCTTATCACAGTTCATACATATACATACATCAATTGTATAAAGCACATCTGTACAGTCTTTGCCCTAATCATTTTTTCTCCTCTTTTCTTTTTTTACATTTTATTAGGGACTCATACAACTCTTATCACCATCCATACATATACATACATCAATTGTATAAAGCACATCCATACATTCCCTGCCCCAATCATTCTCAAGGCATTTGCTCTCCACTTAAGCCCCTTGCATCAGGTCCTCTTTTTTTTTCCCCCTCCCTCCCCTTTCCCCCCTCCCTCATGTGCCCTTGGTAATTTATATTGGTTATTTTGTCATATCTTGCCCTATCCGGAGTCTCCCTTCCCCCCTTCTCTGCTGTCCCTCTCCCAGGGAAGAGGTCACATGTGGATCCTTGTAATCAGTTCCCCCTTTCCAACCCACTCACCCTCCACTCTCCCAGCATCGTCTCTCACACCCTTGGTCCTGAAGGTATCATCCACCCTGGATTCCCTGTACCTCCAGCCCTCATATGTACCAGTGTACAGCCTCTGTCCTATCCAGGCCTGCAAGGTAGAATTCGGATCATGGTAGTTGGGGGGAGGAAGCATCCAGGATCTGGGGGAAAGCTGTGTTCTTCATCGGTACTACCTCGCACCCTAATTAACCCATCTCCTCTCCTAAACGCCTCTATGAGGGGATCTCCATTGGCCTACACTTGGGCCTTGGGTCTCCACTCTGCACTTCCCCCTTCATTTAATATGGTATATATATATATGTATATATATATATATATATATATGGTATATATATAAATGTACATATACACATATATACACATATATACACACACTTATATCGTTGGGTTTTTTTTGCATGATGTCTTATACCTGGTCCCTTGGCACCTCGTGATCGCACTGGCCGGTGTGCTTCTTCCATGTGGGCTTTTTTGCTTCTGAGCTTGATGGCTGCTTGTTCACCTTCAAGCCTTTAAGACCCCAGACACTATCTCAATCGTCTCTACTTCTATGGTAACTCTCACCACGTGAAGATTCAGGTTCTCCCACATATGAAATTTGATTGCTGGTAGGAAAATTTTTATACAAATCCCACAAGGTCACTTTTCTCCCGACTGTGCCAATGCCCTAGTTTGAACGCTGGCTCTTCCTGTGAAACCCTAGCAGTGTCGCTTAGGCTTATTATGTTATTCCCTCTGGTACCATTTGAAATCAGGTGTACACACTTAGACCACAGATTATATAAAGCTCGCTTCTCAACAAACTCAAAAAGATTTAGCCTGTTGCGAAAACTTGTAATATCTAACATTTGTCAAGCTTTAAAGCTGTTATAACTGAAAACATAATCCATCTTGAGATCCATTTTCTTAAGGTTTCCATGTGTTTGGAGATATGGAGTGCAGTAACGTTATTTATATAGATAGTCTTTGGCACTTACAAGGGCCTGTCTATACAAAGGTTACAAGAAAGACAACCCTAAAACTCACAGAAGGTTTTAGGGCACTCTGAGAGCATTTACAATTATGAAGGATCTCTTCTGAAACTGTTGGGCCTGCCTGCTCTGATTCTGCTGAGACCACTTTGAATGGGGAGTGTGGTAAAATATTTTCCTATTGCCTGGATAAGATCTTGGCATTTTGTTTCTTAAGATGTGAAATGATTTCTTCTCTAAAATCTGCTCAGGGAAGGCACCTGCATTTTATTATTGTCGGTCACAGACCTTTCTCTCTGGACCTGGACATATTTTTGTACTGTTAGCTGACAACTGACCTCAGCTTGAAGAACAGGAAGAAGGAGCTGCAACTCTCTGGTTATCATAGCCCTTGCCTTTAAATATGGATATTTGATTCATATACATTTCTCATCTATTATAGCTATACTTTTTAGTCAACCATAGACATAAAACTCTTTTCCAAACAATTGCCCTATATTACCAGTATCCCTAACACCAGTTGTTCTTATTCTTACCCCCGTTGATTTTAATTTATCGCATTTACACCCTGATTCACAAAAATGCTTTTTATTCCTTAAATCTAGGCAACAAGCTTGAATTCTCATTTTAATTTATAAATACATTAAAGTTGTCGGCTGATTCCCTTTTGGACGCTGGGTCCCCGCTGCGCCGGGCAGCGGAGGGAGGAAGCCCTAGCTCGAACAGCTAATAAACTCCCTTTGCCCCTTTAAAAAAAAATACATTAAGGTTGTCAAAGACTTCCTCTTGCTTGGATCCACAACATGCTCATGGAATCTGCAGTGAAGAGATTAAACCACATCACACTGGGTAAGTCTGTGGCACAAGACCTCTTTAAGATGTTGAAAAGCAAGGATGTTAGCTTAAGGACTTAGGTGCTCCTGACCCAAGCCGTGGCGTTGTAATCTCCTCACAGGCAAGTGAAAGTTGGGCCTTGGATGAAGAAGACTCAAGAAGAATTGATGCATCTGAACTGTGGAGGTGACAAAGAATATTGAACGTATCATGGGCTACCAAAAGAACAAACAAATCTGTTTTAGAAGAAATACAACCAGAATGATCCTTAAAGCCAAGAAGGCAAGATTTCATCTCAAGTATTTTGGATATGTTTTCAGGAGAAGGACATCATGCTCGGTAAAGTAGAAAGGCAGCAGACAAGAGAAAGGCCATTACCAGATGGACTGACACAGTGGCTGCAACACGGGACTCAAATAGCAGAACAATTGTGAGGATGGCTCAGGACTGGGTGGTGTTTCCTTCTCGCAAATGTAGGGCCACGAGTAGTTGGAAGCAACCCTATGGAACCTAACAACAGAATGGATCAAGTGGATCATGTGCCACTCCTCCCACATGCACTGATACTTTTGAATTGCTAATTGAAACTGAGAAACTCACTTTCTCAGTCCCCATTCCAAGGAAAAGAGTGGACGGCTTCATCCTTCCTAATCGAATGGAAAGGATCAAGCTCTGAGGGTGCAAAGGTGACGCACTCATTTGCTAACTGAAAAGTTGTCAGCTCAAACCATCAGCCAGTCCAGGGAAGAAAACTGTACCTGTCTGCCTTCTTAAAGATTACAGCCTTGGAAACCCTATCGGGCAATTGTAATCTGTCCTGCAGAATGGCTATAAATCAGGATGACCTCTTCAGCAACAAGTGCAATTTTGGTTTAAGAGAGGGAGATTTAGATAGTTAGTTTTCTTCCTAACCACTGCTTCTTCATGTTGACCAAGCACTAATCATAACTGAACAAAGTCAAAATACCAATAATCATGCATTAAACAATATAAAGGGTACAATGAACTGGGATCATCGTTCACAATCATTATTGAGAACTCTTTGGAGATAACTTTTTCCCCCGTTTACTGTGCAACCAAGTAGTATGCAAACTATAGCGAGTTAAATATTTACCGGTTTATTTTACATGAAGATTATAATAATTTCATAATTTTTAATAGAAATGTATTATTTTAACTTCCTGGAAAGTCTAACAATTCTAACAGAGCAATATCTTTGAAAATGTCTCAGGAAGAAAAGTATCAACCTTGATATATGGGGATATTTAAAGGTATAAAATAGATTGAAGGCAACTGTGAAATGTTTGGGGTTGTGGTGGAAGGTGAAAGGAGAACTACATATACATTAAAAAACAAAAGCTCTGAAAAAGGAGAGAAACATTGAGCAAGGTAGTGGTCCTGATGGAGAGAAGGATCCAGGCCATTGTTCTTGCTATGTGTGCTAGACAGGGTTCTCTAGAGAAACAAAATCAGGACACTTATGACTGTATAGATAGATAGATAGATAGATAGATAGATAGATAGATAGATAGATAGATAGATAGATAGATAGATAGATAGATATTCTGTTTCCTTGAAAGTAAGACATCCCCAGAAAATAAGATGTGACTTACAGTTTTGCATCTCACTGAAATATAAGACACCCCCCCCCCGAAAATAAGGCTCCCGAAGCTACCGTAACTCTGGACTCTGGACCAGAGCGGCAGGCACTGCCACACAGCTCACTGTTGGCCGCAGCACAGCCGGAGCAGACAGGAAGTGCAAGGTCTCTTTTAATAAAACAATAAACAATAAATGTGCACCATATTCTTCTTCATGGAAAAATAAGATATCCTCTGAAAATAAGACCTAGCGCATCTTTGGGAGCAAAAATTAATATAAGACACTGTCTTATTTTCGGGGAAACAGGAGAGAGAGAGAGAGAGATACAACATAAGAAATAAACAGCTAATTATTCTGTAGAGCAGTACAAATGACTCAGTGCAACTCACTTTTGTGAGACAGCTAATACACTGGCAATCTTTCAAGTCATGAGGGCCACTGGGTGCAAGTGAAGGAGGCAGACAGCTGAGTCCCCTGTAGAGCAATTAAGGCAATTCGGCCACAGGCAGCAAACAGCCAGATGACAGGGTCCAACAGTCCCCAGCTCAAGCGATGTATACTCCAGTAGTGTGGCAAAGCAGATCTTAAGGGACTTCAAACTACAGCCACGCAGTCCATGGGTTGGGTGTCTCACAGGTATTGTAGCTCACAAGTTAAGGCAGAGAACCAGCTAAGGCCCCCCCCCCCCCACCACTGGTCCGATCATCAAAGAGAAAGAGACAAGAAAGGCAAGGCTCACCAAGCTATTTATCTCTCTACCCTTCAATTAAACTGCCCTGCAATTAATACCACCTGTGTTCATTGTCCAGGTTGGCACAATAAACCTACCTATCATACCACGTATTTACTTCCTCCATAGTCAAGGAAAGAAAGATACGAAAGAGTTAACTATTCTTCCCATTCTTTCCTATTCCTTTTTCCTCAACCATACACATACAAGTCAAACTAAAGCATAGCAACCTTAATGGCAAAGAAAGTACGTAAAAAATAAAGCTATCATTTCTCAATATCTAGGTATATACATTTCTCAAGGCAATGTTTTCTCTCTCTTACCTTTCCCCGAACCTTTCTGTGCTCCTCAATTTACACTACATCAAAATGGCAGCATTGGCATGCTCAAGAATTCAAACACACTTCAGTCCAACGTTCTTTAAGTTGGGAGACAGAAAAGAAGTCTGATAAGGCTACGTCAAGGCTGCAGGCTGGATAGGGTAAGGTTTCCCAGTGAAATTTGCCTTTATATTTACTATCCTTGAAGAATGAACACTTGCATTGTTGAGATGGGAAAAAAAATTCCTCAGTATAACTTTCCTATTCTTTTTTTCAGTAATACTGAGAAAAAGTATTTTCCATTTCTTAAAACTTCTTCCTAATAAGCCCCAAATGATTGTCCTGTATCCTTTGAGAATATTTATCAAGGTGACCCCCTTTGGAATCCAAAAAAACTTTTACCCTAGTATTCTGAGTTTACCTTTTGGCCTTGAATTTAATCGACTCAGCAGATCATCCCCTGATAAACTATTGGGTTGTTTGGACCTTTTTTTTTTTTTACTTGAAGGCACTCTAATAAGACTAAGACAAGTGTTACTATGAGGATGACTTGTCTGCAGCTACATACAAGTCACAGACATGTTTAAACACGTTTCACTTGGAACCAACCCTTGCACGTAGGCATTGGATCCATAATTATCCTCATAAATTGCAGTTCTGTTGAGGAGGTAATTTTCTGAATAATCTGTTGAATAAAGTATGAAAATATGAGAAGTCAGCTTGAGGAAAAGAATCAAGGAGGAGCTTAATTGTAAGGATTTGGGAAGGAAATAGGGAGCCAGAGGTAGATGGGAGAAAAGTGTCATTTATTTTTATTCATCCATTCATCAATTATTTTAATGAAGATCAATTTCTTATAGATATTGTGTGGTTTCCTGAGAATTTCACAATAATGTTAATATTGTCCTTCATCTCAATAAACACTTGTATTTAAAGGAAGAAAGGCTAACATAACCTAAGTCTGTGATAAGGAGATGTACTGATTAATAGCAATGGCAGGAGGAAAGATCAAATTTTCCTGAATGGATCAGATAAAGTTTTATAACAAGTCTCCTGGTGGATGTTACATAGAAGTGGAAAAGTAGAAGAAAAAATAAATGAAGTAACTTCGTTTTGCAGGAATACCCCCAAAGGGAGCGTTGTGAACAATGCACAGCATTTTGAGAGGTTTATATTCTGGAAAGTCAAAGAGATGAGTGAACTGAGGTTAAGAGTGACTAGGTAATATAGAACCTTCTTAGTGCACTCAAAGTTTGTCCTTATTCCTGTGAAAAATGGGACAAATGCAAAGAAAAGAGAACAATCACTGTTGTCCAGCTGATTCTGGCTCATAGCAACACCATCATACAGACTGGAACTACCCGTCAAGCTTTGTGGAAGCAGACTGTCACATTCTTCTCCTGTGCAGTGACCGATGAGTTTAAGCCACTGAATTTCTGGTTTGCAGCAGAGCACTTCAACCACTGTGTCCCAACGTATCCATGATTAGTGGGAAGCAGTCGGCAGTCTTAAGCAAGTAGTTCAAAATCATTATACCTTAAGAAAATCTCCTCGATGCAATATGGAGCACTGATTGGAAGATATAGGGTTCAATCTAATTGGTTGATATAATATCTCTTTAAGTTGCTATGACAATTTGAAGTGAAAAGAAATGGCAATGCTATGCTTTTGTGGGAAGTCTTTATACAAAGAACTAGGAGTCAGTATTGATAGATTTACTCGATGGTCCAAAGTGGAAGGCTAAGAGAATTGGGAATCAAATGCCATCTCTGATTCTTGACTTGGAAAACTGAGTGACTGATAGATTAATATCCTGAAATATAGATAATAGCAAAAGAAATATAATGTGAGAGAAGACGATGTGTTCAATGTTGGACTTCTGAATGTCCCTGTCGCACAAATGATAACTAGTGAAGATGTCTTCTAGGCTGTTAATACTCACAGACATCTAGACCGGGATACAGACTTCCCAGTCATCGTCAAAACGAGGGTTCTAAAGTTCTGGGAATAAATTCAAATGTTCTCTTCATGAATGAGGGGTAAGAAGATAAGAAAACCGCAGGCAACGTTAAGTGTTAGGAGAGTAAGATGGGATGCTGGAGGAGGTTACCACTATTTACAATCATGACATCGGAAGAGGACATTCGTTTTTATTTTGTGACCTTGTAGCCATTGTTCATCGCATGGAAAAAAAGGTCAGGCAATTTTCATTCTCATCTCTTCCATTATGATGAATCTAGGACAGAAGTAAACATAAATCATAAGAAGAACTGGCAGTTGAATATAATAGTAAAGGTGCAGGATATCAAGTATGTTTCCCTGAGACTCAGGACTGAGTTTGGATACTCAGCAAATAAACTTTCATCTGATTTATTTATTAAGCAAATTAACACAGCTATTAGAAGAAAATTTAAGATAATTGATAGTAAGTGGATAGAGACTTAAATGTTTTGCCCTTTTCAACCTTCCCTGTCTCCCAGTTCTGATAACAGTCAGGTACATCCGTATATTCATAATCCTGAAGAGGAGGGGCCAATCTGTATGAAAATGAGAACAGTAAAATCTAAGTGAGTAAATGTGCATCAATGTCAGGGAGAGTCTACATAGTGCTTATGCCAGGACTCGTAGATGGCAACTGTAAATCCATCAAACTCTACATAATGTCATCTGAGGACAGTCTTGAACAGCCCAGCCCAAACACACAGTCAGACACGTCTGCTTGCTGTTGCAGCATTGCTGATAAGAAGGTTCATAAACAGAAAACTTATCACTCTTCCTTGTTAAATGGATCATGGACTAGTCTTTGTGAAATAAAAAGAATAGGCTACAAATGAGAACCTTTTAAAAGATTTCAAGGCATTAAAAACACGGGACCAATGGATTTAGTTTGCATGTAAGTGCAATGTGAAAGGAAAGGGAAGGGAGCCGCATTTAAACTCCGAGCATAGTGTAGCATTTCTGCAGAACACCACCATGGATGTAATTAGGCAAAGCGGCACCACGGAGCACTGATTGCACCCAGGAACCATTTGCCCTTTATTCTTGTCAGCAAAATGCCTATATATCACCTGCTCCCAAATGTATTTGCATACCACTCGCTTTGGGTGGTAAAAATTACTCAGCGTCCTATTCACAATTATTTTTTTGTAACATAACCCATGATTCAAGACTGCTTTGCAGTCCCTCTGGATCATCCCAGCGGCATTACCCTCTAAGGGAAACACAGTTATTTGTGAATAATTATGTGTGTGTGTGTGTTTGTAATAGTAACTATTTCCATACAGAAGGAAGATTTTGCAGACCGTTTGAAGATTCACAGTCTTAACAATCGTAGTGGGGCAGGTATACTCTGTCTTACAGAATAGCTGTGAGTTAGAATCAGCTCGATGGCAGTAGGTTTGTGGTAGGCCTGCTCAGACCACGACAATCAGTAACGATTACCTTAAAACCAAGTAGTATTCTTTGGCTAAACGTAGTCTAATGTGGGATCCAGCTCTAGCGCTTGCAATGTAAAGAAAACTCTAGTTGGACTTCTGTGAAAGAATTTTCTAAGTGAGTCATTTGCCTGAGATATTTCCTGTGTCCTTCTTGGGTGACAAGCGTATGAGGTGTACGGTCTTTGCCAATGGAGAACATCTATGACCCCTGGGTACCTAATGCTCTCCTACTGCCCTCCGCCCTGTGAGGTTGCCATAGTTTATCTATCTATCTATCTATCTATCTATCTATCTATCTATCTATCTATCTATCTATCTATCTATCTGTCTGTCTGTCTAGCTATCGATCTGTCTTTTATCTATTTATCTACCTATCTATTTTACAGGCCTGACACTCAGCCTTTCTCAGTGTCCTAAAATTACCAGTTTCATTCATTCTTTCCTCTGATCAGATCCTCTCCTCTATCAGTTCCGTCAGCTAGGAAACAATGAAACAGATGGATACCATCATGCACATAAAAAGTTACCTACATTAATTGCAAAACAAATATCTCTCACACTGTATGGGGGCAGTGTGACAGCCAGGAGACAGGATATTTGGGAAAACAGAAATTATTTCAATCTCTCTCAAAACATTTCAGCAAGCATAGGATATATACACTGATATCAGATTCTAGAGTCCCATATCCTGGTCTTTAAAAATGGCCTAGACTAGAATTTCATGGTTTATAATATCAGCTTTCCATTCTAGAACTATTGATCCTAGGGCTGTTTGCTAAATTATTTCTTTGTGGAAATATTATTACATGCCAGCATTGTACCCTGATGAAACTAAGCCTTTAAAATGTTAATTCTTCTGTTTAAAATGATCCCTGTGTCCCATTTTCAGTTTGCCTGACAGTGTAGTTTCCTAAGAGGGCTAACAAAGTCTGTGCTTAGATCCTGCTTTGTTTGCTGGTGTACATGGTACTAGGGAATTTTACCCTCAGTTTTTCATTCTTCCAGTGAGAGATGGGACCGAAGCTACTCTGACTTCTCCACAACCTGTTCAATCTTCTTGCTCACCTTGGGCTTCTCCTTCACAGAGAGGATATTTTATCACTTTATTGGAAATATGTATTACCTATTTTTAAAAGAATGTCTTTAAAGATATGGCCCTTTTATCAATTAAAAATAACAGTAAATTCAAGGAATATTACATCATAACTTTTTCATCTCTAACCTATATTCTCTACCCTCCTGAAGGCCATAAATACTATTTCCAAAGATATTTATGTTGAAAAAAATGTGATTTGTCTATATTTTCTAGGCTCTGTTTTTACCATTTAGTGGTTGAATAGCAAAAGAAGAAACCATTATTGTTCTAAAAATTAAAATTGAAATACTTACGAACTACAAAAAGCAATAAAACAAGGGATACCTGTATCTATTCATCTCTATCCCTACAGATACCTACACATGCATGTACAGGCACTCACATATGCCTGCCCATATATACATAATATATATATATATTTGCACTATGTGTGTATATAATCACACTCATGGTTTATAGTTGCTATAAGCATCATTGTAAAATTGTGTGTGTAATGCCATTTAACAACATTTTTGCTTATCCTTATATATTTATTTTAAAGTATATAATTGGCCCATAATTCATACATGGTGACATTTACTGGTGCACTCACATTGAGAAGAGCTGTGCACTCATCGCCACAATTTCAGAACACTCACTGTGGTTAGCTTCTCCCATTGTCCTCCAGGTTTCTCTAATATGTCCAGTTACTTCTCTATAGAGTTACCTATTTTACATATGCATACACAAAGTCATATAAAACCAAGACACAAACAAAAAACCAACAATGACAAAACAAAACAGAAAAATCTCAGAAAAGAAAGCAGAAAATATTAAAAACTGAAACAACTTTAAAATGGGTTAAAAATTTCACTGCTATTAGGTCAATGCTGACTCATAGCGACCCCATGTGGGTTTCTGAGACTGTAACTGTTTATAGGAGTAGAAAGCCCAGTCTTTCTCCTGTGGAGCTGCTGGAGGTTTTGAACAACCATGTAGTTTGCAGACTAACACATAACCACTGCACCACAAGGGCTCCAAAATGACTTTCAACTGAGATCAAATGATGAAGTGTTACATGTTAACCTAACAAATCTTCAATAATCAACTTTCAATGCTCTCAGACTGATAGCAAGGCTATTAACAGCCTTAAGATCAGAGGGTTTTACTAGAGGCTTAATTCATGTGAGGGAACCTGCAAATGAATTTTGGCTTCCACGGCCATCCACAGCCCTCTGCAAATCAAGTGTTCATACGTGAAGCTCTTATACCATTCCCTCCTTTGGATTTGGATTTTATGATTTACAACCATAGACCACACCAGCTGGTGTGCTTCTTCCATTTGGGCTTTGTTGATGCTTTACTTAAATGGCTCCTTGTTTGAAAATAAGACTTTAAGATCCCACAGACTATTCTTTGTGATAGCTGGGCACCATCTAATTTATTCACCACACTTTGTTATATAGCACATAACTTTGGGATCTTTTCATAAGGATGAGTATTGAATAGGACTATGTCATAAGAACAAAATGTCCTTAGCTTAAGTCTATGATTAAGTGAGAATACAAAATTCATTCTGGGATCTATGGGTTATATATGTCTCTGGTTCACTTTAGAGACAGCACTATAATTTTTTGATCGACAACATTATAAATCCTCCTAATGGGTCATGGGTTATTCTATTGACAGTATTATTAAGTTAGCCAATAAAAGAGAATTTAAAGCACTTTCAAGATAAGGAAATGATGCATGTATAGTCTGGTTTTTCAGATTAATTTCATTAAAAAGATGAACTGTTGACTAATACAGAATAAAAGCTTAAGTGACTGGACACGATTCACATGAACACTGAGGACTGGGGATAGAAAAAAACATTCAATAACCCTCCTTCACGAAGGGAGAACCATGCCTGCCAGATGATTACATATCATAAAAAGCAAAAAGAGCATTAACATACTAAATATATGGTAATCCCAGGCCACCACCCTCAATGCAAGAGATTGAATCCAATGTCCAGGCACACAAATTCTATAATCTTGGGATAGCTTCTTTTATGCTCAGGCATTTTAGCCTTACATTCGAGGGGTGTGTCAATTCCTTAAATCTATTACAGGTAAGTTTAAGGTGGGATTTGCATACTGAGTTCTTCTGATGCGGCATATGAAGGCTATTATGCAGCTCTAAAGATAAGGTTCCAGCTGCCTATAACCTGAGTCATCGAAACTGTATAGAAACTAGGTCAAAATTAACCAAAGAGAAGGCTGCAGGGCGACCCCCCAATCCCAACCACGTGAGCATGCCCTAACCCCCACCCCAGAGGAATGAACTTCAGAGGACAGCATTGAAGCTGAACCTCAGGAAGTGGGGCATGTCCAAATAAAGGAGTGAGACAGAGTTCACAGGCACTGGGTTCATGGAACCCTGACTTCATCTTGTTGTTAATCCTTATAATAGTGGACTCATATAATATTTATTCTTTTGTACTTGACTGTTTTCACTCAGCATAAAAGTTTGAAGGTCCTTCCCTGCCATGTAGTGCTTCATAGCTGAGTTTTGGTAAAACCCAGTGTTTCATTGTGTGTATGCACCAGAATGTCTTTATCCATTCTTCTACGGATGGTCATTTGGGATTTTTCCAGATTCTTCCTATTGTGAATTTCCAGGCAAGGCAAGAGATATGGGAGAATACACATCTAATCATGCTGTGTCTCTTACTTCTTTGGGGTATATGCACAGCTGTGGCATTGCCGGGTCATATTATATTTCTGTTCCCAGTTGTTTTGGGTTATGCCATATCACTGTCCACAATGGTGGTGCACGTATACGAGTTCACCAACAGTGTATGAGTTTCACCTCCATCTTCATTCCTTCTTCTCACAGAGGTAATTGTTAGGTAGTTTAGTTTAGGGAGTGCGGTGTCCATTACGCATGCCCAGAGGTCGAGTTACAGGTCCATGAAGGAGTAGTACATTGCACATGCTCAGAGGTTCAGGTTTCTGGCCAGGAAGGGGAGGTACACCTGGGTGGGCACTGCACCTGGATTGGCCCACCTAGGCCAGGTAAATTCAGTTCAGCCAATGGGGTCTACCAGGGTCATCCACCATGCCTCCCGCGGAATAATTGAAAAGGCAGGCGCCTGGAGCAGACCGCGTGACTTTCCAAGCATCTTCTAGGGAGGCTGTACAGGGTAAGGGGACCTGCGGGTGCTAGTGTAAACCTGAAACTTCTTCTAACTCTCACAAAACTCACTTGGATCATAGACCAGGCTTCGGTGTGAATTCTTTTTCATGTGGAGCCAAGGACCAGAGAGATCTAACATAATCATCTTGAATCACTGACTTTTGCATATATGCTCTTAAATAGATTTAGAAATTTTACTTCTAGACATAGAGCCACTAACCAAGCTTTAATCAGAAACGCTGCATGTGAATTTTATCATATGACTCTTCTGTGTAGATTGAGATGCTCATGTGATTCTTTCACTTTCTTTCATTTGTGTGGTTAATTATGTTGACCGTCTCTCAGGTTGAACAACGCTTGAGACCTTGTATGGATCCCACCTGATACTGAAGTTTATTTTTGATATGCAGTTGAATTTTTTTGGTTGAAAATTTTGTGTCCATATTCACGAATTATATTGTTCTCTAAATTCGAATAGAATTGCTGGCAAGTCTTTGAAGGCTTGATGGAATTTTCTCCATTAAAGCTCTCTCTCTAAGCATCTATTCTGTTTGTAGTTTCAATATCAATGTCTTCTTTTGTTTCTCTGTCTCTCTGTCTCTGTCTCTGTCTCTGTCTCTCTCTCTCTCTCTGTCTCTGTCTCTGTCTCTCTCTCTCTCTCTCTCTCTCTCTCTCTCTCTCTCTCTCTCTCTCTGTGTGTGTTAAGCAACCACGGTAGCACAATCATTCAAACTCTTAGTGGCTTACCCAAAAGTTGTTACTCAAATTACCAGTCTCATTAGGTGAGAAAAATTTGGCAGCTTGATTTTGCCTTTCTGTAGTATACAGTCACTATGAGATTTTTCTTCTTTTTTTTTCTCCCAGGGTACAGGGTGGTAGTGGTGGCATGGTGAGAGGGATTTATCTGTGACAGTTTAGCCAGGTAGTTTTTTCCCTAAAAATTTGTCGATATCTTCTAGGTTTTAAAATGTGTAAGAATATAATTTTTATAATACTCTGTTATGATCTTTATCTCATTTTTGTCGTAAATCCACCCATTTTATTTCTTACTTTGATTATTTGTCTTTTATTTTTATTTTCCTTATCAGTTTGGACAGTGATTTGTGAATTTTATTGATTCTTTTATCTTTTCAAAATCATTTTATTGGGGGCTCCTACAACTCTTATCACAATCCATGCATACATCCATTGTGTCAAGCACTTTTGTACATTTGTTGCCCTCGTCATTCTCAAAACATTTGCTTTCTCCTTGGGCCCTTGGTATCAGCTCCTCATTTTCCCCCTCCCTCCCGAATCCTCCCTCCCCCTCACTTATCTTATATGGGTGATCCATTCTGCTGTTGTCCATTTCATTCATTTCTGCTCTGATCTTTAGCAGTTCCTTTCTCCTGGCGATGAAGGACTTCTTTTGCTCTTTATTTTATTTTGTTTTCTTGTTTGGGGGTCAAATTATTTACTTTGGACATTTCTTCTTTTTGGACGTTTTCATTTATAGCTGTATAATTGCTTCTGAGCACTGCTTGCTCCTGTTCCAAGTTTTGGTATGTCTTTTAAAATTACCCTTTCTTTCTAAGATTTATTTAATTGTATATTTTAGTTCTAACACCTAAACATTTTTAAGTAATGTATTATTTAATTTCTTTGTATTTATTTTTCCTTGCTCAACCTGTTACTTTTCTTTTTATTCTTGAGTTGCCCTTTGAAATTTTCTATTCAGTTTTTTCATTCATAATTTCTTCTGTAACCATTATAATACCATATAATATGCTTGTAAATTCTATTATAGTTTGCTTTATATATTTTGGAGCTTTATCATTATGATATGCAAAAATATTTATGATACTTATGTCTTTTGGGCAAAGTGATCCTTCAGTTATTACATGATGTCTTTTATATTTTATAGTAGATTTTAAGCTTTGTGACAAAAATTCTAATTTGAAGAAATTACTATTGCCACACTTGCTCTCTTCTGGAAATAATTTAGTATGTTTCTTTCCATTATACATTATTTGATTTTTAATCTATTTATACATTTGTGTCTAAAGTGTGTCCTTGCTAAGCAACATATTGAGGGTTCATGATTTATTTTTTATCCATTCTGCAACTCTTTACCTCATTATATTCAGTTTGGTTATTGATGAGCAAATTCCCACTACAAGTTTGAGACATTGTTATTATTATTACTTGGGAGCAGTCAAAGTTTCTTTGTTCCTATTTTGGGGGGCACGTGAATTGTTCCTAGCTTTCGTTGTCTTAGGCTCTTGGAACATGTTGTCAAGAGAGAACAGTCCCTGGAGGAGGGCATTGTGCTTGGTAAAGTGAAGGGCACTGAAGTAGAAGAAGAGAGAGGTTGGCATGGTGGCTGCGATGATGGGTGTGGGTATAGGAACGATTGTAAGGATGGCCCAGGGCCGTGCAGTGTTTCATTGTGTTGTACCCAGGATCACTAAAGGTCAGAATCAACTCCAGGTGCCGAACAACATCATCAACAACAAAAGATGCTGTGCTTGTCATTTTTGTGTTTACTAAGTCTTGCTGATGTTCTTCTGTTCAATTTTGGGGAGTAGATTTATTCATCTTTTCTATGGTTACCCTGAGTTTCACTTTTATTTTCCATGATTCTAAAGTCCGTGACTTCTTGAGATATCCTGGGTTCACTCTCCATGTGGAAGTTCTATGCCTCTGCCATTTACCTACTCTTTCATCTTGAAGTTGTAGCTGTTTACATGTTCACATTTCCGGTACCCCGTTTTGCAGCTTTACATTACTTTTGAGAAGTTTTTATCTGGGATGATAGCTGAGTGATGTCATCAATAGTCTCTACTGTTTTCATCCTGTCTCTATTTCTCCTTGGTGGTCTGTCTAATGCTTCATCCCTTTATTTTTAATATCTAGGGTCCATTTCTCTTGGTTCCTTGAGTTTTGTTGTAGAGAAACTCTATGGTGTGTCTCGCTGTAAAACTGGTGTGGAGGGGCATAGTTGATTTCCTCTGGTCCCTGCACCCCACCCCCATACTCATTGCTCACAGGCAGAGAGGCCAGACATGCTTCCAACCTATATTTTTCAAATGTTCTGACACTAACGATTCCTCCCACAGCACCCCACTTCTATGCTGGGTTCCATAATTCATGCCAGGGGCCATTCAGAACTCCTAGATAACACTCACAGTAAGATTTATTGGGGGTGGGGATAGAGGATTACAACAAACTAGGATAAATAAACAGTAAAGTCATCGTCATCGGTCCAGAGTAACTTCTCTCTTGGGCTAGTAGCCAAGTTTCTCTCTAGTCCTCGGCCTTTCAGTCATGTGCTTTTGTCCTGGGTCCTCTGCTTATGTGGGCCAAGGAGCCCAGTCAGCTGCTGGGCTTCCCAGTCTCGGCCCTGCTGCGCCGCTCTATCTCCTGTATCCTTGCTCACTTCTGCCCTGCTCTTGGGCCTCTGCGGCTTAAGACAGATGTCGAATGTGTTTCCCTTCCAAATGGTCATGGGATTTCTCTCTCTTTACCAAGATAGTGTATCCTTACAGCCAGAGAAGTGGCAACTAAAACTGACTGTCCTCTGCCCCCCACCCCCCCACCCCGCCATTTGTGCTACCCATGCCAATTTGCATATACATATGTACCCACCCAGTCATGTGATGGGTGTTACAGAGAAATGGATCCCCACGCCCTCAAAAAAGAATCTGAGAAAACCAAGTTTATTGCCATCAAATCAATTCCTAAAGGGCAGGATAGAATTGCCCCTCTGGGTTTCTGAGACTTTAACTCTCCATGGGAGTAGAAAACTTTGTCTTTCTCCCATAGAGTGGCTAGTGGTTTTGAACAGCCGACCTGTGGTTATTAGCCCAATTCATATCCATGATGCTACTCAGGGTCTCGAAACATGGATACAAGAACCATATTAAAAAGTTTCACTCCACCACATTGACTACGCCAGCATCTTGGGTCGGGCTCATGTTATTATATATTTTAATTATTCATTATTATTTCCCAAGCTATTAATTTCTTTATACATTAGCAGTGAGGGAAGAAAATAGCACAGGATCTGTCACAATATTGAATTTCACGCTGGTTAATAACAGTACTGTGTAGCAATTAGGAGGCTTTCTCCAGAAGTGGGCTGTTTGCAGTGAAAGAACAGCTCTGTCACTCACCATCTTTCTGATATCCAGTGTAAGCCTTAGTATCCTTATCTGCAAAATGGAGCAATTACTAGAACAAAGCATAAGAGAACTGCATATGTCATCAGGGTTAAATGAGAACAGCTGAGCACAATTTCAGGCACACCACAGGCATGAGCGAGTGCTATCTAATGTCATTATATTATCAGCATGTCACATATCATTTAGTTAGTCTTCCTTGGATGGCATAAAGATATCATTTCCTGTGACAGTGCACTGATGAGGGGCATTTATCTCCATTCTTGAAGGGCTGCACAGTAAATTATAACTGTCATCATTTTCCAAGCACTTCAGCTCCAAAGTTAGTGAAAGCTAAGTAGCACACTCATAAAGCGGGGATTAATTGTGGCTGCAGAGATTCTTCTATGCAAGGGTATTAATGATACAACTCTGACCCTGTAAGCACTATCTGAATTATGAGAATTGTAATATGTCCTGGAAAATCCTACCTATTGAACGCTTACTCAGCCAATGACTGGACCTACTGTATACCAAACACCATTCTAAAAAGTGGTGCTAGAAATGCAGCAGCATTCAGACGATATAATTCTGTTCTCACATTAAAAATGCTCAGAATATGTGCAACAAACACATCGACGCAACCGTTTCCACGTGCAGACAGACTCCTTCGGCAGTGACTGCATGCTGTGAGTTATGCACCATGCACACCCTCGGTTTCAGAGCTGCCCCTTCCCCATCAACCCCACTGTCACGTTGCTCCTGGACAGATGATTCAGAAAAGAGTATAAAGCTCAAGGCAGACTTAAAAAAATCTACTTAAGCTAGTCCATTGTTTCCCAAAGTAAGTGGTACTGCCCTCTGGGTGCTAGAAGGACAGTGGGGGAAGGAGGGCGGGGCTGCCAAAACAGTTATCTACATTTTATGTGGGAGGTGGGCTATAGCACAATCATTTTTAGTTGCCAGGGGAGTGCTATTTTTTGTTCTAAAAAGGCATGATGAGCCTCATAAGTTCTGGAACTCATGAACTATTGTTTGATTTTTGAGACTTCAGGGGGGGTATTTTAAGTTAAGGTTTAACAATTATTCTTGATAATAGTTTTAGAGATTCATCCAACCTCAATGCCTCTCAGATTCCTCAAATTCAAGAGAATTCGAAATTTTGCTACGCAAATTCTAGTTTTTGATTAGGATTCTTTTGTAGAACCCTTGATCAAAATGTTAAATAAAGATAGCTAGACAATGTCCAGTTCTTCTGGTCTCATGGCAAAGGAGGCGGTTGGCAACAGAGGTAGTTGTTCATGGAGGCGAATAGCCACACAGTATCTGCCACCCCTGTGCCCGACTCTCCTTCTTCCTCCGTTGCTCCAGAAGAATAAAGAACAATTGCTATGGCTTGGAGAGTCACTTGTAAGCTTTTAAAGGCCGATGCGCGACTCATAGACTTGGAACTAGAACAGAAGCACTGAGGGTCTCTGTTAAAGCTATAACTGAGAGGTCCCATAAAATGATGAGCCTAAATCCCCACGTTCCAATTACTCATATATATTTGCAAGTATTTCTTCTCATATTGAAGTTTGCTCCATCAATAAATGAAGTTCCCGTTCAAATCATTTTTGTCGACTCTACTTTGAGAAGACAGCTCTTCCTCGGTCACATTTCGGGCACTTTCTGAACGGAGGCACCCACTCAAGCTCTGGCACAACGTCTGACAATGCTCCACTGCTACTCTCGAGGGTCTCAGGGTCTGACAATGTTCCACTGCAATTCATAAGATTTTCAGTGGTCACATCCTCAGAGGTGGGCAGCCTGTTCCTTCTTTGCAGTCTGTTCTTAGTCTGGGAGCTCTGCTGAAAACCGTTCATCTTGGGTGGAACTGCTGGTGTTAGAAATACCAATAACATAGCTCTCAGCATTAGAGAAACCCCAAAGCCACTAGAGCATGATGCACCCACGTACAAGTGGTTGTTGATGTTATCGTTGTATGAGGGAACTTCCAAAATTCATAGAAAATGCCATTATCAATTTTTTGCACCAATTTATCTGAAAACCACTCATATCTCTGTCACACAACTTTTACCAATTCAAATTTTATCATTATACATCTTATTGATAGATTTTATAATAGGAAGATGTGCATCTCCTACTCAATGTGTTCTTTCCATGGAGTTTATAATCCATAAAGAAGGCAGACATTAAATAAGTGATTGTTTCATTACAATGGTTATGAGCAACATAAAGAAGTATAGATTTTGGAGAAAGTGGATAAATAAAAACCCTAACTTTAGTTTGTGAAGGGATGGTGGTAAGGAGAGTCTACCTGTCCAAGTATAACTTCCAGACCTTCACCATATTAAATAATGTTTACAATAATAATTCTCAGACTATCAGTGCACATATAAATTCTCAAATATTAGCTTCATGAGGTTAAATTTCTAAATACCACAGGCCTCAAGCTTTCATAAGGCAAGAGAAGTATATATTTAAAGTAATACATTTACAAATGTTCACTTGTTTAAAAATGTACAAATTGCTGTTCAATGCCAATTATTGTACACCTATTATGTGTCAAGAATATAGTTATTGTCAACTTTTATTGTCACTGAAGCACTTAGAATAAGAATGTTATATTTTATTGTAATCTTTCTAACTTTAATCAGTAAATATTTAAAGATAGAGATCGTACTTTATACTTTTAAGAATGACTAGAACAAAGGTGTGTGCGTGAATGTGAATATATTCATATGTGGGGCAACCTGTAGTACCCTTCCTTACATTATAAAAAATGATATACATTTAAATCTAATATGAATTTGGCCCTTATGAGTAGCAGTGGAGCATTGTCAGACGTCCTGCCAGAGTTCGAGTGAGTGGGTGCCTCAGTTCAGAAAGTGCCCGAAATATGACCAAAGAAGAGCCGTCTTCTCAAAGTAGAGCCGACAAAAATGATTTGAATGGGAACTTCTTTCAAGTAGAATATTAATCTCTGCATATCAAGAAGAAAAAATGTGGTTGAACAACTGAATATGGTTACTTGGCTAATCCTGATATGTGCATTGATCTCTCTATAGATACATCACCTGAAACATGTTCAAATGTCACCACAAACAAATATGGAGCCAATGCCAACCTCACGTGGACAGGGGATACATGACTCTAGAACAGCTTTTAGTACATTGAGGAGCATAAAAATAGTCATTTAAGGAATGTCAGTAAAGATATAAATAGATAAGTTTAAAAATGATTGCTAAAAATCATAGAATAGTCTATTAAATAGGGATATCAAATTATAAAGCAATTGTTTCTTGATGTATCTTCCATTTTTGCCTATGCACTTCTGAAGGAGGTACTGCCATGTCCGTAACCCTTACCTAAAGGAGTGGTGGTGGCAGAGTGTGTCACGTGTTTGGGGGGCTAACCTCCAGGGGTGATGGGGGCATGATGGGGGTGTCTTTATAAAGATGGAAAGTGTTGGAAACCCAGCCCGAAAGTTCTGTCCTGCCATCTAGGGTAGGGTGGTGAGTGTGTTTCAACCCTTCCCCAAAGAATTCTGTGCTCTTTCAGTTACACCAGATCAAACAGCAGTGTTGGCCTTCTCAAGAGTCTCATATCATGTGCCTGAGTTTTAGGAACAAAAAGCAGTCAGAAGGGATAATATGAGAGCAAGATGGAGTATGGTTTCTCAATGTAGTTCTCACACGACAACCCTTGCTATTCTCACAGAATGAGCAAGTTCATTGTGAAATGACCATTCCTTGGTACCACATTCCTTGCCTCTTTCTCATGGTTGTAGTTTTCAATTTTCTTTAAAGTTCTTAACAAGCTTCCATGATTGCCCTGTGCCTCCTAAGAATATCTATCCAGGATACCCTAGAGCAGCGGTTCTTAACTTGTTGGACAAGGAGATCACTTTGAAGACTAAGGTGTGCCTCACCCAAGCCATGGTATTTTCAATTGCCCCACATGTGTATGAAAGTTGGGCACTGAATAGAGAATCCCCAAGAAAAATAGATGCATCTGAATTATGAAGGTTGAGAACCACTGCCCTAGAGAAACACCCTCAGACAGTTATTATAACCTCCTGAACTGATATTTCTACCTTGAACTTAACTTGCCCAGAAAATCTTGGAACCCCAAAGTTTGATTAGGACTTGATCTCAGGATCATATCAGAAGTTCAAGACCATGCTGGCTACATAGTCATTAGCTGGAGTCTTGCTTCAAGGATTACTGGAAAGATTAGCTTTATGAGCTAGCGGATCTCTGAGAAAAGCTTTCAGCACCCTTCAAGTCAAAATACTGCTGAAACAAAAATGCACAGTCCAGAATTGAAAATGCCAAATCATATGAAATCCTCACTTAGTGGCTCTCAGTGGCGATTCTGCTGTCTTCATCCAACAGTTTCTGCTCGTGTGTCACTGCTCATTTGTTCTTCCTTTTCTTGGCTCATCCTAAGATGCTCCCAACCTTCCTTACTGCTTGATCTACAGAGAAGCTGTTGTTTTATGCAGAACAGTATTCCGGTTAACTCAGCTCAGAGGGTCAATGATTTGAAATTTATTATCACCGATCTCAAATTTTTTTCCCAAGGCAAAAATTATTTTTTTTAAAGCACCCTGCCACTACTAAGACAAATGTATTTCTGAGATAATTCCTTTGCAGCCAACCACTAAATATAGAGAAATGTTTAGACACCTTTTGTTTGAAATAAACATGTGTACACTCTAACTGGAACCCGATTAGCCATATTTGCTGATTTATAATAATGTGTATTTATCTTATTTGATATCCTCAATAGTTTCCCTTTTGTTTGTTTTAGTATTTTCACCCCTCTAGGAACCTTACCTCATAGGAACAATGGAGAAAAATAATGCACCGGGGTTGCCTTTATGCATAAAGGTAGACCTGAGACTGTTTTAAATGAATACTTTTGCCTACGGATTGGCTTTGGGTCCCCAATCTGCACTCCCACTCCTTCACAATAATATGGTTTTTTGTGTTTTGATACCTGATACTTGATCCCTTTGACACTCGTGATCACACAGGCTGGTGTGCTTCTTCCATGTTGCGGCTTTGTTGCTTCTGAGCAAGATGGCCGCTTGTTTACCTTCAAGCCTTTAAGGCCCCAGATGCTATATCTTTTGATAACCAGGCAACATCAGCTTTCTTCACCATCTTTGCTTATGCACACATTTGTCTTCAGTGATTGTGTCAGGAAGGTGAGCATCATGGAATGCCAATTTAATAGAACAGAGTGTTCTTGTATTGAGGGAGTACTTGAGTAGAGAACCAATGTCCATCTGCTACCTTAATACATTCCCTTACAGAAGGATGGTGGGGAGGAGACAAGTCAGTCAGGGTGCAGTGTAGCAACGATGAAATATACAACTTCCTCTAGTTCTTAGTTGCTTCCTTCTATCATGATCCCAATTCTATCTTACAAATCCAGCTTTATCAGCAAATAATGTACACTGGTACAGATAGGAACTGGAAACACAGGGACTCCAGGAGAGATGAACCCTTAAGACCACTGGTGAGAGTGGTGATACCAGGAGGGTGGAGGGATGGTGGGGGAGTAAGGGGGAACTGGTTACAAGGATCTACCTCCTCCCTCCGGGATGCACAACAGAAAAGTGGGGAAGGGAGATGTCAGACAGTGTAAGACATGACAAAATAATACTAATTTATAAGTGATCAAGGGTTCATGATGGAAGGGGGAGAGGGGAAGAAGGGGGAAAATGAGGAGCCGATACCAAGGGCTCAAGTAGAAAGCAAATATTTTGAGAATGATGTGGGCAACAAATGTACAAATGTGCTTGACACACACTGGATGTATGTATGGATTGTGATAAGAATTGTATGGTTTCCCAATAAAATGATTAAAAAATACTTTTAATGTAATATTGCTTTCTAATTATAAATAAGAACTAGTTGGACACAGTCTACTATAAAGGAAGATGTGATACAGAAGTCCAAATGAAGGTTGCACATGATAGTGGGACAAAAGGAAAGTAAAAGGAAATAGAGGAAAGAACTAGGAGGCAAAGGGCATTTATAGAGGTCTAAATGCAGGCATGTACATAGGTAAATATATTTATATATGATAATGGGGAAATAGATCTATGTGCATACATTTATAGGTTGAGTATTAAGGAAGCAGATGGACATTGGGCCTCTAATCCGGCATTCTGAGATGCTCACCTTCCCGACGTGATCTATGAAGACAAAGCAAGTGCACAGCAAATATGGTGAAGAAAGCTGATGGTGCCTTGCTATGAAAAGATAGAGTGTCTGGGGTCTTAAAAACTTGAAGATAAACAAGTGGCCATCTAGCTCAGAAACAAAAAAGGCCACACGGAAGAAGCACACCAGCCTATGTGATTCATGAGGTGTTGATGGGATCAGGTATCAGGCACCAAAGACCCAGAGCAAAAAATCATAATGTGAATGAGGGGGGAGGTGCTGGGGGGTGGTGGGAAGTGGAATCCCAAAGCCAATCTGTAGGCAATTGGACATCCCCTTACAGAAGGGTCATGGAGAGAAAATGGCCCAATCAGGGTGCAGTATAGCATACATCTTTACTCTGGTTCTTTAATGCCACCCCACTACTATGACCCCAATTCTACCTTACAAATCTGACTAGACCAGAGGATGGGTACAGATAA